>NW_008481834.1:790574-863932 GCF_000365165.1 Cladophialophora carrionii CBS 160.54
CATATCCTTACCTCTCATATCCTTACCTCTCATATCCTTACCTCTCATATCCTTACCTCTCATATCCTTACCTCTCATATCCTTACCCACGACAGCGCTATATCTGTCCCCACGCGTCGCTTGGCTTTACACCCCGCCAGCTTCGCTAATCTTTTGTTCACCAACCAGACAACTTGCAAGTCGTCGCCAGGCCTACTTTCTCGCCTGTACATCAATTTTTTGCTCGTGTCTTCGGCCTTTATGTTGCTGGGTAGACCGTGCAATACTTCTTTTCATCACCGTCCCTTGCCTTGTGCAGGGTTTTGGAGATGAGAAACTGGTTCTGTATGTGCCTCACGTGCTCATCGGAGGTCGCTAGCTGGATGGGCTGTCGCATCTTTCTCATCGTGATAATACGTCGTCTGCGGTGCCACCGGCGAGAAGAGGCTAAACTCTGCGTGGCGTCCGCAAGCTCGCCGCCATTAACTGCATCCTGCGCTAACCATAAACAAATTCTTGATACATAATTCCTTCCAACACGCAACACCAGAGTTGATCTCGGACCGTGAGGTCGAGCACCACGCATGTCATTGATCTTACCCAGCGACGACTCCTGCGATGGTGAGCCCGAATATCTTCGCGACCTGCTATGAGGACCAGGTCGTCATTGGCAGCGCCGACTGTCGAATCGAGCCATTTTCCTGCTGAGCTTGCATCACTCGCACCTTCGCGAACAAAATCCTCCTCTTCCTTTCTCTTCTCGAACTGGCATGCGACAAGGGAAGTCCATTGCAGTCACGTCTCACCCAGGAAGCAACGATGTTCCGCTGGCAGCACGACTGTCGGCCTCATGCAGAGAGGGTCTTCTCTACACGAACCATTCCTCAGTTTCATTTTGCATCTCCCGAATCTCATATCCTCATGCCCTAGAATCCATATATCCGTTTTCCTTGTCATTTCTAACTATTAGAGCTTCCTGTTGTGTATCTATTCATAATCCCTAGGTCTCGCCACCGTTCCACGTCGAGCTCGAGCCGTCCTCGACGGCCACACGGACCGCCACAGTCGCCGTGCATGTTCGCGCCAAAGCCCTCAGGTGTCACTCTGGTATGCTTGGACTCTCTTCCCCAGTACCCCTCTGTCTATCCACACGTCCCCAAAATGGAAGTTTGTTGTGATATGTCAACCCAAAGAAGCATACTTCAATAAGCCGCCGTTGAAAGATTGCGTGGCTTGAACTGCCCCACCACCCATGCCAAAGGACAAAGCTCTATCACCGTGCTGTTTTCTGGCTGTTTCCTCCAGCTCTTCGGACCAAGGACAAGAGCACCTCAGCACAGTCGTGAAAAGCTGCCCCTCTCCAAGGCTTCAGAGCTCTGCCACATCAAGAACTTGCAGAACAACGGTAGTCTTCCAGGCTATCCGTTCCTGCTGAGCAGGATACAATCCCATTCCAACCTTCCATCTCATGCATTACACGTCGAGTCTAGCTTTACTAACAGTGTCACAGGCATTCCTCGCCGCGGCGTTACCTGTCCCTTTGGTTTCCGGTCCGTCAAGACATCGAGACCCCGACTGCGACCCTGAAGTCCCAGGACCATACCAAAATGCCCTACTAACATCTTCTTCGCTCATATTAGGCGCTGCAGCAGCTTCACCCGTTGACAGCTCGGTCGACTCGTCCTCGTATTCCAATGACGGTCCTCGCGCACCCACTCCATCGAGTTCGTTCGATCCAGATGCAACGGAGGTACAAGCAGGTTTGTTTGCCCTATACCCGCAGACACAACAAGTGGCGTTGACACATCTATCCAGACTGGAGTGACGGGGCTTCACCGAGCTACACGTCTGCCGTCACCTTTACCGATCCTCATCTGAATATCCAAACCGTCAATATCACCGAGCTACCTTCTTCACAAGTGCCTACAGTGACCTCGGCAAATCAAAATTTCCCGGACACAACAGGGGTGAGCTCCTTCAAGAGATTGTGCCATGCAATAACTAATCGGTCTAGTCGCTTATCACCACCCTCGAAACAGAGGGCAACCCGCCTGTGCAGCCTTTCCCCACAAGCGTGCCGAGCGTCACCTCAGCCACCTTGCAACCTCTGGATAGCAGCGTCCTTTTCGGCAATGCAACGGCCGCGAGTACGCTGAATCCAGTGACAGGGACCATTACTCTCCCGGTATCGACTTTCGAGAATGTCGTCACCACGCAGACCGTCACCAGCGTGCCGGTTCAAACAACAGCCGTGATCACTGCAGTCACAGTCCTGCCCACAACGATTACTGCCGACGGCTCTGTTGTAGCCACTTCTATCGCAGGCACAACCGTTGTGAACACGACTGGGACAGTCCTTGTCGAGACTACATTGGTGGCATCCTCAACTGTCATTGGAACGGTGGCAACCACTCTTACCACGGAACTTGGCTCAATCTCCAGTCTCCCCACGGCTACCTCAACCTGCCTATTGAGCATGGGCTGCTACGGGCAGGACATTTTCCAACCTGTCGCGCTGGGGCCACCTCCGAACAGCATCGGAATCCGTGACGGCCATCCGGTTCCACGGCTGGGCATCTCGGACCCGGGCGGGCCACTGGAGACCAACAAATTCTACCAAAACTTCGTTTTGGGGTCCCAGGGTTCTCCCAGCTTTGTGATGCCGTATTCATTGACGTGGGCTAAGGGTAGCGGCAATGCGCTGAGCTGGGGAATTGCTATTGCTCATCTAGATCAATCGCAGAAAGTCTTTGGGCCCATCAACGCCGCCATACCCAATACACCTGCAGGGTACTATATCAACGCCATCGGCATCCAGTCACTTATCTTGTCAGCAGCAGAGTTTGGCCCAAATACCGCTCTGACCACCGACTCCTTATTGCCGTTCTCCGTCAATGTGCGCCTTCAGCCGTCACCTGGGTCCGCTTCGGTACTCACTATGCCCGTTGTGCAAGGAATGCCCTTTGTGACTGGGCAATACACCAATCTTCAGCCGGCCATACAAAGTAGCGTCTTCTTCAGAAACATCGCCGCCGCTGGACAGCCGGCCCCGGGCATCTACAAGTACAGAGTGACTTTGGAAGACGGAAAGATCTGGCTGATTTATGCCATACCAGCCAATGGACTGACGCCGAACTTCCAGCTTGTATCCAGTACTCTGCTCCGGGGACTGCCGAATTGGTATGGTGATATCCAGATTGCGAAACTTCCGGATGACGCCTCGGAGTCCATATATGACAACGCTGCCGGCGCTTATCCAACTGCTGGCCACATCGCCGGTTCTGCTCACAACACGACCGCTCAGTACAGCTTATCTTGGTCCAAAGGAGGAGCGTATTCGGCCAACACCACACTTCTCATGTTTGCTTTACCCCACCATTGTGAATCCTTTGACGCCAATACACGAGGTAACATGACCAACCTGACACTGGCTACGACGACGAAAGGCAAGGCCACGGCAGTTGTCGGCGATTACTGGGTGTTGGAGGAGACCAGTCTCCCCGTATCACTTGGTTTTGCACCATGGCGGCCAGAGGATGTGGGTTCTCAAGAGTCATTAGCCCTTTCTCCGGATGCACTCTCCATCATGCAAAACATCTCTGCAATCGAGGCCTCTCAGAACATGTCAGCTCAGACGAATCTCAACAGCATGTATTACAGTGGGAAGGCTCTCAGCAAGTTCGCACAGCTCGTTTACACGATGCATGATCTTCTCGGTCAGCAAGACTTGGCCAAAGCCGCCTTACTAGAGCTTGAAAGCTGCTTCGAAGTCTTCTCGACCAATCGTCAGCAATTCCCACTGCTCTACGACACAGACTGGAAAGGGCTGGTGTCTTCTGCCAGCTATGTGACGGGAGACCCTGGAGTCGACTTTGGCAACTCGTATTATAACGATCACCACTTCCACTATGGGTATTTCCTCCATGCTGCTGCCGTGATTGGATATCTCGATCCAACCTGGCTTGTCGCCAATAAAGACTATGTAAATGCGCTGGTCCGGGACGTGTCGAACCCCAGCTCCCTGGACCAGTGGTTCCCGGTCTTCAGATCCTTTGACTGGTATCATGGACATTCCTGGGCCAAAGGATTGTTCGAGTCTGGCGATGGAAAAGATGAGGAATCGTCTTCTGAGGACGCCATGTTTGCATACGGACTGAAGATGTGGGGCAAGACCATTGGTGATGCCTCCATGGAAGCTCGAGGCAATCTGATGATCTCGGTGCTTTCACGCAGCCTCCAGAACTACTTTCTGATGACATCGGACAACACCAACCAGCCTTCCGATTTCATCGGCAACAAGGTCACCGGGATCCTGTTCGAAAACAAGGCTGACCACGTGACCTATTTTGGCGCTGATCTGAGCTATGTTCAAGGGTGTGTCCAGCCATTCTGGGTTTCCCTTGGCCTAACCACTGACTCTTCCTAGAATCCACATGATCCCAATCATGCCATTCTCGACACTGACCCGGACGCGTAAGGCAAATGTTCTGTTTGCTGTCGTACACTACTGACCATTCGGTGACAGAGCAATTTGTGCACGAGGAATGGATGACATATTTCGCTGACGGAGCCGTCCGACAAGCCATTGATATTGCCGGTGGCTGGAAAGGTGAGATTCATAGCCCTGCAATTCATCTCGCCATGCTGACTGATCCGCAGGTATTGTATACGCGAATCTTGCGACCATTAACCCGACAGCAGCATACAACTTCTTTACCCAGCCAAACTTTGACTGGGGCTGGATTGACGGCGGAGCATCTCTAACGTGGTACATCGCGTACAGTGCTCTGCTTGGAGGAGCGACGACATAACGACAAAGAGGTCATGAGGAACGGCATTCATGCAAATTCAAGCATAGCGATGGGCAGGGCATGCATAAAGGGAGTTTTGTGCTATTTCAGCAGAGCGGAGTATCCAGGCGGAAAGAGGCTACCTTTGGAATGATAGCGATCGGCATCATGGTTAATGCAATAGCAAGAGCGGTGGGCGTGTTTGGCAGAAGGGATACAGACAATATCACCACCATTCTCCCGCTTTTGATATGCTGGTTCTAGGTTCGTAAGATTTCTCTACATCTCGATGATTGCGTTTCACTCCGAGGCCAGGACGTCACCACATGTCAGGCTTCTTGAGTCTTCGCCCTTGGAGTGGTGAGGCTGTTGACTTATCGAATTTGGTTGTTCGGCGTGCTGTATTCAACCTCGGACGGAGAACCAGTCCCTGATTGAATAACGGTAACTTCCTTCGACCGCCTTGTTCAAAATGCTCTCCCCAGGCTGACAGTATTTGACGACTCTTCGTCAGCAAGCTTCCCGCCTAATGCACTTTTTATCCAAACCAACTCAACCTACCTACCTACCATAAGGCAAGTGTCCTTGAATGGTACCTGACCGCCGGGCCTCAACCTGGAATGCTATGGCGAATGCCAGCCGTCCAGTCAGTGACTGACTGACTGACTGGCTGATTGACTGACCGACTGACCGACACTCAGTTCTATGTAACCTCCGTGCCAGGACCAGGGTATGGTTACTAATTACTGTACCAGAGCGCGCGTGGAGTTTTTCGGCCTGCTACCGTAGCTCATACCTTGCATAGCTCATACATTGCATAGCTACACAACTCACACCTCCTCCATGGCCCGCCTCAACCGCAAGGCCCCCTCCTCACCACTCTCCTCCCACGTCTTCGCCCTCCCCAGAACCCTTCGCGCGGCACTGCGCGCCTTGAACCGCCACTTGCCCTCGACCTCGCCGCCTGTACGCTCTCTCTGTTTCGGGCCCAGGTCGGCGTACCGGCGCATCATCCAGATTGTCTTGTCGACGATCTCGGTCCACTGGCTCGCTGAGATATTGGTGAAGTCTTGGTCTGCTGCCGTTGCGGCAGGGGCGGAGGAGCTCGTGGGGTTGAGCGTCGCAAGCCAGGCTTTCTCGGCTTGCATGAGGGATTGGTGAGGGCGGTTGCGCCACTGGGAAATCCGGCTCAGGAGGGTGTATAGGTTTGGTGAGGACGTGGCGAGGGGGGTCACTTGCTTGTCGATTAGGTGGAGGAAGGAGCGTGGCGTGTAGGGGAGTTTGAAATTGGGGGGTTGTGTCGTTGACGCTGACGCTGACGCTGGTGCTGATGCTGATGCTGATGCTGGTTCTGACGCTGGTTCTGGTCGTTCTGGCGCCGCTGGTGGATTCTTCTCGTCGCCAGTTGTCTTGTGCTCAACGCCCGCTTCTGCCTGGGGCTGCTCTGCTTTCTCTGCCCCTTCTGCCTCGGGCCGCTCTGCTTTCTCTGCCTCCTCCCCGTCCCCATCCCCGTCCGGTGACGGATACTTCCAATTCTCAATCACATACTCGGTCAGAACCTTCAGAATCCCCAGGTCGATACAGCTTTCTCCTTCCTTTTTGCCGCGCAGTTCAATCACCCGGCTCATCGCCTGGATGATTTCCGCCCACGGTGTTCCCGCGCTGGGTGGGATGCTTGCCGCGACGGTAAGGTAATTGTCCCAGATGCGGGGGTCGTCGCGCTTGAGCGTCGCGGCGCGGCGCAGGGCGCGGAGGGCGTCGCGGACGTGGCGGTAGGGGTCTACTTTTCTCTCGGGCGACAGGGCGCGGTCGGTCTGATTTTGGTCCTGGTCCTGGTTCTTATCCTTCTCTGTCGGCGGAGCGAATGCCACTTTCTCCTCCGCCACCGGCTTCGGGAGGCTAAGCAGTGCGACGGCGAGGTTGGACCAACTCTCTGCATCCTGATCCTCCAACTGTACGCAGCGGGTGAAGGATTCCACCGCGGATGTCCACTCCTCCAGTTCAAGCTGGATGCAGCCCAGAGAGAACCAACTCGCTCGGTCGAGGCGAGAGATTCTCAGGGCGAGACGATACGCCTCGGCTGCGCGCTGGTAGTCGCGTTGCTTCGTCAGGAAGTACCGGCCCAGAGAGCGTTGGGCGCGGGCGTACCGGGACGACGAAACCGTCCATGAAAGGGCGTAGTAGTCTGGCTGGGAGACGATGTCGCCTAAGATACAGAGCAGGCGTGGCGCATCTGCTGGTGGTGGTGATCTGAGCTTCTCTTTACCTGGCGCGACCGTTTCTTGTGCAGCGGTGGTGGTGGTGGTGCTGCTATTGCTGTTGTCGTCGGTGAAGAGAAGATTCTTGAGCAGTTCCACGGCCTTGGCTTCTTGGTCCGTGGCCGCGAGACACAATGCCACTTCGGCGTGCATTTGCAGGCGCGTGTAGATCTCCAGCGCGGTTTTGAGACCGCCCATCGACGTCCAGCGTTGGGCGAGTTCCGCCTCGAGCTCCCACCGGAGGGGCGGCGAGAGCTGGTAGATGTACTTGAGGCGTTCAGCCACGGAGGCAGACTCCGAGGGTTTGGGCTTCGGTAGGAATGTACTGGTTCCTGTGCTCGCAGTGGTGGACGTTGTATCGTTTGACTCGTTTGACTCGCTTGACTCTGCTTTCGAGGGCGGAACGCTCTGCGACGTCTCGGCAATGACTTGGTCGACCAGCGCTTGCAGCTGTAGAAGGCCCCGCTCCGCCGTTCTGGCGCGATAGCCTTCTATGCGGCTGCGAACGAGCAAAGCCTGCGTATAGACCTGCCAATTGGACGAGCCGCCGTCCAGGACCCTCGTGGCGTAGGGGAGTGTTTCTTCGCGCACCAGACCGTCTTCCGGCGAGGTGTTGGTGATGCTGCTGGCCGTGGCGAGGAGGATGGCGCTGTCCATGGGGAAGAGGAGCGGTTGATCTGCCGGGTCGAGCGCCGCGAGCTCTGGTGGCAAGGACGACTGGGAGGAAGCGACGTGCGTCATGGTGTCTACAGACACGGACGGAGAGAGCGGCGAGGATGCTGACGGCTCGGCGGTCGTCTTGAAGTGGATGCGCTCGAGAAGCGTATCGTCGTTGAGTAGGACATTTTCGGGTTGAATGGGCCGGTTGCCCTGTGGAGATGTAGGTTCCTGCTGGTTTTTTGTCGAAGTCGATGTCGATATCGATATCGGTGTCATTGTTCGTTGGGGTAGAGGTAGAGATAATGAGGACGATGCTGTTTCAGCGTCCGCGAGTCCGTGACTCTCGGCCTTACTGTTCTTTCGACTGCTGTACGGCTCCGGTTCATGGTCTCTACTCTTCGCCAGCACGACGAGCTGACTGGTATCGTTCTCCTGGAACTTCGTCCTCTTGCCCAACGCACCAGTCAGAACGAAGTGAAAATCGCGAGTCGACGCCGCCCTGGCGAGGTCTGTCCTGGCCAGCGCATCATCTCCATAATACGTCTGGATGACGGCGCGCTCGACCATGAACTCGACGTAATGTTCCTCGGCGGCGGACCCGCCAAAGGCCAGCCGCGCAGAGAGCTGCTGTTCCAGGACGCCCGCGTCCGAGTAGATGACGTCTCGGAGACTGGGGGACTCCTCCGACAGTAATTTCTGGTGCCAGAAGTTGACCCGCATGCGCGCTCTCCGCCCGTTGAAACCCGCCTCGGCCAGCGTGGTCGTCGACATGATGACCTTGGCGAGCCAGAACAGCTCAATATGCGGCGTCAGGGCGTATGGGCGACAGCCGTCCACGGAAAGGTGCTGGAACAACCCCTCCCTGAGCACTGCCACGCCCTCCCCTCGGCGGTACGTCTCCGGAAAGATGACTTCTTCCGGGTCGAAGTCGAGAGGCGGTCCCGTGCAGTTGGCTTGCAGAAACGCCTCGAGCGCCGTATATCCGATCTTCAGGATCGAGAGCTGCTGCGTCGCGTCGCTGAGCACGAACTTCAGCCTCGAGGTGACGCCGCTGATGAAGGGCGTGGGTTCTGCGTGGGTGGCATCAAAGCCGAGTAACTTGCGGGTCAGCGTGTCGTGGAGGACTTCGAGGAACGACGTCCCCATCTTCGGGTACGGGAAGAGGTGCTCCATGGTCGTTCACGGTGGACTGTGGCAGCAGATATCCTTGGTGGGAGCCACAAGGCAAAAATCGTGGCTTTTAGCGCAAGAGTCGTGCGACGCCGAAAATTTTGTACACACACTGGCTGACTGATCGGTGACTGGGTCGATCAGCGTTCAAGCGAACACAGAAATCGAGGCGCAAGGAAATGATCCCAACGAAGAATTGTATTGACAAGCTCGAACCGCAGCGATGCATGTATGCACGCGACACAACATTCCAGGAGCCACGCCGGGCAGCTGCCGCCTGGTGTCAAAGCAAAGTCAGGGTCAGTGAAGCCGTGCAGTGAGATGGTGGCGAATCAGAACAGGACAGGACGACGATCGACCGAACTGCTGCTGGCTGGAGTCTTTTCTTTGTGCGCGCATCTCTCAGGTGTCACTCACTCAAATGTCACTCACTTACAAAGCGGGGAAGTGCAAAAAATCAAAGATGGAGATGGAAAAAGTGCGTATCAACGAAGTCGAGTCTCGCTCAGATGGGATTCATTTCTCATTCACACATACACATACACAGACACACGCCACATGCACACACCTTCTCCCGAGCATCCCAAGTACAGCAGGAGATGTCTTCTCGGTACAATTGTTGATACATCGCACTGCCCATAGCCAATGTACAAACGAGGGTATCTCACAGAAATGTAAAAAATGGGTCCACATGTCACCGCCAAACAGATTGTCTCCTTCAATTGTGGTTGGGGAAAGCAGAATTCTGCGTCCTGTTCGCATGGCTTTTGTCTATATTCGCTTTCCAGTTCGGCCGGCCTGAGCCGCCTTTCGCTTTCTATACGCACTTCTATACTGAATGCGGCCGATGGTGCCAATTCCGTACGCCACGAAGAACAGCAACGTCCAGGCGCATGTGACGATCAACCCAGTTGGAAAGATGCCCAGCGTCGTGCCAGGCAGCACAAACGGCGCTGCAGCTGCAATTGCGGCCGTAGCTGCCGTGGGCGTCACAAGCCCGTTTTCGAATTCATCCTTGAACTGTCCGACCACGAACCAAGCGCCGTCCGCGGCACTGAGGTTGGCCATGATCGGCTGCGAGGAGTCAATGGCGGCATTGATCTTGACGTCAGGGAGCATCAACGACATGACCTGGGTGTCGTTCAGCTTCGTCAGGTCGAGATTCGATTCGAAGGTGCCGAACAGGGTGTATTGTTGAACCTCGGTCATGCTGCTCTGTCGCGGCTCCAGATCTCGCTTTCTCCTCTTGGTCAGCGACTGAAACGTGGTGCTGGTGGGATAGGTCAAGCTGATCATGATATCATTCACAGGCACATTCGCAAACTCCCCACTGGGCGTGAACATCTGGTAAAGCCGGAGATCCGCCTCGAAAGCGCCAGCCGTCTCGTCGAACTGGATGATATTGTAGCAGGCCGCCATTCCGGCATCATTCTCGACAGCGCTGAGCTTGCTGAGACTGCTGACACAGGCGTCCGCAATGGACTGGTTCATCGCTGCGTTGGGCGCCGTCACGGAGAGATTTCCGTTCGAGGACATCTGGGGCACTCGTCGAAAGACTTTGTTGACATCCCTCTTCAACCCCTCCTCGATGTAATTTCTCCTTCGGATGGCGTTTGGTAGGTGGAGGAGAGCTTTGGCTGCAATCACATCGGCTTCGGCCAACAGCAACAAAGCTGAGGCTACAATGCTTGTAACATGCATCTTGTTTTGTTTTGTTTCTTGTTGCTTGACGGTCTGTATTCGTTCGTAGATGGTGGTTCGAAGTTCAAAATGAGTCGTCGAGACTGTTGATCAGACCAAGCACTGCTTGTTCAAAAGGAATGTAGGCACGGCCAGCGACTGCCAGAAAAGAATGGAAATGCTCGAAGAGAAGGGCGTTGGAGACCTGCCCGCGAGCGCGTACTGATGAGAATGAATGAAGCTGGGAGGAAAGGAAAGAAAGGAGAGTGTTCCTGGCCTGCGCAAAGAGTGTGGTCTGATGGGGTGTATCACAACCCAAGACGGGGAGGGACCAGTATAAAACGTTTGGCGTAGGGGATTGCCTCCCGTCACGTTGACTTGACACATGCTGGTGGACCCAAAGGGATACTCGGTCTGTGGGGTCTTCCACCGACCCAGCCCATCGCGTCGCGTAGTGTACGGAGCACAGGCACAGGAGATGTTGAGCACTGAGAGACGACGGCGAGGACCAAGTGGAGGCTGCGATGAAACATGACAAGGCTCGAGCAGACCGACGCTCAACTCGGCATGGTCCAGGTGGGATGTCGCAAGAGGGGTTGCATGGGGCGTGACCCGCACAAAGACCGCGGCGTCAGAACGCAAGCGAATCGCTGGCCTGCTGCTCTCGTCGACGAGCGTGTGCTGGTGGTTAATCTGGGATTCGGTCGTGTGGTCGTGCACCGGACGACGCAGGCTGCGCAGGCGAAGGGATGGCGTCTCGGAAGTGGCTGCTTTGCCGGCAGATTCGACACAATGGCGTGCGCCGGACTGCGGCAGGGGCAGGGACGCCGCTCCGTCATTGGCACCCCGGCCCTCCCTTCTCCGCCTATCGTCTCAGGCTCGATCTTGAAACTCAAGCTTATCCGCGCCCCTGTCCGTCGTTGTGCTCCGAGGCTCCCTATCCATTCGCTCTGGGCCTCTGAATTTTTGACCCGGCCTTGTTTCGGGCCACAGCAGAGCCGCCGCGCATGGAAACCAATTCAGCATATGAGCAGCTCTGGTCCAACCACCGACACCGGCAATCTCAAGGGCATACAAACATTTCTGTCGCGACCAGACCGACCGCCGTGTCTATTCTGGACTACCCGCGCGCGCCTGCGAGGCTGGTATCAAGGACAATGGTTATTATTGATTATTGACAACGAGGCTGCCCGCTGCTTGCGCGCGCATCGTCGAGCTCGGCTGAAATGGCCGACCCATAAACAGCGG
Organism: Cladophialophora carrionii CBS 160.54; assembly: GCF_000365165.1. Lineage (NCBI taxonomy): Eukaryota > Fungi > Ascomycota > Eurotiomycetes > Chaetothyriales > Herpotrichiellaceae > Cladophialophora > Cladophialophora carrionii. The sequence continues at coordinate 802,360 of NW_008481834.1, forward strand.
CGCGTGACTCTCATCATTGCTCAAGATCTCGCAGCCACAGACTGCGTTGCTCATTAAACATTTACCATTGCAAGGGCTGGGGCATGACCGTAACCCTCAAGGCCATGTTCAGGATAGGCGCACATGTACTTGGTCATCTCAGTGATGTCGCCCATTGGATCGCACACCACCGTCAATTCCCCGACCCTTGCACCAGACGTAAAAACTCCCTGACTCGCGGTAACTGTGAGTTGTTGCTCATCTCCTTCTGCTCACTGATGACGGCCTGCACCAGATTGTCCAGCAGCTCGTCGACCTTGTCTTCATCTGCGCCTGTGCACAAGCTCACAATCTTCTTGTATCGCTCTTCCAGCTCGCTGCTGCGAGCCTTGAGCGTCTTGGCCGTCTGCTCCAGTTGTTGATTGTGCCGCTGATACACCTTGGCACGCCCAGACATGACCTCCGCTCTTTCCAGGCGAGCCAGGAGATTGCCTTGCTCCTGGTTCAAGGCCATGTTGCTGGGGTCAGCTTCTCCGTTCTGCAACAGTTGTGCTATTACCGGCAGCTGCCCGTCCAGGTCGAGGCCTTTATCGGCTTCGCCGACCGCGACGTGCTCCTGTATCGTCGCGGGGGGGTCCATCGCACTGAGTTCGGCGCGCAACTTGGCTGTCGCCTGCCGCAGATTGGCAATCTTCTGCTCCAATTCGTCCTTTTCTCGGACCTTGACGCGCGCATCTTCCAGGCGGCGCCGCTCTTCTGCGAGAGCGTTGCCGGACTCCTTCAGCGCTGCATTGGTCTTATCTAGTATGTCCTTCTTCTCTTTCATCTCCGCGGCAAAGTCAGCTTCAGACTGTGAAAGAACTTCTCTTATTGCTGCAATCCTGGTTAGCATTTCCAAGGGCTCAGGTGAGTAGTGGCTCTTACAAGTCATGAGTCCCTCTTGAGCATCCTCGAAGGACTTCTGAGGGGATCCATTAGCTATCGAAGGTTGCTCAAACAGGTTGGGCAAATTCGGGTCAGTGATGCCACCAGTTGCCTGGCCTTGCACTCCGAAATCCACAGGGGCAAGTCCGCCACGGTTGGCGATGTTCGCATCAGCTCCAACTTCAATCAACTGATCGATGATGGCAGTCGTACTGGTTCTTGCGGCCAGGTTGAGTGCTGTGTCTCCCGCTTTGTCTTGTGCATTGACAATCTCTGACATGAACCTTGCCAAAGTCATCGGATTCGCCTGACTCTGGCTGTTGACTCCATTCATCGCCTCGAACGACATGATCGGCTGCGACGCCGTTCCTTGTCGGATGACGTACTCTAACAGCGACTCCAGGTAATATTTTCCCACAGACGCTCTGCCCTTCATTGCGGAAGATACAGCAATATGGTGCAGAAGTGTTCGGCCGCGCCCGTCTCTGACTTCGATACTGGGTCCAAGAAGCTCGAGCAGAGCCGGGAAGCTGTTGCGATCCAGATTGTTTCGTGCTTGACATGCGGCTATCAGTGCCGTTTCCCCTCCACTGTTGGCCCGCCGCATATTGAACCCCTTGTCGAGCAGCTTCCGAACTAGGGCTATGCGTGCCAGAGTCGCAGCCCAGTGCAACGCAGTATTACATGATCCATCAATGGGCATCTCAAACTCGTCACCACTTAGGCGCAGGAAAGCCGGGTGGTCGTCAAAGTCTGTTCTTTCGGGGTCGATGAATAGTTCAAGCAGAAGATCCTTTTTTTGCTCTTCCAGGGGGCCGGAGGGGTGAGGGAGTGGTTCAAGCCCATAGTGTAGAGGATCCGAGGCGATGAAAGACTGACTGGGCTGTGAGAAGAAGGAGACGTTCGGCTCTGTGGGAGTACCGTCTTGCATGCTGAGGTCAATCGCACCATCATAGAGGAAAGAAGACTGAGGTGAAGGTCGAATGCGCTTTCGTGGCGGCTCTTGTGCGTCAGTGTTTGGAAATTCCGCAAAACTTGCGCCCTGGCTCATGATTCCGCCATTCGTGCCGAAGCTGTCCTGGGTCGTCATACTGGGCATACTCTGCTGGCTCCCGTATATGGGTTCCTGGCCGTAGTTGAAGGGTTGAGATGGTCTTCGGGGCCCAGCCGACCGACGTCCATCCATATTCGGTGAGTCCAGGCGTGTTCGGTTGAGTGCATGGATGGCGTTTGCTGCTGTACTGGACATGTTCTTGAAAAACGTGCCGCCAACCGATTGGCCGGGAGGTCGACCATCACCACCATACATCCGCTTTCTCTGCGCGGCCATGGCTTGTTCTTTCGTCGGCGTTTCAATGCCCTGCGACGCGCCCGGCATGCCGTCCGAGCTGATCTCGTACTCCAGAAGTGGGAGCAGAAGCTGTTCGACGCCATATTGTCTGCAGAACTCGCGACCGCGCTGGTAGTTGACCCAAGTGCCTTGGTATTTGCCGTAGCCGCCTTGGACTTTTTCATGCTCGCCGGTGATTTCTTTCTCGAGCACCTTCGTTCTCTTCCCTTTATCGACCCCCGCAACCTTCAGTATCTGGGTGGCATTCAGCCAAGAGTCCGCTCGCCGCCGCATGACCGCAACACCATTCACCTCCATCTCAAAAACAGAGACATTGGAGTATACAGCCGTATATATCTGCGGCTTCACGCCATTCGAGTATAGGTTTGGCTGCGCAAACATATTTGCCTCGGAATATCCACCAAAGCTGTTTGGGGCAGCCATGATGCCTCCGTTCGTGCTGTACGCCAGTTGCTGTTGCTGTGCCTGACCTTGTTGGTGATGCTGAGATGCTGGTCTCGGGGGAAGAGGGGTCGGCGCGGGTGTGGAAGCGACCGACTGAGCTTCGTACGGGCCCATAGACGACGGATCTTGCGGAAATGGGGCGTTCATGGAATTAGAATGGCCGTGCTGGGGAAATGATGGAGGTGGCTGTGCATAAATACCGCCTGATGCCATGATGAATGCGCAAGCCGGGCAGGTCGCTCAGTCAAAAGCGTTAGTCGCAAGAGTGGTATTTGTTGAGCTCGGTCAGAGCATATCGGCGCAAGTGCGATATCGATTCTGCTGATGAGCTGCGCCCAGGGGTTCTTGAAAAGCAGCTTTCTCACCAACTTCTTTCTCCTGCGATGGTGGCCTGCGTAACACGATAGGGCCGAACTTCCAACACTAGATGTATGCGACGAACTTTCGAAGTGGAAGCGAGCGCAGTGCACGGGTCGAGTCTCGAACTCGGCTGAGGGATGTTGCACGGAGCAGGGGGACAATCTCGGTCTTTTGACGCTGTCTGGCAGTCAGGCAAGGCAGTGCGCAGTGCTGCTGGTGTCGGTCTCGTCACCGCTGCTGGATATAAACAGTCTGTTCTGCGCAGCTGTAATCCTCGTGAAGGTGGTATGTGCAGCCGTTCGTCCTGTCCTTCTCCTCGGGTTACAAGGTGCCGTCGAAATTGGTCACGTCTTTTGGCACCGTGTGGAGCGGGGGATTCACTGGATTGTCTGCCAAACTCGCGTCCTTTTTAGCGCGTTTTGCGCGGGCTTTTACGAGAGTTTCATTCTCCACTCGTCACTCACCTTCCACTCACTTGTCCAGTGGCTTTCACTTTCCACACAGCTGGGACCAACAATGTGAATGCCTCCTCCAGAATCCAACCCAGCACACATCTACCGCGCGTGCCTTCGCGAATGCAGCTACCTCCCACTTCCGCAATGTCGCTCTTACATGCGCAAATTCACCATCGACAAGTTCCGTAGTTTCATACCGAGACGACCGGGCAAAAATAGGCCCGGTGCAAAGAACGATGTGGGAAACGTCCCAGTGCTCGCTCCGGAGAAGGTCACCCATCTACTCAGGCTAGCGAGGAAATACGCAGCGGTTCTCCGACGTGCGAACGATGGACATACTACTCAGTTGGAGAAAGTCCTGCGGATGACCTACGGCAGAGTGGGACCCAACAAGTATAGACTTCTGGCAAAGTTTCTATATCCGAGTACAGATGCTGCTGGTGGGCGTTCAACGCTACTAATCGATCGCAATGGTGGAGAGGAGGATGGAGCTAAGGTCTCCAAACGGGCTGGTGGTGATGATGGACTGGAAGAACTGCTGGAGGACGATGAAGGCGCTGAAGATGCCAGCTCAACACCAGAGAAAGACACTTTATACCCCTCGCTCTACCCTACAGTTTCCACCACCACCACCACCACCACCACCACCACCACCACCTTCACAACCTTCTACAAAGAGGCCGAAGTACCCGATCCGCCCGTTGAAGAGAAACCTCCCAAATGGAAACTCGATGTCCCTCCCCGCCTGCAAGCCCTGCTGGTCTCCCAGTCCATCGAACAACCTCATTTTACCCGCGCGGGTTCATCTCCACGTGTGAGACTGAAGTTCTCCCCGCCGACTCGTACAATCTGGGGCAAACCCCTCCCCTTCTCGAGGTACAAGAACCAGAGGATAAAATGGTACAACCACAATATGCAAGCAGCATTACCTCCTCTAGAATCAGAGGCAGCATACTGGGAAGTCCACAATCTTGTGACGGGAAGGCAGGAATTCCCGGCTCTTGTCCCGAGAAGGACGCCCGCACGGCTGAGCGCTGAGGATGATCTTCGGGCATTCCTCCAGCAACAATCCAGCCTGATTCTCGAAGGTCCCACTGTAGATACCAGGCTCAAGGATCTACAGAAGAATCGACCACATGAGATTACGCCACGGTTTCTGCAGAGGATGCTTTCGCGGGTGGTTTTAAGTCAGACGCCCTTCGTCAAGAAAGCTGCTCCAGGCACAAAGACGGAGGCTGATAGCGGTCTGGTGTTTTACTGGGACGACGGCATGTCTCATCAGCGACATTCGAGAGAGGTAGAGAGCATACGCAAGCCAGTCCCGGAGAAACAGGCCGGACTTTTGTTCGCTTGACAGCGGTAGTTGCTTTCGGGGTAACGCCCCCAAACGTCCAACGCACGGGGCATCATCAATCAATAAGCCATTCAACGTGCCACAGTAGGTAGGACTACCTGTCCCATACAATCGACCCACCATATGGGTTCTTTGCATACGTGCTTCAGGACCGAGCGTCAATCGTCCCTCCCATCCTTGCAAATGACCACTTCACTGATCTTGGTGACGGAAAGACTGGCTCCCTTGCCAGGACACTCGCTTGCACGAACCAATCCGTCTAACAAGTCCGTCCTTTCCACACTGTGGCATACATTCCAGGATCATTCACGTATACACACTCTGCGAATTTTACCGTTAGCAATTCACCTCTCGCACCAACCAAAGGCAAGAACAACCCACCTCGGTATAAGCATTGACCTGCAATCCCCGCTCGGCCATCTCCTCGTCGCACAGGAAATCCAGCGGCATCCAAACCAGATGTCCCCGAATCTTATCCATCTCCTTCCTGACAACCTCGACCGGCATGTGCGGGTCGTGCAAATGGCCCTGCTTGATCGTCTTGCGGGGCGCAAACGCGTCGTAGTCCTTCCACGATTTGATGTTGTTGTCCGGGTCGGCGCGGAATAGGTGGCGATAGATGTCCGTGTTGGTGGTCGCTTGTGTGGTCCAGAGATCCCAGACGCGGTCGGCGAGCGGGTCGGCGACCAAGTCCCATTCTTCGCCCGAGTACGTGTCGTTCATGCACACGGTGGGTGGTTGCGCGTTGGGATCGTCCTTTCCGTCCACCCCTTGGGCTTCGATGAGGCCCAGATGTTCGCGCCAGAGGTGGCGCCGGAGCGTGGCTGCGTGGTGGCCTGCCGTGTAGGGTTTGCCGTCCATAGTCGTTTCGAGCGGTTGTGTGTCGGTCATGACAATGGCGAGTTCCGAGTCGTGGGAGCCGAGCAAAGAGCGGTCGTTGATGTTGCTCGACCCGCAGATGACGGTCTTGTCGTCGGCGATGAGCAGTTTCGCGTGGATGTACAACTCTTCTTGGACGAAGTTCTCCTTCTCGGCCTCCGGGTCGCCTTCCCACGGTTCTTCGCTGACCAGGCCGCCACGCGCCATGGCGTCTTCGGCGATGGACTCGGCGGATGTTACTGGGTCTCTGATGTCGAGGTTCTTGCGCGCAGCTTCGAAGCGACGTTTGCGATCGATGATGCGGTGTTGTTCGTCCTCGTCGATGCTGTGGCCTTTGTTCTTGCCATGCGAATCAGGCTCGCTTTTCTCCCCCTCATAACCGTGGATGCCGCTACCCATAATCTCTTCGGCTTCGGCTCGTTGAAGCTCTTGGTACGAGATGCCGGATTCCTTCTCTTGCTGGATGAGGGTGGGCGTCTTGTCAATGCGGTCGTACGCGCGCAGGTTGAAAACAAAGATATACTTCGCTGGATCGATGCCCGCGGCTTTCAGTTGGCCGTGAATGGAGTGTTCGCCGCGGTTGATGCTCTTGTATTGGTAGTCCATGATGGCTCGGGTGCCGACGGCGGCGTCGTCGCGCAGGTCCCCCGCAAAGCCCGGAATGGCTGGGATCAGTATGATGACTCGGAATTTGCGGTTTTCTTTTTCAGCCCTGATACAGGCGTTGACAATTGCGCGTCCGACGGTGTTGTGGATGGGGGATTGATGCTCGCCTGTGGATGTGATGAAGAATTGATTTTCAATGTAAACGTAGTGCTGGGCGTTTTCGATCACCTCTTTATACGCGTTCTGAATACTATGGTCGAGGAGGATGCCGCTGCTCCAGTCATCGCTGCTTCGAACGATCTGGGCGTGCACAGAGCCCGGGTTTTGGAGCCCTTTGCCCTCGAGCGGGCTGAGGGGATGCTCGATATACTTGCCAACAGGATGTTTGGGCCTCTGAACAGCGATGAGGTCTTCGTCGGGGTTTGACCCATCTGCCCTTGAGCGAGTGGTCATGCATAGATAGTCGACGCCTTCATCGCGCTTGTACTTGTCCCTCTTGACAAAATTCCACCTGAGGACGAAGTGCTCGGCAATGTCGACCACGCATTCGCCTATCACAGCCATCGCGACATCGTGCCACGGCATTCTGCCGTATTCGGTCTTGTTAAGTTCGTTATGCGACCAGTCTTCCACAGTCTGGAAGTCCATGATTCTGAGATGATCGGTCAGGAAGCCCCGGTTGAGCAAGAGAATCACTTACCGATTGTTGTTGAAGTCCTGGCCTGGGAAGATTTCATTGACGACTCCGGAAGGATGAACATCGGCCAAGATGTGCTGACGGACATCCCACCTCCCATAACACAGGTCCAATCCGCCAATGAAGGCCAAGTGGTAGTCGATGACAATGAACTTCTCGTGGTGGGCCCAATAGAAAGTCATGTCGCCGAAGTTCTCGAAGACATTGTGGTCTGGATGTCGCAAGACGTGGATGTTCCCATGGCCAGGGCTCCCTTCCGGACACAGAGCGCGCAAAGCGTGCTTCGTGTGAGCCGAATTGCAGGTCAAAGCTTGCTGGACCTCTTTGTACACGATCACGTATACTTGAACGCCACGTTCTGCGGCACGCTTGATGACCTGATCAAGACGCCATTCCTGGTTGAAGAAAGGTGGTCGGCGCAGGAAGAGTTCGGGAGACAGCCACCAATCCTCAATGTAGATGGTCTCTTTGGCATTTTCGAGGCCAACGGACACGGCATAAAAGTAGTCGCGACCATCGACGTACCATTTGATCTTGTTGTTGTCACGCTCTGGGAAGAAAGACTGGAAGCGATGCGATTCACAAGCCGCCGTCCTCTTGCGGTCGGTCTCTTGCTCGTGCTCCTCATCATGGCGGTGATTCTTGTTGACGAGGTTCTTGAGCTTTCCGATCTTGTGCTTGAAGTGGATTGCCTCGACTTTGGCGTCGTGCAGCTTGGTATCTGTAGGGTATCATTTGCCTGTTCTGTCAGTGGAGCGAGAAGTCCTGACCTTTGAGCTTGTCCTTGAGCGCCTGCATTGTTCTGGCCGTCCACGCTAGTCCGCCTGACGGAGGAACAGCTTAGTTGCGATGGCGCGACCTAGCGCCGTGACTTGAGAGGGGGTCAACTAGGTGTACGAGGCACGTCGCCTGAGAAGCGAGCGGGTTTCTGGTCAACAGCACCGCCCAGCGGAAGGTTGGCTCGGAGAAGGGAGTGAGACGCGAAAGAGTGCAAGAATGATCTCTTCCTCAGCAGATATGAAGCCGGAACATACTTCGCATGGACACTCCACTTCCAGCACGCAACCTTCGAGTCGGCCTGTACGAGGACGAGGACTCGTAAACTCTGTCAGATGCCCGGCGCCCCGCCAACCCACCGCAGTTCAATCTAGCCAGTGCATACGTCATCGTTCGTCCCAGATTCAAATGCTAACCGGTTCTCTGTTCATGTATTGCGCAGAGACCAATGACAAGGGCGCCTACAATCCAGTACAAACTTTGAATCCGTCTTAGCCGTGTATTTCTGCAGGACAACCAACTGGTGCAACTCTCGCTAGTAGGTGCCAAGACGATGACGGCGCAGCATTGCATGTCTCTTTCTTGGAAAAGCTTGCTCTCAGGGACGGACCTGCAAGGCTGCCGAACTGGCACGAGGCTTCATCGCGGTCCAATCTCGATGCCAGCGTATTCGTAGGAGTACCTGCGGAAATCTGGTATGGTTCGACTCCTTCATGGAGTACAAGATAGCTCTGCCCAGCAGCTAGGAGTGTTGTTACATCCACCCAAAAGAACCATCGAACTCCCATACAACATCCCCTCGGTACCCAAGGCGTATCTCTTCAAAACTGGGGACTGTACCCGCCTCATAGTATTGCATTAGCTTGTCCATATCCTCCTCATCCATTGCATTGAAGTTTTCAGTCGTCCAACTGTCACAGACGTCACTCATCCAAGCCATTCTCTTGCTGATGTCGCGCGTGCGCTTGCCCGGTGCGACTTTCCGAAGTTTCCTCCTGAGCTGCCCGACTTTCTTAATGCTGTCGCCAGTGCCCGGCGGAAGCATGTCGCCGATCTGTCGTCGAATGGAGGCCGCCATCCTGGGTCCATTTCCATTCGTCGAGACCATGATTTGTAGAGGACCATCGCGATGGACGCTGCCGAAGTAGAAGTCGCATTCTGGAGGCACATCGGCGATGTTCGCAGGAATTTTCAGTTTCTTGCAGTATTTCCATATCCTCGTCGAGGCTTCGGGATCGTCGACAGCAGTAAGCACCATCGCGACATTTTTCTCGGGCTCGAGATCGAGAGGCAGAAAGATGCGGTCCACGTGCTTGACCTGCTTCTGCTCCACTCGATATGCCACCTCTTCATTTAGGCCGCTGCGCGGACACACCACCGTGACGTTGGCATCGGCGTTCAGTAGGTTGACGATTCGGCCGGCGGCGACCTGGACGTCGTGTGAGCTGCATGCCCTGTAGACACGCTGGGATGATAGAAACTTACTTCGCCACCACCGACCACGAGTACCTCCTTGCCCTTGATTTGCCATGCGAGAATCAAGGAGCCCCCACCCTGGATCTCTGGGAACTGAGGAGGCATGTTTGGCACATAATGATAAGTACATGAAATGCCATAGAGGCAAACCCACCGCGTCAAGGGACTGAAGTCAGAGACTGAAAATGACGACCACCGCTGGAATGCTACGCGATAAGCGAGTCGCCGCGCGGAGCGGCGATAGCAGTTGCGTCAAATCAAGTAATGCTTGGCCGTAGTCTCCTTACGTCTAGTTCACTTCCAGCTCAGACTCCCTTCACTGGCTCCTTGCCGCCAGAGCAACCAAAAAGTTCCACCCGCCTCATATCCGCGGCGTGATAGTGCTTGCCTCGTACGACCACCCACACATTTTTCAGAATGAAAGACTTAGACACAGGATTCAAAGACTGACCTATCCAAATCAATTCTTTGATTGTACGACCAGAGAGACCTGGCAATCTCATTTCTGCAGTTGATTCCAGATTTTTACTCTCAGACATCAAAATGAGAGGCGTCAAAGTCTTCTCAGGCAGATCCCATCCCACCCTTGTCGAGGCGATATGCGAGCGTCTAGGCTCTTCACCGGCCAAGTGCGACTTGGGCAACTTCGCAAATGGCGAAATCAGCGTCCAAATCGGCACTTCAATCAGGAACGAAGATGTCTTCATCGTTCAGAGTGGGAGCCCTCACATCAATGACAGTGTCATGGAAATGCTCATCATGGTAGCTGCATGTAAAGGAGGATCGGCCAAGTCCATCACCGCAGTCATGCCTTACTTTCCATACTCCCGGCAATCCAAGAAGAAGAGCCACCGAGGTGCCATCACGGCAAAGATGGTTGCGAATCTCATGGTGGTAGCCGGAGTGGACCACATTATCACGGTCGACCTTCATGCCTCGCAAATGCAGGGATTCTTTGGGAAGCCTGTCGACAACCTCTTTGCTGAACCAATCATTGCACGATGGATCAAAGGCAATGTGCCCTGCTGGAGAGATGCAGTGGTAGTGAGCAAAAATGTAGGCGGCACGAAACGAGTTACTTCCTTAGCCGATGCGCTCAAGCTGAGCTTCGCTCTTGTGTCCACCGACCGGGATCGTTCCAGACATCCACACCACCATAACAGCCTAGCAGACAGCACCGTGTTCTTTGATGCCATAGAGCCGCAGTCGATGCGCTATCGCGAGCGCCTGCTGGATGGAGACGATGGGCAGGATGCCGACAACGAGTCCGACAAGTCACACAGCCGAGAATTGTCTCACCGAGGCAAAACCCACGCAACTACGGGCAGCAATCGCCCTGGCCTTGGAAGGCCAAAAGCGGTGACCATTGCATCCAGCCCCCTTGTTCGGACAGCGAGGGTGGAGTCCACTTCCCCTCCCTCGTCGCCTGACCGCCTCTCCCGTATCGAAACCGCTCCCAACGCCCGCAGACCCTCTGAATACGAAGCCAGTGAAGCACACAATGATCAACGGGCACGCGATGTGCTTGTGGGCCGGATTGTCCAAGGTCACCTGGTGGACGACGACCATCCATCATCGGCCATGTCGAGCATGTCAGCCTCTCTTGCTAATCTTGCAGCAGACCGTCATCTGCAAGACGGGGTGGACAACCCTGTCAACGACCCAATGACCTCCTCCTTCATGTCGACTGCATCGTCTTTTCAGCCGGAACATGCCCTGGGCGGTAGCATGGATGCTGCTGCAACATCTGATGAGGAAGAGGAAGGGATCAAGAACCCTGATCTGGAACACACCATCACCCTAGTAGGCAATGTCACGGATAAGACGGTTCTCATGATGGACGACATCATTGATCGATCCGGTTCATGGATTGCCGCTGCAGAAACTTGCGTGAAGATCGGCCACGCAAAAAAGGTGTATTGCATCGCGATTCACGCTTTATTCGGCGAGGATTCTTTGGAAGAGCTGGAAGCATGCGACTGCATAGATTACATTGTTGTGACCAATACCTTTCCGATATCGCCTGAGCGCGTCCGTGCCTCGAAGAAGCTGATCATGATCGACCTCTCCAATCTGCTAGCTGAAGCAATCCGACGGAATCACCACGGTGGTAAGTACGACGCCATCATTTGGAGATGTCGAAGCTGACTCGAGCCAGAGGACATGTCGGCCCTCTTCGCTCATGCGTGAGACCCTGTTGATTGAGAGATTTGTCAAACCACGAGCTCTAGTCAACCCCTGTACCAGGCTTTGCATCCCACATGCAGAAGGATCACTTCGTACGTTTTGTCGACGGTCGCAAAGACCAAGGCTCCTACCTTACGATCACGAATGCCTACCAACCTGCACGACGCAACCACACGGGCGGAATTCGGTCCTTGCGAGCAAGGGACTGAGAAATATGTCCGTGTCCGACTTGCGCATACGCCTTGGTGCCACATCTCAGGAACAAGGGCCCTTGATTGGCGTCTCTCGAACGCTGACATGTCATGACGCGGTCCCGTGCCTGCTGAATGCAGGGAACTCGTACGTCTAGCCTTGTCACAACCAATCTCGGATTCCTTTGAGCTACTGTCAGTGCCAGCCGGTCGTGGCCCACCATCAAAGCAGGAGTGCGTGTTTCATTTTCGGATCTCCCAATCAATGCTGCGGCCATGGTAACACAAATCCGAAAAACACCCTGGATCTTCCATGAGTCCACAGGACACCACCAATGCCCTTTAATACTCCATAGTCTACCTCCTGCTTCGAGGGCGACTGCGGGTGATTTATGACAACGTCGACTCGAGATGTTTCTTTACATCCCACGCTAACTGTTGAGATCACAACCCGACCGAAGTGGATAAATTCCTTTATCACAGCGCTAATAGCGAATCCTCGCCTCGTATTCAAGGGCGCCGTCTTTGCCGGTCGAACCCCGAGGCCCCCCCACAACCTACCACTTTGTAGAGCGATTGAGCGATTCGAACCAGTCGGAATTCCTAGCGGTGTGAAGAAAATGCAGCCATGCGCAACATTCAGCTTGGTGCTCGCTAAATGCCACGCCTGCACGATCAATAGCTTGTGCGTCGAGATGGACGGCGCGCACCTATTTGACGAGGAGTCCCCGGGTCTCAAGGGTGGTTTTGCTTTTGACAAATTTTGACTCCAGTAGGGGCAGCACTAAAAGGACCCAGCCAAAGGGTCCGATCTTGGAATCTCTCGGTAAAAGATCGACGCTACCCTCGCCAACGGATCATCGGAATGCACTCGTAGCCTGGCATTTGCTAGGCCACCTATGGGCCTTCGGGTTTAGCGCCTGCAGCTTGTCTCGCCTCACGATGGCCCAGCTGGGTCCGCTCAGCTGCTTGCTCGTCCAAGAAGCGCTGCACCTTCGATGCAATTCGCGAGTGATGCGCCACACACGACCAGATCTTACCCGCTGTCATCTGGAAATTCTTAACTGTGCTCACGGAAATGCCAGCGGACGGAGTATCGAACGTTGGGATCGCACGGGTTTCGGTTGACGCCCCACCGGCATCCCGCCCTGAAACCGCTCCAGCTTACTCGGTACAATATCATCCCACGCGGCTACTCTTCGAGTGGGCGTTTACGAGAGACTTCTACGTACTTGGCCTTTCACGGCTACTCCTGTGCCTTGTGGAAAGGTCATTAAACTTATCCTAGATGCCAAAACGCTATTTTTGATCCAGCACCTCGGATTGTGCCGCGACACTGGATCTCTTCGGATCCCTGACCGCCTCGCGTCACTACTGGCATGCTCGAAGCGAAAACGAGTTGAGTTCGTCTTAGGCTGCGGGTGGAATCACTCCCGCTTCGCCATGGTGTGCTCGACTTTCCCTTCGCGTCACCAAGGGGAAGATACTTCCCGCTCACCTGGTCAATTACAGTCGATGGTGGCCGTGCACCAGTGGAAGCCAAGATCCGTTGTGGATGGCGATCAAACTGCTGAAGAAGTTATGTCAAGGATTTCGCACGGACAATGTCACCCCATGATATTCTCTCTCCTGTTGCTCATTCGACTCACAGCAGCCACAAATTCCCCCTTACCACTCTCTTGACCTGGTGACAGGAGTATCGGTGACTTCCCCGTTTGATGATGGAGTGACCGCCAAACACTTGTGTCAACCAGCCATGAATCCCATGGTTGTCGTTGAGCTCGTCGACAAACGAGAAGACTGCTATAAGTATTGGTGGATGGATGGGAGAGATCAGACTCTTGCGTATACTACCACAGCAAGTTTCCACCATCGTTCCCCCACCAACACCATAATCCATACGAATATCAGACTATATCTTGCGCAGCGAATCTAGCAAACGCGAATATGGGCAGACCCAGCACCGATGTAAGTCTGACATCTGGTCCCCCTTCGCCCAGCAGGATATGTCCGTTCCTCTTGGAACTCTATCGCTCACCTGTGCTCCTCACAATCATCTAGCCAGCCAATACCCGAATCTCCTTCCGCTATCGATATGACCAATGTCCGGGACATCAGTACGGGTTGATCGCGAACTCAAGCCATGGTCCGGACATTATATGGACATGTCAGAAATGCAGGGTGACGGTTGTCATCATCCATCAGTGCAAGCTGTGTGGGCACAATCTATGTTCGTCGTGCTTCAACTACAGCTCGCAACGCACTGGCGGTAATGCGACATCTGGGCGGAACCACCGTTGACGTTGCAGAGTGGTGGGCGATGCATGAATGAGTAGTCGCCAGGGTCTTCTTGTGCTGCTTCGGCATAGAGCTCTATCTATTCGTTGCTGGTAAGTCAAATTGGCGCAAGTCCCAAACCTAAAGGTGTGGCTAACATAGCTAGCACGACCTCACTTGTTCAGAAAGCTTTGCGAGGCAGCGCTCAAGCGAACGACGGTTCCACACTGCCGTGAACCAGCATCGATGATAACGGTAACGACGATAACGACACCGACAACGACAGCGAAACGGATCGAGAGCTCATGGACGATGCTGTTAGGCGTTGACACGGCGCTGTGGAAGGGTTTCTACAAGACTTGACTGTGGGAGGTACATTCTATTCAGCGAAATACGCAGACACTGGGGAACCAGCACCCGACGCCTCACGGCGGTAGCAACGGCGGTAGGCTCTGCTAGATTCTAGCTATGAGCTTTCTGGACATCAGACGCAGCAGCACAAGGCTCACTGTGTTCAACACTTCGGAATGTGGACGGCGAAAACGCATCTTCTGTTGCGAGACGTCGTTCTGTCGGGCTCCTGTTCTGCCAGGAACAACTACAACCTTTCTTTGTTCTCTTTCACACCCGCTTTTCCCGACGGCCAGACAGGTTACCAAACAAGTGTCCTGTATCTCCAGACTCGCTTTTCTCTTGGTCCTCTGCATACATTTCTTTGTCTCCACTTGTTCGCCTGGGATACCGTCCAGGGGATCCCCTATGTACCATTACACTATTGCGCATCCACAACCCTATTGTTGTTGCGTTGCATTTGGGTCCATATAGACCTCACCACGGCGGCTTCAACGCCCGTCACAGTACAGAAGTACAGCCTCTCTTGGCAAATCTTTCTGTCCCTGAAATGTCGATTGTACACAGTATTACGATAAATGCGTTGTTGGAGTCGTCGCTCATCGATATACATGCACCTACCTCGTACCCCGGACCTCATTGTCCACAGCCCAGGAGAAGACTTTATGTACTCATGCTCGTGAAGTGACTTGAGCTTGAGCTTGAACCATAGCGCCTTGCATTGCTGGTAGGACAGCTGTGGCCGACGCGATATGTACTCCTTCGGTACTACGGAGGATCTATTCCCTGTTCTTGAGAGGCACTGCTATTCCTACTCCTAGGTACTCTACCTAGTACCAGCATATGTAGGTACTGTACTAAACTGTGGACCTGGTTCACTCCGTGTCGGCGGCCTGCGTAGATGACGCTACATTAGTCATTTACCGGGAGAGAAGTCGACGCATTGGCCGTATTAGGAGGATCAGCGTCCTGGACTGTCTTGAATGTCCTTCCCCAGCTGGCTGGCTGGCTGGCTGGTAGCGTGCATGAGGATGAAGCGGGAGAACCGAGTCTTCGGTAACGACCCCGCCAATTTTTCTCTAAACTCTGTTGACGTTCTGTTGCAGGACCGGCACGTCACTGGACAGGACAGGAGAGGACAGGAGAGGACAGGAGAGGACAGGAGAGGACAGGAGAGGACAGGAGAGGGCAGGGCGCGGTTAATTGATTGGCCCAGGTCTCCGGAGGCCCCTCTACACAGTAGTCGTCCTCGTACGTGGTACGTGTATCCAGAACTTCGGACTCGGACTGTGTACCGTGTAGCTTGGCGACAGGGACAGGGACAGGGAAAGGGACACTCTGACGTCGTCGTCGTCGAAAAAGTCATACGTAGGTTAATCATGGCGCGTTAGGTGATTTTACCAACCCGGCCAGCCAGAGAGCCAGCCCGCTTTTCGTAACCTCCTACCTTTGTACGGTGTGCTCCTCCGTCTAACTGCTGCGCACGAGACAGACTCGCAGTATTCACCTAATCGCTCCGTACCACCTGTTATTTAGGTCTCTACCTCACCCGCCGGGTACTCGTACGTGAGTCGGAGGTCTCCTGTACGTTGGCGTCGCATCGTCTTGCCGGAATGAAGCCCAGATTGGGTTCGTTTTCCGCGGCCTCCACTTGACCATCCGGTTACGATACTTCTCGATGGGCAGCAAGGGGCCACCCGGGGCCAGCAGGCGTCGGTGTACGAGTATGCACTCCGTATGTGCCTTGCGAATCCGAGACGCCACTACGCTGCGAACCAGGGGAGGAAAGGATGAATGGCGACGGACTCATTATCTACTACGTACTCCGTTGGTAGGAAAGTCCGGATGTCTTGGAACGAGGGGTTTGAAATAGGTAATTAGCGTCTACATAAGAGGAACTTGATACGAGGTACAGCTATGGCGCCCCTGAGACACACCAACGAGGTGATGTTGAAAGGGCCTCAGGGCCCAACGTCGTGGTTGCGTCCGACAGCCTCGTTGCCACCACAGCAGTGGTCGGCCAACAGCTCCACCTTGGGGGGGAGGGGGTTCGACATGCAGCCTTCTTCTTTTGGGGGGCATCGGGGCTCGTCTTGCACACACAGAACGAGCGACTTTCGTGTCTCCTTTGCTGTAGCGGTTCCGCGGCCGCAGGAAGTGATGTGAGGTTGTTTCTCCTATCAGTGGTCGTACGACGACATGGTCGTGGTCGAAAAAGGGAGTGATCCTGGTCGTTTTGTGGAGGGATCGACGAGGAACTGTTCGTCCGATCGCGACCACCCTGGTCACTACCCTGGTCTCCACCCCCGCGGCCAATCGGAGATGCACCTCCTGGCGATCAAAGAACCACGGCGATCGAGGTTCGCACAACCCCTTCTGCCCCCGTGGCAAGGTGATGAGGCGAGGCGTGTTTGCGAGGCGGTAGGCTCCTACCGTGTAGCGGTCAGAGGGGCGTATGAGTACAGGGGTGCGTGCCTCACTCGTGATCAATCGTAACTGCAACGAGGATGAGGATCGCTATGAGTACTTGTACTGGATTGTGGAGCGCCGCTTCTGCAAAGCCGCCGCCCAGACGCATTTCCACTTCTCCAGCAAGTCGTGCCTCCAGAAATACCTCCGCAGGATCTCTTCGAGAGTTGCCCATTCTCCGAGGAGATGCGGCGCCTTCAAATCGTGTCTGGCCGTCGGTTCGAGCAGGTCCATCAGCAATTTATCGATGATGGGGGACAACAGAGGGTCCTGCTCGCATGCTTCAGCCGCGACCATCACAGTCCAAATATAGTGGTAGTGCTGGTCCGGAGTCGATTCCCGGGCTCCTCGTCGTGCCGCCAAAGAGCTGAGTTCCATCACCAGTTGGAGGTCTTCCTTACCAAAGGGGAACGAGGCGGAACGCAAACAGCTGACGACGATGCTCAAACAAACAATGGCCTCGGTGACGCGGGCCGACGATGCAAAGATCTTTCGAGAAAAGGTCATGATCATTGACGGACAGTAGATCTTTGGCCGCGACTTGACTTCCTCCGCGTCAAAGAACGCTTGCCGGCTGGCGCCGATGATCAGTCTGATAACTTCCCTGCTGAGTTGGAGGGAGAGAGCAAGCTCACGAAACCCTTCGGGGAGGTTCGCGATGTCGCTACAGAGATCCGGTGGGAACGGGTGGACCGGGTAATGCAAGGACGAAATATCGTGCTCACGGCCTAATGAGCAGTCACTGCCGAAGTCTTCGACCAGTTCTGGTTGCTTCGGTATTGCCAGCATCTCCGTTACAACATCGGCGCTGTGTTGTCTGTCAGTAGAGGTTGTGATAGGCCAGAGAACCCTACTTACTAGTCGAGCATTGCCAACAGAGGCGTATTGCCTACAAACGTCTTTGGGCCTCCTCGCATGTTGATCATCTCTCTCAGGCCACGGTAGTGGGCGATATACTCTGCCCGAGTGCCGTACTTGGTCTGCGGAATCTTCAGTCCATGTCGCGCAATATCTTCAAGAAGGGTCATTACCGCTATATCAGTGAGAAGCATGGTGGTGATCATTACGGCATCGTCAGGACCGGTCTCTAGCTCTTGGAGCTTGGTTCGCAAACACGCAATGCTGCGAGCACTGTGATACGCGATGGCTGGTGTGATGAACAGTTGGCCACTTCGAATCTCTTGGAACGCGAGCGCCATGGCCATCATTGCTTGAAACAGCTCCTCATGCTGCATGGCCAACCGCAACGTGGGTTCAAAAACATGCTCAATTTGATGACGGAGACGGACCGTTACAGGCTTGGGAAACATGCTGGTAAGGACTGCGTAATACGACAAGATCAGCCAGCCATTCAGTCAGTTGTCGCATAGACGAACCGTTGACGCACAGCACATACGGCGATGGAGCATTGTGGCATCAAAAGGCGGGTTCTTTGCTTGACATCCGTCAAACCCATCCAGTCCGAGATACTGGATGTCTGAAAACGGCCCAGCATCTACGACTTGTCTCGATGGCTGGGGATGATCGACCTTCTCTAGCCGCTTGTGTTTTTGTGTGGCGGCCTTTGGAGTCCATTCGAGCTCTGCGTGTCGCATGATGACGAAGCGAAGCTGAGGTCCATTCCCTGAGCGTTGCCCACTTTCACTCAGCGGAGTCACGATGACATGGTGCTTCCCTGATTGATCGGTAGCAATGCAACGGGTGGACAAACGATCCAGCGAATTGGTTGGGGTGTGGCATCTTGAAGTAGTCGCAGACATGGCTGACTGAATGGACCCAGCGCAAGTGAAGTATCACTGTCAATTTTCTCTGTGGGGACGGTCGTGCGTCGTTGGATCGGCAGATTCTGAGTCTCGAGGCTTCGGTGGCATCCAGCTAGCGACGGAGGCACGTCTGCGAGGGTTGGAGATGCGCTTGCTGCCTGCTGCCTGGGTCAAGGTCAATAGGATTGCGCCGACGCTGGTGCCGGGACCGTCGCGTTGGGTGACAGAAGCCTGCTGGTTGCTGGTGAAGGGCGTTGCAATGCGTATGGTCGGCGTACCGCTCATATGTAGAGGTAGTGGCGACGGTTTCTCAGTGTCGTTATCGTCGCCGGCTAGGATCGAGGGCGTGGGAATAGATATAAACCATGAAACACATTGATACAGATCGTCACCATGTGGGCGGTGCGCATGCCCTAGACTTCGCCTCGCTGCCCGTACGTAGCAGAGATTGAAGCTTTCTCGATACCAAGGATATCAGGGGTCATAAGATAGACAATATGCTCCATTGTTGACCCACTTGTCGCAAACTGGTAGGCAGTCGACATGGCATGAAGCATCTATGGCCCAGGGAGTAGCTCGATAGCTAAGGCCAGGCTCATTAGTCCCGTAATTTGGAATTCCTTCTCCCAAGCATGCCCTCTGTACGAGTAAAAGAGCATGATGGCGTGCACCAGGAAGTCTTGCTGCGCTACCAACGACAATCCACTCGTCCAAAGGGCTGAAGGATAGTCATGTCGCTGACGCCAAGTCAGCTAGGGAAAGATAGACCTTAGTCAAGCGAGGTCTTGGCCGCTCCTGAATTAACCGGCCGTAGAAGGGCCAGGTGACTGTCAACGATCGAAGGGCTCGGTACCCGTAACCGGTGTTGAACAACACTGTCGATGACCAGGAAGCATCAATGGTCGAGATTGGCGGCCTGGGGCTCAAGACTGACTTGAGGCTGTCAAGGCTGCGCCTCGATACTGATTCTGCCCCCACAGCCTACCTCGTATGCTGGTGTCGGCATATTGTGTAAGGTGATTGGGCTGATCAAACGACACGATTATAGCATGACCCGCTTAATCGCTGAGCGGGTCAAGCCATGATCGTACACGGTGTATACTTGCCAAAAAGAGCCTGTATAGCCAAGATGGTCTGTGGAACCAGTGGGGATCGGTCGATGTGGATTATTCATAAGCAGCCCCCAAACGTGCGGCTGCTGCAAGCAATACACTGGCTGACTCGGCCGTACCTATACAATCGCTATACAAGAAACCTACTGCTCGGACAGTTAACACCGGACATGGGTCACCCGACAGCATAAAGAGGCGTACACCGCTCCAGTAAGCCGCCCTTAAGAGAAGTCTCGGCCCTCCAGCACGGCGGGTGCAACCAGAGTCCAGCTGTAGATGGCGTAACACACCCATGCACTGATAATCTTGATCCAACTGGCCCAGTATGTCCGACCGACAGGTGTGAAGTCAGTCGAGCTCTCTGGGTCCATCTTCTGCGTCAACAGTGTTGCGACCCAGCAAGTGGCCATGAGGAAGATGACATGGAACAGCGTGTAGTTGTACTGGGTTCCTTGGCGCTCGTCGTCCTTGGAGCTGACCTCGGCCTCTTCCTCCTCGTCCGAATCCTCGTCCAGGGCCGAGGCCGGAAGTGCTCCACTCTCAATTGCTGCACGCATAATCTCGCGGCGTGAGGCTGGTTGCTGACTGACAAGACCATGTTCGTATTCATCTTGCGTGAGCTGAGCGTAGCTGTTCTTCTTGGTGCCGTTTCCCATGGCGAACCCTTGCGTTGCCGCGCGTGTGGTGGTGTAGGCGATGGTGAGCATCGTCACAATAGCACCAAGCACAACAGTGGTTGTGCGGGCGCCTCGGGCTCGAATCAGAGGATTGCAATGCTTGTCGTCAGGCTCCATTGCCACGGCAGAGAAAGTGAGGTACGTGCAGTAGACAGCGACCATGGCCGATTGGGCCAAGCCTGCCTTCGGATTGGCGTCCTGGATCGCGGGTTGCACACTGAGCAGCGTGATCGCGAAGAGGAGAATCAGGTTGATCGTGATGGCGGAGATGTTCATACTGCACCCACTGCTGGCGAAGAAGATGTACATGACAATGGTCATGGCAAAGGCGGCCAGATACATGCCCAAGCTTGACCCCATAAGCAAAACTTGCCATATGCGATAATTTGGGCCATCTCCTTCATCGATCTTGTCCTGGCACAGCTCTGCCCAGGTATGCGCAAGGTCGACCAGGAGGATAAGACCGAGGAGTACGAAGAGCATGGCTCCGAGGTAGGCGACATAATTTCCCCAGAAGAGAAAGAAGCCCTCGGGAATGAAGAAGGACAGGACGACAAAGGCAATCCAAGCCAGCAACTTCGGTCCCCAGAAGCCATTTTGTAAACCCGCCCGGGTATCTTTTGTGCTCCGCACGCCAATGAGGAGGATGGCGAGGATCAGGTGGAAGATGGCTAAGGCGAAGTTGATGCGCTGGACGGCGAAATAGCCGTAGCATTTGGAGGAGCCGCATTTGAAAGTCATATAATCTAGGGTGAGATGTTCCAGCTTTTTGATGGCCCACGGTGTGAGCATTATCCATGCAATAATGCTGTTGACTAGCAGGATCATGGCGTACGCTATTCTGGTGGCGATGGAGGATCGAAATTTGGACATGCCACAAGGGCCACACAGCATCGAGCACGACGCCGCACCACAGCATGAAGCTCCCACCGACCACAAGGTCGCAGCCGATGGGAGCAGCAGGGCTGGAATTGCGAGGACGCCGCCCATGTCGATGGCTGAGGAGAGGAGGGGTTCGTTGCGTAGGTCTCGTGCTCGCCGTCGTTTGTCGTCAGATGGAGTCGATGCCGCGCGCGCACAGCTGCTAGAGCCCGTCGGCCTCTATTCTCGGATTATGCTGTCTTGCAGGATACTGAGTTACTGAGTGGGGTGGTTGTTGATGGCAAGACAGGATCAGAAACGCAGGCGCAGGCCGACGCCTGTTTATCTCGGAATCTCGGCTGCGGCCAGTGACGACACCGGATCCCGATTGGCTGAAGCCAGGGTGAGCGGGTGGTGAGTGGGTGGTGAGGGTGAGCTGAGGGATTGTTGAATGTTTCGCGATCGGCTCAAATGCCGATATCCAACATCATCTCATCCACCCACTTCAATGGCCTCTCCCCGGCCGTTATCTTCTTCATATCCAACATGACGAGGTGACCATAGCGGTTTCCCACCGGACAGAGTCAAGATGCTCCTCATGCCTTCGGACCTCAAGAAGGCCCGCATCATAACCGTCGTCGCCTGTACCGTCACCTCACTGGCTTGTGGTTCCAACGTATGTCCGCGCGCTCACCTCGCTCGCTGCATGAGAACCGGGACTGACTGGGACATAGTATGGCTACTCGATATGGGGCCCCAGCTTTGCGGCCCGGCTCAAGCTGACCGCCACAGACAGCAACCTCATTGTATGCGACCTCCAATATAAGTGCAAGAGAAGGATGAGGTACTGATATACACATTAACGCAGGGCAATCTGGGGAATTTTGGCATGTACGCTTTTGGCATTCCCTCGGGCATGATGGTCGACGCGAAAGGGCCACGATGGGGTCTGACATTGGGCATCGTGCTGTTCGGTGCCGGCTACTATCCCATTGCCAAAGGTACCGTTCGATCGGGGATGATGGGGCCTCCCACTGACTGAATTCTAGCTTACGAGGCTGGACCCGGGCACTACAGCGTCCCGTTAATATGTCTGTTCTCCTTCCTCACCGGTGCCGGCAGCTGTTCAGCATTCACCGCCTCCATCAAGGCTGCCGCGCTTAACTATCCCGAGTCGAGAGGAACAGCGACAGCCTTTCCCCTGGCTGCGTTCGGTCTGAGTGCTCTGTTCTTTGCCGCACTTGCGCAAATACTCCCGGGCGGCACATACAACTTTCTCATTCTCCTCGCAACTGGCACCGTCTTGCTGCCCCTGCTCTCGTTCCCGTTTATACGCGTATTCCCACACCACACGTACCAGCATGTCCCTGAACATGAACACCAAGTCCTCCACCGGACCAGACCGTCAGGGAGCCGTCCATCCCCTCGATACGAAGAACCAGGTGCGCCCAAAACCCATTCCTCAAACGCCCGTGGGGATGACGAGTCCTTCTCCTCTGACCCGGAATCACACCATACTGGCGATGAAGGAGCATCGCTTCTCTCAAAAACCTCCACCCAGGAACAAGCTGCCGAAGACCTCGAAGCTTCAAAGCATCTCGAATCTGACAGAAATCACGAGCACCCGCATTTAGACGTTCGAGGCTTCGCCCTGCTCCCACACCCTGAGTTCTGGCAGTTATTCATCATGATGGGTCTGCTGACTGGTGTTGGATTGATGACCATCAAGTACGTGCAGGCTTCTCATTGCATTGAATCTTTCCCTTCTCGATCTGTAGAATCGCCCAATACTCCCCTCAAACCATGCGCTCAACAGCGACCTCTCATGACTAGTTACTAACGAGCCGCCTGTGTAGTAACATCGGCAACGACGCCCTCGCGCTTTGGAAACACGCCGACCCCACCACGCCCGCGTCCTTTATCGAAGCCCGCCAAGCGATGCACGTCTCGATCCTCTCGTTCTGCAGTTTCAGCGGCCGCCTCCTCTCGGGCATCGGCTCCGACATGCTCGTCTCGAAGCTGAACCGCTCGCGCTTCTGGTGCCTGTTCGCCTCGGCGCTGATTTTCTGCGTCACGCAGGTCGTCGCCACCAACGTGTCGGACCCGCACTACCTCGTCCTCGTGTCCAGCCTGACGGGTCTCGCCTACGGCATCCTTTTCGGCGTGTACCCGTCCCTTGTGGCCCACTGTTTCGGCGTCCACGGCCTGTCCCAGAACTGGGGCACCATGACCCTCGCGCCCGTCGTGTCCGGCAACGTGTTTAACCTGCTCTACGGCAAAATCTACGACGCCCACTCCGTCAAGAACGACCAGGAAGGACACATGGAATGTCTGCTGGGGAATCAATGCTACCGGTCGGCTTACTGGGTTACATTTGGCGCGGCCGTGCTCGGGGTGCTATGTTGTGGATGGAGCATCTGGCATGAAAACCAGGTGCACAAGGCTAAAGCCAAGGAAGAAAGAGGCGGGCACGAGAGAATTGCATGATGGGGTGCAATCTCGTGGTTCTCCCGAGCGTGCCGTTTTTACTTTTACCGGGAACGAACCGCCAGATGACGTTTCGAGGTTTTTTAAACCATCTTGGATTCAAGGGAGAATAGATCATGAGCATATAGAGGCGTCTCATCTTGAGCGATATCCAGAATTGACACCTATTCTTTTCAGATATCACTGTCGGTCATGGCCGTTGAGTGGCTACACTTTACGGGAAATCAAGCTCGCATGGGAGCGGCCCTCTCGCGAGGTTGCGGCAATAAGGAGCAAATCCGCTACTCCGTTGAATCCCTAATTGGGATGAATTGGAAAGTAACTTACACAGGGACTGCCCCCGTCCAGCTTCAACCCGCTCAGCTCCTCCGCCTGGCAGCGGAAGGTACAGTAAACACGCTCTTTGACTCGCCTTGGGCAGGATGAGGTGTTCAGTATTGTTTCTCGCACCACCACACGAATATTGGTCACGCTGCCTTTGGGATTGTCACGTCCGCTCCAAACCCACACGACTCGGACCGTTGTGTTGAAGGGAAAGGTGATCATATCAATAAACAGTAGGAGTAAGAGTTATCCAGCCCAACCCCGAATACCTAAGTCGCTGGGTCGGTTACTGTTCCCACTAAACGCCATCCCACGCCGCACTCCCGTCGATTATCTCGAAGACCTGGTGTTCCCGAACCGTGCACACCTGGTCCTGCTGGAAAACGCCAGTGTGTCTGCCCTGCACAATAGATGCCCCCCAGTTCGTGACGTTTTGAAGTGAGTGCGGTGCACTTTGTTCGTAGTGGTACATAGATCATACACTCCCAGAAACCCTCTAATGCTCCCGAACCACGGAATCGCGAGACACACCTGCTTCAAACCTTCTCCGGTTCAGCAGCCATCCTCGCCACCCCTGCGGCTGCAGAAGCCTCCGCATCAGCTACAGCAGAGCCCCGGACCGGCGGACTGGTGGCCAGATTTGATGGAGTGGCGGGAGTATTCCTGGGTGAGGCACTCAAATCACTAATCTGCCGCTCCAGTTCCCGTATCCGCATCCTGAGCATCTGATTCTCACGGGTCAGGTTTGCGGTTTCGGCTTGGTAGTAGGCGGTCTCGTCGCGGAAACTGTTCCTGCGGGCGGTGCTGACACTCTCCACGGGTGAGGGAGGCCAGTCGGTGCTAACAGCGGTGCTGATGCTGGACTCCTGGCCCAGCATCGGCCGCAAGGCTGGCGAGCGACTGGCGCTTGAAGGGCCGCGGGAGATGCGTCGGGTCAGTGGTGGGACGGCTGGGACGGCGGGATGGATGGAAGGGAAAGACGGCGAGCGTTCGGAGGCAGGAGTCTCGTCGTCCACGACGGCCGTATTGTTCCCTGGCAAAGCGGAGTTTGGTTGTGACGAATGACGCGAGTGAGTGCCATTCGGACCTTGACTGCTTCGAAGAGCCTCAAGTTGAAGCTGTTGTTCTCGGATCATCTGTAGCATGCGGTTCACCTGTGCTTCCTGCTCTTGTTCCAGCTCATTGTGGATTTCACCAAGACTCGGCTGGCGTTGGTGGTGGGGGTCGCCGGTCGCGATGGCTGATCGTCCGCCGATAGTGGGAGGGCTCGCTAAGGCATAGCTGTGGCCAAACCCAGTCCGGGAGTCGCTGCTTGATAACTCGCCCGGACTCGGAATGGTAGGGTCGTTCAGGCTGATGTTCATGGCGACCTGTGAACGGCGGCGATCGGACGGCATGCGGCCCAGCCGAGGCGAGCCTCTGTTGCTCAGCGAAGAGCGCCGTGATTCATTCGCCGCATTTGTGACAGCGGCGGCCGCAAGGGATATGGATGAGCTCCGCGGCGAAGGAGTCTGGTTGCGGTTTGGTGGGAGGTTTGCGGTCTGCATCGAGCGGGGTTGCATGGGAGACGAAGAAGTTGATCTCGATGGAGGGAGGGAGTTTAGGTCTGGCGGAGCCATCATATGAAATAAAAGGACTCAAAAAGCGGCAAAGAGCAGGAACTATATTTACTTCGCACGATATGATGGTGCGATTGGTCAGGCCACAGGCAAATATGGATGGGTACGGATATGCAGGAACGACAAGTTGAGTCTGAGGGCGAGGCAGAAGTCAGGCATGACCACTGGCAGCTGACCAGCAAACAAAGTCACGGTGCTTGGCGAGACGCAGCCTGAAGGGAGGACGATGAATCAACATGTGAGAGGGATTATCCAGTGTCACATCGTGTTCGTGTCTTCCACAGCAGCTCGAGGTGATGGATCGTAGAGTCGGCTTGAGAGACGACTCCAGAGTAAGCGTTGGCGGAGGCAAGGCTGCGTCATTCGGCTCCTCACTGAATACAGTACATTGTACGAGTACGGAGTACAGAGTACTATGCAGCGGAACGAGTCAGACATGGAACCGTTTCAGTGAGGGCATTTCTCAAACGATGTGCCTACGAGTATTCAATAAGGTCCTCCGTATTCTTACGGCTCTTCGTACGGAGTACATACCTTAGCTAGGAGTGCTATGGTGAAGGGCACCTACTGTACTTGCTACGAGGAGTTGTCAGGCATTCCTCACTACGTCATCAGGCGGCTGCGTGACTTGCATCTCGAAAGCTTCAAGCTTCACCGTGATCCTGGTGCATCGCCGTGATCGCGTCTACACAGTCCTGGGCACGGGCTCACTCGAGCCTCACTTCTTGTTCCATTCCAAGTCTAACCGGCTACAGGACAGCTCACACCCATCTCTTCTCAATCTGTACACGGCCAATCACGTTCCATAGCCTCCCCAGTTGGTGACCGTGGTGACGAGCTAAGGCCAAATTGGGGGACGTTGTTTACATACACGCTTGGGCTAGGCTTCCTTGGGCGAGCTGTTAGGGACGCCCGGCAGCCGCTCCCCCAGCCACTGGCATTTATCTCCCCGATCTGCCTAGGTGTCCATCCCAGCCTCCTCCCACCACCACCCGCCCTTCAGCTTGAACAGTTACAGGTTCCCGTGATATCAGCATCGCATCCGTTCCGTCCTCGCAACAAGACACTGTTCCACCCATCTACACGCACGTCGCGGCGACGCACCACTTCTGCCACCATGTCCGGTCTTCCATATCTCCAGAAACTTCGCAAAAGCGACCTCACTGAATTCGCTGAAACGACCAAGTTGGCCGAGTATGTACCGCCCTCACCGACCCGCGGACGCGTTCATTCTGTGTCGCATTGTGTCGCGCATTGTTGCTGACTTGTATGCGACCACAGCTATGCACACCTGAAGAAAGCCGAGCTCGAAGTCGCTCTCGACGAGCACCTGCGCGCCAATTCAACCACATATAACAAAGATCCTTCATTGAGCGAATACTACAAGCGCTTGGGCGGCAGCTCACGATCGCCCACGAAGAAGACCATCGCTGAGAAGGTCACCGAGACTCTGAAATCCGACGACGATGCGCCGGCTCCGGTGAAGAAACCGAGGCGCAAGACAACTACTTCGCCAAACGACATACGCGACTCGACGTACGTATCGCGCCTGGGTTGCATTCCAGGAGCAAATAGCTGACATGTCGAAGCAGAGAAGAGGAGCCGCTGGTGAGTGCTCTCGTCAAGACTCCAGCCAAAGAAGTTGCTCGTCGCACCTCCATCCTCGCGTCTCAAATACCCATCCCACCTTCGCCCGCTGTGGTCACCGACGTAATCGATCAACAGGCGCGTCGCATCAGGACATCCATCTCAGATGCCTATGACCGAACGCAGATCCACAAGGCCGCCGATGCGTCGCGGGAGCTCCTTTCTTCGCCTTTGACGGTCACAGTGCTCGCCATCCTGCTGGAAGCATATGGCCTGCGGGCTCAGATCCTTCCCAACAAGCTGCTCACTCAGATCCCCGCCGTACCGTACGTGAAGTCGACGCCAACGCCGATCCTGGTTCCGGATCTATTTCTTCTCCTGGAGTCCAAGTTCTGGGCGCCCTTCTCCCTGTGGTCTCTCACGTCGCTCATCTTACCGGCGATCATCTCGTACTTTATCAACCTGCCGCTGAAAGCGCACCCCAGCCATAGCTACTCCACGCGCCAGGCCGCTCTGCAAGCCAACACGCAGATGCAATTTGACCCATTCATCTTCAGTCTGGCGAAGGGGCTGATTGCATACCTGGTGTACGCGAACCATCTTGCCCTGGGCGGGTTGTACACGCACTTCACCGTCGCAACTGTCAACGAGAGTATTTTGGGCGGATGGTTCGCCATTGTGATTGGCTCCGGGCTGAGCGCCGCTGTGAGCTTGTATGAGGCTGTGCTGGTGAAGAAGCATTAATTGAGGGCCGGAAAGTGACGTCGGCACGAATGGCGAGACTTGCTGCGGGAAAGCAGGTCAGAGGCCAGAGGGATTTGCACATGTACAGTGCTTGCTTTGGGTGGTTGGAAACATTGGGAAACAGGATGGATGAAATGAGTTACGATTATCTTGGGTCGATCATCGGAGGCGTTTTGAGACTCGAGCCGGCAGTGGTCCATGACTTTGGTCGACTCGACTCGCCTTTTATACCCATGGGTTCTCAGTCGCTGCGCGTCTGGCGCAGGTCTATGCGGGTCGGTTTATGTGCTCGTTCAGATACCATTACACACAGTCACTTTTGTCCTTGTTCAGACACCAATAACATGGCCGGAAATTGTGAGGCTTTCATTCCATGTGCGCCTCCGTGGTATCAGGAAGGTGTTGTGATCGCACGTGGTGACACGGTTATGGACTGCGTATACCGACTGTTCTATGAAGTAACCCATCGTTGTCCGGTAAAGGGCGCGTCTCTCACAGAGGCAATTATCAACACGGAGGGCACATTCCTGCAATTGCGGTATCTCTCTCATGCCAATACTGACTTGATCACTATCACCATCATGCGTTACCGCATGTAATCATGTATGTATGACCGGACATTCTTCCTCCAGAAACTGTATTCCCCCCTGCAGTGCGGAAGCGAACAACAACCAGTCATATTCATGCCCGAGACCGCGTCTGTCCTCGTGTTTAATGGATCATGATTTCAATCAAGGGACATCGTATCTCGACCCTGGAGGCCCTTATCCTCTTGCATTGGTCATGCGATGTTGCCGGTCATGGATCTTGCCGTAGTGTATCGGAGTACCAGAGTATCAGGAGCCCAACTGTAATGTGAGGATAATCAAGTTGGTCTAACGTACCTACTAGGTACTGTACATTGTACCGACTTGGGGACAACGCGTCAGTCACATCGGACGCTGAACACCTTCATAGTGAAATCGTCCGTCCATCGACGCTCCCTCGAAGGATAAGTCCAGGATGAATCCGTGGATCACCGGCGGCTCAAGTTGACTCATAGAAAGATCAAGAACTTGATCCTGGGCAAGACGCTTACCACGCTTTCACTTCCACTTTACACATACGGGGTACCTATGTATACTCGCAGTGTCTAGACACGTGAGTTGATACGATTTAGTGGTCTCGTGGCGTACTATATTCATTAGCGCATCCTTCTCCCTGCGTGATTGGTTGACCGACCGATCACTCAGTCTCTCGGATCTCAGATTCTCATTGCAAAGGCACATCTTGGGCCTGCTCAATGTTTCTTCACTCTGCACAGTATATGTAGATACGTTCTATCTGATGCGCATGTCTCAACCGATACATAGCGCCGCCCTCACTGTGACGGTCATGCCAATCCGTGCCATCTGACTAACATCCACACCGACACTGTCGGACCCGACCGCAGTCCTGGGAGACCGGCATGAGTGAGATGTACGTGTGCGAAAATGCCAGCTCCCGACAACATCTACGAGGATGACGTAGACTTCACGACCTTGGCACTCCAGTATCCCGACTTTGCGAAGAGGTATGTTCTCTAGCTTTCTGTTCCCGGAAGCGGGTAATTATGGGAGTGGCGGTGTTGAAGCGTTTTCCTTCCTCCCCCGTTGTGGGAGAAGATGTATGTCATAGGGATGGTATGTAAAAGGTCGCGTCGTGTTGGAGGCCCACATACACAAGACAGAGGGCATGAAGGGAAGACGATGGAAGCAAAAGGATCGATGTTTAGCCAACCACACCCTAGCACACGCGGCATCATCGACCACGACAAACATAAACTAACTGCCTCCCGCGTGCGGACGGACGACAGGCTCAAACCGAATCGCCAACTCGACTTTTCCGACCCGGAAAGCGTCAGACAGCTGACCAAATGTCTCCTCCACCGGGACTTCAACCTCACCATCGACGTGCCGGACGATAGACTGTGTCCGCCGGTGCCCAACCGGTTCAACTACATCCTGTTCATCCAACGTCTCCTGGACGACACGTCGCCCGATTTTCACCAGGGATATGATCGGGAAAGACAAGTCCTCGGCCTCGACATGTAAGTCTGCTGTTGCCACTCGGTGGGGCAGTCTCTATTGGATTGCCCACCTCATCACATCGCATCCCGTATCATCTTGACTATGCCACACTAAACCATGACTAACTCCCTGCCGAGTACAGTGGAACAGGCTCCTCCGCGATCTACCCGCTCTTGGCCTGCGCTCAACGGCCGCGCTGGCGCTTCCTGTGCACGGAAATCGACGACAAAAACCGGCAATACGCCCAGCGCAACATCTCGGCGAACAATCTCGGCTCCCGAATCCGCATGATCGACACGGACAGAACAGGCGGGAAGCTCATCCCAGCGGCTCAACTCGAGCATTTCGACCGAGTCGACGTCCTGGTGACGAACCCGCCCTTCTACTCGTCAGAGGCGGAACTTCTCGGGTCGGCAGGCCAGAAATCCCGGCCACCGAATTCGAGTTGCACGGGCGCCGCGGTCGAGATGATCACGCCGGGAGGGGAAGTGTCGTTCGTGGGAAAACTCATCCGCGAGTCGGCCCACGCGGAGATGAGACGCAAAGTCCAGTGGTTCTCCGCCATGCTCGGCAAGTTGAGCAGCGTGGGCACCATCGTCACGCAGTTGAGGAACCAGGGATGTACGAATTTTGCCGTCACCGAGTTCGTCCAGGGCCAGAAGACGCGACGGTGGTGTGTGGCCTGGAGTTGGATGGGCTTCAGGCCGGGAGGTCATGTCGCGAGAGGTGTGCGCGGCGGGAGTGGAGTCGAGAAGAAGTGGTTGCCGCCGCTGACCGAGATGGAATTTGACTGTGAAGTCGAAGACGAAGCCGAGGACAGAGATGAAAATGGAGATGAAAATGGAGATGGAAATGGAGACAGACTAGGGACCGCCAGAGCCGTGGCCGAAAAAGTGACTCGCGAGATTAGAAAGCTCGATGGCGTGGCGTGGAAGTTCGACGCCGCAACAGGGGTAGGCATGTTCATGGCCCGGGAAGGCGACGTGTGGAGTCGAAAAGCGAGGAGGAAGGCGATTCAGGTGCAGGACGCTGATGCGAGTGGACGACGTCGAGGTTGCGAGGTCGACAAGAACCGAGACGCTCAGAGGAATAGAGGTCGTGCACCGGACGGACTTGAAGACACGGTAATGGAGGATAGAGAGGAGTCTGAGGACGACGACGACGAATCCGAACAAGAAACCGAGCCCGAGCCTGAGCCGGCTCTCGTGGCGAGAATCTCGATCAGGACGTCTCCTCTTCCTCTTCCTCCTGCTGACACACGCACACGGTCCAAGCGAACGATCCATATCCGCCATTTGCAAGGCCATGACGCGGTGCTCTTTGAGAGTTTCTGCGGGTGGTTGAAGAGAAAGGTCGTCCCGCCGTCGAGGTGATTTGCAGGGGCGAGGAAGAGGCAAGCATCATACATGAAAATCCTGATGACTACAATAATGAATGCATGAAGAATGTCTCCGGGGATTTC
Organism: Cladophialophora carrionii CBS 160.54; assembly: GCF_000365165.1. Taxonomy (NCBI): domain Eukaryota; kingdom Fungi; phylum Ascomycota; class Eurotiomycetes; order Chaetothyriales; family Herpotrichiellaceae; genus Cladophialophora; species Cladophialophora carrionii. The sequence goes on from NW_008481834.1 coordinate 833,821, forward strand.
ATGTTCGAAAGCGTCATTGCGCCTGTCTGGACGGGTGGTATGAGTTTACATGGGTCCAGAGGCTTTCTTGCTTGCTTGCTTGCGGTGTACCACGGAAAGGAGCTAGAGCAACTCCCTTCAACAACAACGTTGGAGTGCTCCTTTACTTATATCGAGCCTATCCTACTACTAACTCGACTGCCCCTCCTCCCACCGTGACTCGGGAGCTCAAATCCGCGACTCGCGTTACTCGGACTCGTCGGCGTGGCACTCACACTCCCGTTCCTCCTGTCCCGCTCTGTCGCGGAACTGATACTCCGGGCCCTCCCCCTGCCGACCCACTCTGGCATATTGAACTTGAGCTCACCGACCCGGCGGAAGAGACCCCAAAGCGCACTTCGGAGGTCCGAGCCCATGTCCTTCTCGAGCAGGCCGACGGCAAGGGGATAAAAGGTTTCAATGTGCTGATCAAAGGACTCGCGTGGGAAGTTGGTGTACCCCTCGAGGACGTCGATGACGACGGGTCGCCAGGCGACGATGTTGCGTTGTTGCGTTTCTTCGTCAAGGAGGATGAAGGAGCGGATGATGTCGGCGCAGAGACTATTTTGGCCACAGGTTAGCGTTCGGAGCCGTGGCATGGTCCGAAATGTTCCTAGGTGTGACTTACGGTATCAGAGCACCCTCCGTCTGGTCGCGACTCGACCTTCTCTCTTCGCCTTCATCGTGGTACATCCTCAACAAGATACTCACGTATGTGTTTGCTGAACCAGACTCTTGCTTGAGCAGGTTTGGAGGTTGACGCATGAATCCTTGTCGCCAAAGGGCCATACGTAGGTCCTTGTCGCCATTGAACTTCTTGGCGAATTGGTATGACTTCTTCAGCAACGCCATCAGCCGTAGTAGTTCGGGCGAGGGTATCTGTGCATAGACGGAGTCGTTCGAGAAGAGCTCTGCGACTGTCTCAATCATGAGGAGTTGAAGAACGCAGTTCGTGATGATCTTGTTGAAGAAGCGGCGCCTGGCGGCCGTCACAACCGGCGCGGGTGCTTGCATATCTTGATGAGGGCGGTAGTCTTCTAGCACTTGTGTCGTGTCGGCCTGGGGAATCTCCGGAGTCGGTGCCGAAGATACTTGGGATTCTGTGGAAGAGTTCGGCCCGTGGAAAGATGCAGGTGCGCCGTTCGTTGTCGGCGTCTCAACGATTGTGGTGCCTGAGATAGAGAGTCCTTCGGCACCGTCTTGTGCCGGAGTTGGTCGAGCATCCGACATGGTGGCCGCGGCGGAGAACAACTCATAGGCGGTCGTCCTATTGAACAGCTCCACAAACGCAGTGACAATTCTCGACCAATGTTCTGGGGAGAACTTGGTGACGTTCTGAAGGATGAGCTGCTGGAGACAGTTGCTGCCAATCCGGGCTATCGTGTCGTTCTCTTGACATATACACAAGGTGAGGAGATCTAGGAACCGGTCCAACATATGCTCCAGTGAGTCAAAGTAATGCGTGAAAAGAGTGATCATGTTTCTGAGCGCCTGGATCATGGTCGTCGACAGCCAGACCGACAGCTCTTCGTGGTTAGGGGCTTTCGACATCTCCGATTTGCTTTGCAGCACGACAAAGATCGGGTACAGCAATTGCCGCCAGAGCGTGTCCCAAAATTCTATCGGGAAGTCACCGCCATATCTGATCAACGTCTCGAAAAGATAGGTCAGCGCCCTTGACCGTACTTCAAGGTCGTCTCCGGTCATCAGCACATCTTGGTACGCAATGAGGACCGGATACCAGAACTGCTCCTCCTCGGTCTGCGAGGTCGGCTGCTTCACTCCTGCAACCACGTCGGACGCTTCGGATTGCGATACTCTTCCATGGCGTCTCGATAGAGGGCACTCCGGAGTCTTCAGCATTTTTGGGACAGTCGATTTGAGCAATTCGATGGCCTGGAGCGATTTCTTCTGGAACTTCAGGTTTTTGGAGAATTCGGTAAGACAGACGATCAGGTCTGGGAACGAGCCCTGAGAGATAACAACGCCAAATCGTGTGTTGTAGATCTGGGTCGTATAGTCGAATGCAATGTTGACGATTGCTTCGTACTGTTCTCTGGCGGCAACGGAGAAGACGCCGAACATGGTCTTCCAGCCCGATCTGATGTTGTCTCCGCGAGCCTGAATCATCTGAATCAAGCATCTCAGGACCATGTCTTTGACAGTAACCACGGTGCTGTTTGACATGACATATTCGAATGGCTTCAAGAAGTCTTTCTGGAATTTGAAGCCGGGTAGCTCTTCAATTTCCATGAACCGCATAGAAAGCTGGCGAAGCGAGTCGAGGGCGAAAAATACCACGGCAGTGTTGTTGTGACAGCCGACCTGGTTGAAGTGTTCGCCGAGAACCTCCCAGATTCGCGTCCACTCTATTCTGACTCTGGTCATGTTGTAGTAGCTGATCTCAACCAGCTTTTGAAGACTATACATCCTTGGCGATTCGGTGTTGCCAGAGGACTGAATCTCTTGCCAACTGACATCGGTCAATGCCTGGACAAAATCGACAATCGCCTCAGATGATAACTTCGCAGTGTTGGTGAAGATACGATCTACGCCGCGAACCATGTCCGTCGACTTGGTCTCGTCCGCGACCTCTGGCCGGAAGCTGTGTGCGGACCGAGGTCTTGGTCGCTTGACCGCCTGCATTGATCGTCGGCTCCTGCTGTTTTCCTTTGTGGAGCTGGACGGTGTATGGACACTCGCCCGTGTCACGTCTGGCAGAACACCTTCGTCAACACCCGTCGAAAGGAGTTGCAACCTGTCAAGTTGACTGATGCACATCAGAACCTCGCGCCATGAGCTTTTCAATACTTCGCCCTCGGTCAACGCAACCTCGATGAGCACTTTTAGCGCCTCCAAGTTCTTGGCCATCATCTCTTTAAGGTTTCCGAGGTTGGTGAATTTAGCAAGAGCTGTCAAAAAGGCCACTCTAGGTGTCTCCAAGTCGAACCGGCAGGATAACCTGATTGCCAATCTGAGGCCCTCCAAGCACTGCCGGATTAGGTCGAGATTTTGTGCATCTTGCATTTGGCTGGAGAAGGCCGAGAGAAAAGACATCCAAGTTGTATTGAACATCGGTCCAACGTGCTTGCTCGAGGTTGCCGGGATGAATCGCGAAAGAGCCTCTCGGACTGCCGAACGCTTTTGCGCTCTGATCAGACTCCGGTATAGTTGTTCAGTCTTGTTCGCCATTTCTTCTGAAGCCTGAGTGTATTTCTCTTTCTGCAGATCTCTGCCTACGTTGGCCAGGGCCTGGCCAGCTCGCGACGCAAAACCGACAGCCGGAGTGGCAGTTGCAATACCCAACTCCGCGGCGTGCTCCCGCTCGGATGCGAGAACAATCTCGTTATGAGAGATTTCATCGAAGATGCTACTCAAATACTCCGCGGGCAGATCCTGGCCGTCGTTGATACCACGGTTGTTCTTGATGAAATCCTCGACAGTCATCCTGGGTCCTTTTAGCTTGGAGCTGTGTTGATCGGTGTTCAGCATGATGACCGAATACGCAAGTACGTAAGCAGTATCGGCATTTGCAAAGGCGTTTGGATTGCCGCTGAGATATCGTTCCGCGAACTTGAGCATGAATCGATCAATCTTCTGCGCCTCTCCTGGAAGTCTGAAGCTCTGCAAAAACTGCCTCAAAGCATCCACGAAGCGGCGCTTTGTGAAGTCCATCAAGTCGACAAATGCGTGCATTATGGCCACGTTCTGCTCGTCGCCTTCTCCAAGGTATTCTCCCAGCATTGCTTTGTCTAGTCTGTCATTCGACGCCAGAAACTTTGCAATGTCTTGTGGCGTGTTGCTGCGAATAAAGCCCTCGGCCAAGAGAGCCTTTATGCCACGTTTTGGCTTGAAGTTGAATTGTCGGATTGCTTCATTCATCGCAGACTTCCGCATTCTGACTTTCTCGACTTCACTGGGATCATCTTCGGCCACGGGAGTTGAAACGCCTGACTCACTGCCAAAGCGAGACACACGGGGCGATGCGGGAGGCTTCTCGCTGTAATCCAGAGATTCTCTCGAGTCCTCATACGATCCCCTCGAAGCCGGGTAGCGAGATCCGGATCCGTTAACTTGTTCTTGACTTCCTTGGCTTGACCAGTTGTCGAGCGAATGTAGAATTTCCACAAGACACCTTAGTGATTGCTGCTTCAGGGCATACTCGACAGGTACCGCTGGCGGAGGGGGAGGAGGCTGGCCGAGACTCGCTGTTGATAAGCCAGGGAGCAACGCGCCTCTGGAGTGCCACTCGGAAACCGGCGTCGACGGCTTTCCCTGCTGTTCTTGGTACTGATGTTGCTGGATGGCTGTGACCACTACAGGCGTGCTACAAATGCGTGAGAGGTGCTCGATGATTTGCTGATACATATTGTCCAGGGCGGTTCGGTCGCAGTCATAGTTCAGGTAGATCTCGACCAAAGCACGTGGATCGCCAGATAGTCTTTCCAGGACATCCATAAACATCTGCTTTTGAAACAGGGGAGCACTCCGTCGCTCGAGAACTGCGAGATAGACTTCTTTCAGAAAAACTTCGAGCTCCTTTTTTAACAGAACGCGCAAATGCTTCAGCGAGAGCCAAAACAGCTCGCAGCAAACCTCATAGACTCGCGGCACTGAACTGGCGGCATTACGGGACAAACTCAGGCATAAGTGAGGTTTGGCCACATGGAGGAATGGCGTAGGCTCTGTATTATTGCCGCTTTTTATGGTGGAGAATGAGGATGTGAAGACAGCCGTGTAGTTGTTGATGACATGGTATATCAGATGGAGGGATAGTAGCTTGGAACGCATGTTCTGAGATCGGAGGTCCTGTTGTTGATCGTACGTCAGGACTTTCTGACTTAATTTGCAGAGTGAACGGAACACTAAGAATGCGTCCTTGATGTAGACATCGTCTTCGTCCTCTGGAGACATTTCTGGCTCCTCGCGGTCTTCTTGTAAGCTCGATCGAGAGACGGGCCCGGAGCTAGTGCGGGTGTTCTTGCGTTCTCGTCTTGCACGGGTGACGGTCGTGGGAGCGCTATCGGCTACAATCGCGTCGTCCAAGGTTTTGTTGTTTTCGAAGCTCTGCAACGTTAATTTCTCCTGACCGGCAGCCGAGCCTTCCATGAGCTGGGGTGGAGTTTCTTGGTCCGGAGTGTCGACCTGTCCATTCGCGCCGTTCGCATCCCCCGGGCCGAACATGGACGTGTCCGCGGAAAGGGCTTCGTCAGACTTAGCCTCGTTGGTCTCTCTCAGACGAGCCTCTTTCAAGTCCAGCCTGAGTCTGACGCGCTCAAAAACGGTCGCGATCATCTGAAGTAATGATCCCTGCGCGACTTGCTGATTCTGGCTCGACTTGGAGTAGATGAAGATGTTGTATATTTGCCGGACCGCTTTCAAGAGACCGGCACCATGGACGACGATCTTGTCGTCGAGGACGGCTGCAAGCAGGGACTTGATGATCTGTTGTTGAATTTCCGGGGCAGTGGCTTCATTCTCGAAGCAATCACAGATGGCCTCGATCGCCCTCTCGATAAGAGGCGGAGTATCTGCTGAGCCGGCTTGACTTGCGGCCACGACGGGGAAGGCGAAATAGGAGTAACTGATCAGCTTTCCAATGCAGTCTAGAGCAGTCACCTGCAGAGGTATATTGAATGACTTCGTCGCCATCTGCAACGGCCGGAAGATGACCTCGGGATTAACTGGCTGTTCCGTGTTCTTGATGTTTGCCAGAGCGGCCTGAACAGCATCTGTGAACTCTTTACTCTTGCGGACCTCCTTGGCTGCTCCAATGGTTTCAAGGGCACTGACCACGAAGACCGTGGAGCTGACGGGAAGAGGCCGTGGGGTCGTCGTGGGCTTTGGTATTGAAGCCTCCGGGCGAGGTTCCGCTTGTGTGTCAGTGTGCGTGGCCTGCTGGGCTTGTCCGTCCTGGTGCTGAGCCGAGCCAGCGTCGTGTGCTCTCCGGTCCTCGTCCGCAGCATGTCTGGGCGCATGCTCGACATCTGGAGATCGCGGAGCGTCCCCTGCCCCTTCTTGGGACCTCGAGCCTTGTTCAGAGTCCTGCTGCGATTCTGTCACTACCGAGGCAGTATCTTCAGAGGCGGCCTCGCCCGAGTCGTCCTCCTGCCGTGCATCTTCAGCATCGGCGTCCTCGACAGTGATGGTTACGCCGTGACTCGGTGGACTATCCTGATCATCATCCTCGGAGGCTGCATGTACACCCGCAGGTTCCCCGACATCCGCCTCTTTCTCCGATGCAAGTGCTGGCTTTTCGACGTGGTCCGTATGCTCGGTTTGCGGCGGCTCATTCTCGACTCCAGACATTAGGGCGCGCAGGAATGATGATTACCGGAGAGATCGAGCGCTGGGGATCACCTAGAACCGTAAGGGGATCCTGGAAACATTGCAATGGTAAGCCTGCTCAGTCTGTGTTGTTGCCGTTCTGAGATTGTGACTAAAGTGCACTGCACAGTGCTCCGGTTCGTGGTTCAGGGAAATATGCTGTGCCTGTGTATATCTGTACAAAGTGACGGCTGCGCGGAGAGCCTGAGAGCCCGTGTCTTTTGTGGACCAAAGAGACCGTAGGCGCTGCTTCGGGCGGACATTTGACATCTAGGTGAAGGCAAGCGCGGATCAGCTAGTTACTAAGCTCCAGCTGTGCTCTTTTTCGGGCGGCCTTTGGGGGCCGGCGATTGGAGCATCGGAGCTTGTTGCTCGCGGTGATTCTCCCTGGCCTGCCATCACTTCGGATTCCGGGTGGAGTCGACCGTGCTCAACATACATTTTCGACAAGCTGGTGCCCTTCAACAATTCACCTCACGCAAGCTCATTGCGAAGGACGACTTCTCCCATTAGGGCGCCCTTCCTGTCTCTCTTCCTCCACGTCGCTCCTTTACTCTGATCGTCTCCTGGGGTTGGGTTTCTTACTCCCCTTTTCCGCCGCTTCTGGTCCTCCTAATGGCAACCTCAACGCTGCTCTCCCGGTCGGGGTCACGCCTCCTTCTCCAGTCTTCCACAAACCTGAGGCTCAGCAGAAGCCCGGTGCAAAGACTACAAAATGTAGCAGTGTATAGTTCACATTGGCCCGGGCACGCATGCCGAAGCTAACACGCGCATTTAGATCTCAGACCTTCCCCTGCTTATCCGTGCTCGGGCGCTACTATGCATCCAAATGTGCGCTTTTGATCCGCATTCATTCGTGAAGAGCGGACGCGGCTGACCGCAATCACAGCATTTCCCCCTCATACCGTCATCAGCATGCCTGCGCTCTCACCAACGATGACCGCCGGTAACATTGGTGCATGGCAGAAAAAGGCCGGCGATACCCTGGCACCTGGCGACGTCCTCGTAGAGATTGAAACCGACAAGGCTCAAATGGATTTTGAGTTCCAAGAAGAAGGTGTTCTGGCCAAGATTCTCAAAGAGACGGGCGAGAAAGATGTGGCAGTTGGAAATGTAAGGAATCGACAAACTCCGAATGCGACTTGCTAACAATGGCACAGCCTATTGCTATTATGGTCGAAGAAGGCACGGATATCTCCGAATTTGAGTCGTTCACACTCGATGACGCCGGTGGTGAAAAGGCACCTCCCAAAGAACAGCCGAAGGAGGAGAGCTCCGAAGCCTCAGAGGCTCCAGATTCAGGGTCAGACACAGCACCTCCCAGCGGTGCAAAAGAACCTGCGCCAAAGGCTGAGGAAGCCGACACAACAGGCGAGAAACTGCAGTCGGTGCTGGACAGAGAGCCTAGTCTCAGCCCAGCTGCAAGAAAGCTTGCTCTCGAGAAGGGCGTGCCCGTCAAATCGATCAAAGGTACTGGGCCAGGGGGTCGGATCACCTTGTCCGATATTGAGAAATACAAACCTGCCGCAGGCGCTGCGCCAGCCGCGGCAGCCGGCCCGACCTATGAGGACATCCCGGCAAGCTCGATGCGCAAGACCATCGCTACACGGCTCCGAGAATCTATGAACCAGAACCCTCACTACTTCGTCTCCACCACACTCTCCGTCACGAAACTGCTCAAGCTGAGGGAAGCGCTCAATGCTGCCTCTGACGGCAAGTATAAGTTGTCCGTCAACGACTTCTTGATCAAGGCTTGCGCCATTGCCTGCAAGAAGGTACCAGCCGTGAACTCGAGCTGGAGAGAGGAAGGAGGTCAGGCCATCATCCGCCAACATAACACGGTCGATGTGAGCGTGGCTGTTGCCACACCTGTGGGTTTGATGACACCCATTGTCAAGAACGCGGACAGCATTGGTCTGTCAGCAATTTCGGGCGCCGTCAAGGACCTTGGGAAGCGAGCAAGGGATGGAAAGTTGAAGCCGGAGGAGTACCAGGGCGGCACTTTTACCATCAGTAATATGGGCATGAACCCCGCGGTGGAGAGATTCACTGCGGTAATCAACCCACCTCAAGCCGCGATCTTGGCCGTTGGAACCACTCGCAAGGTGGCGATACCGGTCGAGACCGAGGAGGGTACACTGACTGAATGGGACGACCAAATCATTGTCACCGGCAGCTTCGACCACAAGGTGGTGGATGGGGCTGTAGGAGGTGAGTGGATCCGAGAGTTGAAGAAGGTGGTAGAGAACCCCCTGGAGATGATGTTGTGAGTCTGTTCATGGGTTTGGCTGGATTTAGCGAGGCTTGATGCAGGGAAAGGCGTGTACAAAATACTTCTCCTTTACTTCTATTGGCAAAAGTTGTGCCTGCGATCCCCTGCCGTCAGTTGCCAGTAATTGATCTTGTTCGACATACACAATGGTCGAGCTCTACGCAAATATCAGTGCTCACCACTTGTCGTTCCGTCCTCTGTTGACGCGTAACGCTGACTGAGCAGCTTCTGTAGATAGAGGGTTTCTGGTTGTCTCAACAACACGTAAAGTTCTCGACTGGGTGCTCGACAAAGTCCTCAAACGGCGCACAAGGCTGGCCAATCGGGCAAAGCTTATCAGATCGGCCGAGCACTGCTGCGGCCAGTCCCGGCAAAGCCCGAGCGATGGGGTTCGCGAAACTTTTGTATGATGAAGGCTTCAGGTAGATCTCATTGCGGCCAAAGCAACAGACTTCCTCATTCCTCCAGCATCGATCCCTCCACACCTCCCTATAGATACTGATCTTGCGTACAATCTTCCAACCAGGGCTTCAGAGCCCTCCATGAGCCTAACTTCACGATTATCGAATTGGTTCACTCAAGACAGCTCCGTCGGAACCTCTCTGGGGGCGCAGCACAATGATGGATACCCGGGATCCGACTTTGATATCGACGGCGCACGACAGATTAAACGGCCGCGTACAATGGAGAGATTGGCGGAGGAGGAAGTCGACTTGGATTTGAAGAGGCCGCCATATATTCACGTAGGTATTTCCCAGTGAAGTGAACGACGGGCCATTTCAACCGGCTAACGAAGAACACAGTCGATGCTGGCTGGGGGAATAGGCGGCACAACGGGCGACATTCTTATGCATTCACTCGATACCGTCAAAACGAGACAGCAAGGAGACCCTCATTTTCCACCAAAGTACGCCTCGCTCTCCGATTCCTACGTCAAGATTTTCCGGCAAGAGGGGGTACGGAGAGGACTCTACGGCGGTTTTACTGCGGCGATGCTGGGATCGTTCCCTGGAACAGTCATATTCTTTGGGTCGTATGAATACTGCAAGCGACATATGCTAGATCGAGGGATCAATCCGTCAATATCATACCTCGCAAGTGGTAAGTTAATTGCCCATACATTTTCTACAGGCACGTGCTCACCACGTTCGCTAGGGTTCATTGCCGACCTGGCTGCATCCATTGTATATGTTCCCTCGGAAGTCCTCAAAACACGACTGCAGCTGCAAGGCCGATACAACAATCCTTTCTTCAATTCGGGGTACAATTACAAGTCAACCTGGGATGCGGCAAGGACAATTGCTCGGACCGAGGGGTTTGGGGCGCTGTATTCGGGTTACAAAGCGACAATCGTCAGGGACCTGCCTTTCTCAGCTCTGCAGTTCGCTTTCTACGAGCAGGAGCGGAGGTTCGCCCAGCAGTGGCAGGGAACGAATGATATTGGGCTGGGCTTCGAGGTTGTGACCGCCGTCTCTGCTGGTGGCGCTGCAGGAGTCATTACGTGCCCGCTCGATGTGGTCAAAACGAGAACGCAGACTCAGATCACGCCTGACCCAAGCAAGACCAGCCAGGCGTCCCACTTGGAGAAGGAGAAGGCTCCGAAGAGCAGCCCAAAGGCGGCAGGCAAGACGCAGACGCGGCTCATACATTCTGGGCCGCGCACCGTCCCGCACCACACGCCAACGCTTGATACTTCCTCAGTCATCGAGGGTCTCCGGCTGATTTACAAGACCGAAGGAGTCGCCGGCATGTTTCGGGGAGTCGGCCCTAGATTTGTGTGGACAAGCGTTCAGAGCGGAACGATGCTTGTCCTGTATCAATGTTTGCTAAAACAGATGGAGTGGTACCAGTCAGAGGAGGGGTCTGGAGTGATATGAGAAACGTCTTTGTATAGACTCTCTCGGCTCATGGCTGTGGATATGGCGAACAGGACGGACCTTGTTGCATTTGCAGGCGTTGACACCGGCCAGATCAGGCTTGAATGGGCCAGGATACCCATGAAAGGATTAGAAGCAGCATGGGGAATAGAGTGTACAATATCGAAGTCAGCTTTCAACTCAAATCCGCGTTGTGCGATGCCGGGTGCATATTTGTGGCAGGGATCCGTATCTTCCCACTGGGCTCTGATTTCCCCCTCAAGCTGGACAGCAGCAGGAGCAGCAAGCAACAAGGCCAAACCTGGAGAAGATCCAGGGGCAGCTTTGGCTTCGGCGGTTTTTGCTGATCGCCAATCATCGCTGCTGGTCGCGGGACCAAAGGGACTTAGCGTGGCAGCCTCTCCACAACGCCCCGATTGCAGTTGCACGAGTGGCACGAGAAAGATGCGTCCCCTATTTTTCTGGACATGGTGAGAGTCCACGTTGACTTAAGGATTGATTGACAAAGGGCACGCTCGCTACTCGTACCGTTCACAGACTTTGCACCTCTTCGTTTCGCGCACCAACTTTTGGGCTTCATCTCTTCTTCGCTGCGTCCCAGCGTTCTTCTTACATTCGCTTGGAGCCCTCTTCGGCCACTTTGTTCGTCGTGCAGTTGAGCAAAAAGTACGCCTCACATTCCCACATCTCAATGCCCGATGCCCCTGGGCGCAGGCAGCCCACAATCATTTCTATTGGACTCCTTCCACCGTCGCGATCAAGTTGTCCGTTCATCCAGACCGGGCGCGTGCTAATGGGACTTCTCTCGCAGTTACCTTTGTTTCAACCGTCTTCAGTGTCGTCTGCACAACCGCGGTCTTCGTCTGACTAAATATGGGTGAGTATTCCGTCACCACTCTGGTCCATTTCCTTTCAACCGCACATCACCTGTCGCGCCTTCCTCTGTTCTCCCACCGTCCCATGTCCTCCTAGAACTCGCTTCTGTTACGCAATTCATCAAGCAAGCGCGATGACAGCCGAAGAGAAAAGCAATCCTGGCCCCAGCACGGCCTTCAACCCTCCACATGTCCAATCCCCTCCAGGGGACCCCAAAAGCCCGTCCTTTCACACTCAAGTGACATCTGCAGACATCCAATTTGAGAATATGACTGACTCGAACGGAACTCCAGCTGCTGTGGCCAACGGCGTTCGATCCTCCCCGTCTCCTAGCATTCCCAATGGCAAACCTACGTCTCCCTTTGTCAAGGAGAGCAATCCCATGGGTGCCAACGCCGCCCAGACAGTGAGCTCAAAAGACCCAAAGGCTGCTGCGGCGGCAGCAAACGATATGCGAAATGTGGTCAGAAGGAAGTTGACAGGCTACGTTGGGTTTGCCAATCTGCCGAATCAATGGCACCGCAAGAGTGTCAGAAAGGGCTTCAACTTCAACGTTATGGTAGTCGGTGCGTCGCATCTACCATTGGCAGGGACTTGAGTGATACTAATACAGCGTAGGTGAATCGGGGTTGGGAAAATCTACATTGATCAACACTCTGTTCAACACCTCTCTCTACCCTCCACGCGAACGCAAGGGTCCCAGCCTGGACATTATCCCGAAAACCGTTTCGATTCAATCCATCAGCGCCGACATTGAAGAGAACGGGGTCCGCCTGCGCCTGACGGTCGTGGACACCCCCGGCTTTGGCGATTTCGTCAACAATGACGACTCGTGGCGACCAATCGTGGAGAATATCGAACAACGATTCGATGCCTATCTGGAAGCCGAGAACAAGGTCAACCGTATGAACATCGTGGACAACAGGGTCCATGCCTGCGTGTACTTCATTCAGCCAACAGGTCACTCCTTGAAGCCTCTCGACATCGAGGTCATGCGCCGCCTTCACACCAAGGTCAACTTGATTCCTGTCATTGCCAAGGCCGATACCCTGACCGACGAGGAAGTGGCGGCATTCAAGCAGAGAGTAAGAGCCTTCAATGCAACGTATCATGGACATGAGCTAACTCCGGCAGATCCTCGCAGACATTCAACACCACTCGATCCAGATCTTCGAGGGCCCTCGTTATGAGCTGGATGACGAAGAGACCATCGCCGAGAACCAGGAGATCATGTCCAAAGTGCCGTTCGCCGTGGTTGGCGCCAACTACGAGGTGACCAATCCGGAAGGTCGCAAAGTGCGCGGCCGCCGCTATCCCTGGGGCATCATTGAGGTGGATAATGAGGACCATTGCGACTTTGTGAAGCTCCGACAGATGTTGATCCGCACCCACATGGAGGAACTCAAGGAGCACACTAACAATGTTCTCTACGAGAACTACCGATCTGACAAGCTCATCCAGATGGGCGTGTCACAGGATCCCAGCGTGTTCAAAGAAGTCAACCCTGCTGTGAAGCAAGAAGAGGAGAGGACTCTCCACGAGCAGAAGCTGGCCAAGATGGAGGCAGAGATGAAGATGGTCTTCCAGCAGAAGGTCCAAGAAAAGGAAAGCAAACTCCAACAGAGCGAGGAAGAACTGTTCGCGCGTCATCGTGAGATGAAGGAGCAGTTGGAGCGTCAACGAGCAGAACTCGAGGAGAAGAAGTCTCGCATTGAACAAGGCCGGCCGATCGAGAAAGAGGGCAAGAGAAAGGGATTCTCGCTCCGATAAGCATCGCGCGGGATGCCCGGACCCGAACTACCTCTTCGTTCCCTTGTATTTGCAATTCAGCTCAGCGACGACACGATGACGGCGATATCCCCTCTTTCGACTCACCTTCTCTTCAAGAACTACATGTTGCGATCGTTCCCAGTAGGCAACAGACCGGAGCTGTTGTGGCGTTCTAATCACCATCACATATGATCTACCTGGGGAAGGGCTGTGAGGGAGCAGGAAACGACTTGGATTGTGCATAATACGAAAAGTCCAGTTTCAGCACACCCAGGCTCGGAATGAAGAGACATTCCGGACCTCGGTGGGATGGAATGAACGGGCTTAATCCGCCAGACAAGCATGTATATTTCCTTACTACGTTTGTGTCCGTTTTGAGCGGAGGTAGCGCTGGGAGAGGAATCGGGTTTCTTCTCAGCAAGCGACGTCTTTGTCAATTCATTCCATTGCGTTACTGGCGGGCAAGCTCTTTAGAAACCGAAAAGTGTGATTAACAAGCCATGTTCTCCGTTTGTAGAATCTCGGTAGCACGCCACTTTAAAGGCAGCTCCATTTGATGAGGCAAGTCAAACCACGAGGGCAACAGCGGCAACACGCACATTTCTACTATAGTGACATAAGAAGGTGTTGTGGGTGAGTAGAAGGAATACCTACAGGTATTTGGCATCCAGAACTCTGTCCGTGTAGGACCAAGGATCATCGTCTTGTTTGGGTGAGTAAAGTGCCAGTGAGGTGAGAGTCAGAGGGAAGTGAAGTGAAGTGTGTGGCTTGGTTCCACGGAGGTTGACATCATTGCCGCCCACAAACCACACAGCCAAAGCAACCCAAAAGCTTGCGCAAGTGCAACTCACACCCCGTTGAAGCCACTTTCACTTCTCCTCCGTTCACCTTCCCCAGTCACTGGTCCTTGATTCCCTGCCGCCGTTCGCCTATATCTTAGGAGAGACTCGCGTCTTGCCTGTTCTCTTTCCCTTACCTGGTTGACATTGGTTCTGGTTCGCCATTGACACGACGGCCACATTCCCCGTCTCTTGACCGCCCCTCCATCACCGAACTCTCTTTCCCGAGTAAAGCTTCAAGACATGGCTCCCCCGCCTCCGCCTACTCAGTCCTTGGGTGAACGTCTTACGAAACTCGCTACAACTCTGCAATTGTAAGATCGAGCTTTTCCTCCATCATGAGCAGCTGAGCTCCCTGCTAACGTTCTCACACCCACACAGTGCATGGTTCTGCGGCCACTTCACCCTCCTGCTATCTGTCCTCCGCTATGGCCTCTCCTACATGACCTTCAACTACTATTCTAGATGGGCGCAGTTTACATATCGCCTGGCCTTCACGTCTGCCGTCGCCACGTATGGCATTGTGGTCTTCAAGGCTTATCGCGCTCGTGTCAAGCCAGGCGCCAATATTCCTCAGACCGCAGTCTTGCTGCTCTCAGACGAGAATGTGCAATATCTCAGTGAGTAGAAACACCGAGAAGCATGGCAGTCCAAGATACTGACAGTGAATCTGTAGTCATAAGCTTGGTCTGGCTGTTTGCGAGACAGGTTCCCCTGGCTCTGCTCCCATTCACCGTCTACTCAATCTTCCACGTGGCGACTTACACTCGCACCAACATTATTCCTGCGCTTCAACCTCCCAAGGCTGCCTCAGGAAGCACTCCTCAGTCCCCTGGTGCTCAGAAGTCTCAGTCCCCACTCGCAAACTCTATCGGCCGATTCGTCAAGGAATATTATGATGCATCGATGTTCTTGGTGGCCATGCTCGAGATCTTCCTATGGGTGCGCCTCTTCATGTCCGCTTTGACGTTCAGCAAAGGGTCTTGGATCTTGTTGGGCGTCTACACCGTCTTTCTGCGGGCAAGGTTCTCCCAGAGCCAGTTTATCCAGGGCGCATTTGGCCAGTTGGCCGCCCGGGTTGACCAGCAGGTGCAGAACCCCAATGTCCCGCCTGCGGTCAGACAGGGCTGGGAGACGCTCAAGAACATCATGCGTCAGGGTGTCGAGGCTACCAACCTGCAGAAGTACTTGGGAGGTGCACAGACGCCTCAGAAAAAGCAGTCATAGAGCTGGGAACGGGCTCTGGGTTTGACAGGCCGAAATGTCCCGCCGCGCGCTACACAAGCGTGTGGAGGAGGCTAGACACAGACAAGAGAGCTAGGCGATGAATGGCCGGCAGTACAGCGGCCATGAACCCTGCAAGGGTCAACGAAGCTGTCCGGGGAGGGGGGGTTTAACAGCACCCAGTGTGCGATCTCTTTCAATGCCAAAATCCCGATCGTCGAGCGCACTGTGGAGTAAGGAGACGATCTTTGGCATAAAACGGTGTGTGATAGGGATGGGGAAGTGAGTTACAATTGCGTTAGATCCAGGGGCGAGCATGACATGTTGTTCAGTAGGATTGCTTAAGGCACAGTTTTGGAACCCTTTTGCACAGCACGACGGCAGGACGGGCGGCATGACGCGCGCGCACACACAGGGACTGCCACGTTCGCAAAGATTGCTTCGTACGGTGGCGACCACGACTTGTGTACTGTGTGCCAGGCAGGGTATGCACTCAAGCAGGATTTGTAGACAGCACCGAGGGAAATCGGATTTTGTAGTTTTCAGTTTCCAGCATTCCCAAGTTCTGTAGGTCAGGTACTAAGCCATTGAAGAAGGCAAATGATTTATACAAGTCACGCTGCAGTGTACATACAGTACACAGGACTGTGTGTACACAGCTCGGACTGCATTCTTCGACATAAGCAAGAGCATGCGCCCGAGGGCCACCCCAGCGAGACGACTTTCTTCAGTGTCAGCCATCCCCGTCATTGTCGTCGTCGTCGTCGTCGTCTACTTCTTCTTCTTCTTCTACTTCTTCTTCTACTTCTTCCTCTTCTTCTTCAGGAATATCCACCTCGGCTTCAGCATCCTCTTCGCTCTCTTCGGACTCATCTTCGTCAGGCTCGGCGTCCGGATCGTTTGGATCGTCGTCTGCGCTTTCTTCTTCTTCTTCTTCTTCTTCTTCCTCTTCGTCATCTTCTTCGTCTTCGTCTTCGTCTTCGTCTACTTCTTCGTCGACACCGTCATCGTCGTCATTGTCGTCCTCGCTTTCGTCTAATTCCCCTTGTTCTTCGCCGGATTCGTCTTCGCCGCTCTCGTCACTAACGGCTGCGACCGAAGTTTGCGGCTCATCCTCTTCGTCTTCATCCTGCTCCTCCTCCCCCTGACTACTGGATGATGAAGAAGCCTCGACGTCATCCTGATCCTCCTCTGCGTCGCCGTCTTCCGAGTCGGCTTTGGACGGGGCGCCCACGTCGTCATCATCCTCGGCAGGAGCGTCCTCCTCCTCTTCTTCTTCCTCCTCCTCGTCTTCGACGCTGCCATCCACCGTCGCGACGACGTTGGCAAGTCCACTGCGCCGACCGCTCCGTCGGACCGACGTGCCTGGCACCTTGGGTGACGCGCTCCGAGTGCCATTGGTGGAGCTTGCAGTGCCGCTTGCCGTCACGGTGTTGGCTCCGAGTAGGACGCCGCTCTTGGCAGCATTCCTGGGCGAACTCCTGACGGCGACGTTGTTCGCGCCGGCACCTGTGTCCGCAGCCGTGCCTCCTAGACCGTTGGTTTTCTTGCCAGGCGTGCCGAACGCGGTCGCAGCGCTGCGTTTCTTTGTGTTTTGGCGGCGGAGCATTGAGGGAGGAATGGGTGGATCGATTTGAAAGCGAGTGGGTGGAATGTTGTGTTCGCGGAAGGCGAGGGCGTAGCCGTACAGGGGTGGGGAGGGAGGCTGTTTTGGTTGCTCTGCCCCGTCAGCTTCGCGAGGCTGGTTCTGGCGTTCTTGCTCGTGGCTGTCCTGGAGATGAGGGTCGACTGGAGGTTCCTGGAACATGGAGGAAGTGCCGTTCACGAGGCCATTGACCTTTACTTCACTGTGGTCAGCTGCCAGCTGGGTCGAGACGACGCCATCAAGCGCGTTTGTGGGGGGAGGCCCAGGTGCGACATGGCCAAGCTCGTTTAAAAGAGAGGCATCTTTGACGTTGACCGCGTCACTTTCCTCGTGGCCGACAAGCGACTCCGGTCTCGAGGTAGCCATTGCCGACTTTGCGGTCGACTTGGGTGAGAGTTCCTCCTCAGCCACGCCATCATTGCCGACCAAGTCAGTAACACCAGCAACGGACTTCCCAGCCTTGGAGGCGACCGCTTGGCTGTCGAGTTCAACGGCTTCGCTCGTCTCTGCATCGTCTTGTTCCTCTTCTTCATCCTCGTCGTCACTCCTCGGGGCCAACGCATTAAGTGGGCCCTGCCCATCCAACGTCTCCCGGTCACTTCTTCCCATGATGTAAGGCGTCCAGACCAGTAACTCGGGTTTCATCTTGCGATGGCCTTTCCGCTCATACTCATCCACGATCCGCTCATACAGCTTCTTGTCAAACCTGATCGCATACGTCTTCGTGACCGGATCCTTGATGAAGGCGTACAGACGCTCCAAGGAATGAATCACATCGTCAGCGGTCATGCCTGTCCTCCCCATGAGAGTCTTCGTGCTGAATGGCGTATTGGATCGTTGCAGGTCAAGCAGATGTCGGGAAATCGTCAAGTCCCAGTACGAGCGGTATGCCGTCAGACCCATGTCGGACAGTGGCTTTTCCGGAGACCCTTCTTTGCGCTCGATCCTCGTAAGCAGGTACGAGAAATCAATTAGGAAAGTAGCGTATCCTTTCCTCTGATGGATTGGCATCACGAGGATACAGGATACATTGTTCTGGCTGGCTGGTCGTTTCTCCTTGCTGAAGTAGCCGACGAAATGGTATCCCAGTTCATCGTATTCGGTGAGGATGTAGAACAAGAACGGCTCGACGTCGTAGTACAGGGTTTTTGAACCAAGGAACATCTTGGCCATAAGGCACAGACATTGGCAGTACTCTGTCTTCTTGCGCCCGTCGACTTCCCACACCGAGACGGTGCCATCGCGATATATTTCGTCTCCGGGTGGGTGTTTGGCCGGGCACTTCAGTTTATGTCGATAGGCGACGAACTCGGATGGGAGGTATTTAAGGCAGAACTCACAGATAAACAGCCTCGACTCGTGTGAATATTCTTCTGGGTAAGGCGCGGCGTAGAACGTGTCGATGACATGCTTGCCAAACTGGATGCACTTGATCTTGCTGGGAGGCCCCGACACAGTCGATCGATTGGGTTTTGTGGTCGCTGATGTCGCGCCAGGCGTGGCTGAAGCATCGACGCCTCCGTTGATCTCCGCCTCGGCTGCCGCAGATGTTCTTCTCCGTTCTTCTTCTGCTTCCTTCCTTGCAATCTCAAATAGCTCACGGTCTTTGAGCTGTGGTAGCGAACGCGACGTGTCGGCCTCTGCCTCCGACAGAATGCCACCGTACGGTTTGGCATTGAGTTCGGCCTCGCGGTCGGTAAATGCCGAGGGGAAAATGAGGTTGTGTGTTGGCAGGGCAGGGAATTTGGGGACCGGAGGTTGGTAGATTGGAGCTGGGATCTTCGGCTCCTTCTTCTTTTGTTGCGCCTTTCTTTCTCTGCGTCGACCGGGCCGAGGAGGCTTGCTCAAGATGGCTTCGATCCGGGGCTGGTCTAGTCGGAAGGCAAGAATGAATTTGTGAGGCGGTGGTTTATTGAAGGGTCGATGCTGCAGGATCCGTGCAGTGGGTTTGGTGATTTTCATTTGACTCGACCGCCGCGTTGACATGGTTGTAGAGGTGCTGTCCACGGACAGGGCAGCGCTGGTCGTCGCCACGGCTGATGCCCGTTCTGTGGCCTTTCGACGCCTCTTCTCAGCCGGCACAGGTTCTTGAGTTGGAGACTTTCTCTTCCTTAGAGCACGGCCTCCGTCTTCACCTTCCGATATCAGAGGCTGCGCAAAAATCGAATGTGAGTTTGGCCTCTGCACGCCACGTGTGACGGGCAACAAGTCCCTAACAAGTCGAGGAGCCGAGTTCTTGGATCGTGCAGCTCGTTCTTTCGGCGACTCGGATTGAGCGACCTTTTTCAAGCAGTCCGGACATTGCCAGTGAGTGGTGTTATCGTCCTTCACTGCTTGCTTGCCTTGGGCGCATTTCAAATGTGCGCGGTTATTGCACTCCAAGCATACCAAGTCCAGTTCATCGCCTTGCCCATCTGGACCGTGGGTTTGCTTGCAGAATATGCACTCTGACCCAGCATCTTCGGCTTCCTCTGGGGCATCATCTTCATCCTCATCACCAGATTCAGACGCCGACTCCGCCTCCGACTCAGACACGGGTCTAGAAGCTGACCCAGATCTTGATACTGATTCGGATTGCGACGCAGATGATTCGAGCTCGGGTTCCAGGCTGCCTGAGCCTTCCTCGCTATCGCTACCAGCGTCTTCTGCGTCAGACTCTGCGGGGCCCTCCTCCTCCTCCAGGTCCCCTTCATTTGCTGCGCTTTCTTTGTCTCCGGTTTCTTGTCCTCCTACTGCTCTATTCTCTTTCTGTGGCTCCGCCTCTTCTTCGCCTTCCGCGTCCTCATCATCCTCTGCAACTTGGTTCGGCTCCTGCGCATCGCCGGCTGCGGGATCATTTTGTGGCATTTCGTCGTCCGGTTCGGCCTCGGCATCCGCGTCCGTCATTGTAATATCCCCTTCCCCATCAGCCTGCAACTCGGCGCCTCCGGCAACGTTCTCTTCAGCGACACGAACATCCGTGTCAGGCTCGCTAAGTTCTTCTTGCGCCGACCGTTGCAGCTGCTCCCCCAGTTCATAGTCGTCTGGGGCAGCAGCATGTATGCGAGACTGGCCCGAACCTACCAGATTGCTCTGGTTCTCTTCTGACGCATAATGGCCGTTCTCTGAAGGCTTGGGGTTTTCTCGGGGCATGGGGGGGCTGAGCTCATCGCCCGAAGCTGTCATTACAGGTCCCTCAATGCTGGGGGTCACAGTCCCCGTGCCGACGCTGGACAGCTCATCCGATTCCTCGGAAACTAGAGGTGGCATAGGGAACGACCAGTGAAAGAGTTTGTGTGGCCGTCGGTGCGTTTGTGCGTGGGCGGAGGGAGGGTAACCATCACGGTGTGGTTGTCACGGTCATTGTTTTGTCGTCGCTCGACCTCTTTCTGGTATAAACTGAGATTATAGGCGGCGCAATGCGACTAGGTGATCTTGCACCCAATTCCAAGGACAGTGTCTGGCGCAATGAGGGTGGCGAGGGCGCGGAGGGGCGCTTTGCAGGGCAAAGTCCGTTCTACGCGTCAGGACAAGCGCAACAACGATCGTAAGGTCGTAGCGGTATTGTCCCTGTGTTCTGAAATAGGAATTACACGTCGAAAGGATAATATCTTCTGTTAGAACAATTCTGCTCTCGTCGAGGACGGTTGGAAGCCGCAGTGCGGTCGGGACACTATCGCATCCCCATGTCGAGGTGGGTGTTAAAGCGGCCGTGACCATGTCCCCAATCGAGGAAAGTGCACTTGTGAGGTCAATCTGCAGTATGCAGCAACCACCAACTTGAACTGCAGACACCAGCAGCACGACGAGAACAGCTCGAGTGCCGCCTGTTAGAGCTGGAGAAGATATTCCTTCTGCGGCTCCCATACTTTGCAGCACTTGTTGCCCCGATTTACCACGGCCTCACCTGATCCTACGCCCACCGCCGGCCTTCATCATGGGTGTCCCCTTCGAAGCCCTCTTGCCATACGTGATTATGGTGGGCATGTTCGGCGTCACAGTATGAGATCAATGCCTTTCAGGAAATTGGTCGTCTAGCTAAGAGACATGACAGGGTGCTGGCCTCGCCTCAATAAGATACTACGCAAATGACTTCAAGCAACCGCGGAGACAGTTGGATGCCTGGGATAGACAAAGTGGGTGGAAGACAAAGACACACCCCAGCTAGATTGCTTACGGTGCTAGTGATGGAGCGAGATTACCGATTGACAGGCAAGATCAGAGGGCAATCCGACGCTGTGGCGGCACCTCCAGCATTCGAAGGTTGGTTCAATATGCAGATTCGCCGTGCGGCAACAACGCTAATCGTCGTTTAGTGAACAGCAGGTGGAAGGTCTGTCAAATGGGTCCTGGAGTGTTTGGACGATGACACTAACTGTTTCCCAGGCCGAGCCTCGGATCACTTAATCCCTTCCTCCCGCCGACAGTCACTCTATACCTCCCTGGGAGGTATTGTACATATGCCTAAAATGGGCAAGCAAGCATCGCTGGAGTTCGGATCCCCCTGATTGGAGACAGGATGCTTTGAAGATCATTTAACAGCAGAGGGCAGTCCCAATGCGAAGGAACAACTAAACCATCAACTTTACCCATCGTGTCCAACGTGCTTTGATCAAATACTGCTCTTCTGTGACAGCAATGCGCTGCAATCTATCAGCCTTCGACTGAGAGGTATTGCTCGAGCGAAATTCCTGTATCATTGTCGCTAAATGACGGCAAAATCTCTCATCTAGAGCATGCGTTTCCTCAAGGTGTAAAACATTGTGCATACTATTCGCTTTCAAGGTCGTGTTCCTATGGCCTTGCTATCAGCCTGCCCGTATTGTCGCAAACAATCTAGTAATTGGTGTATCTTTGTTTGACCCAGGCGCTTGGAATATCACACCACTGTCCAAGAACTCCGATGTCGGCTGCCCAGAGTTCCGACGTCCGACAAATGCTACTTTACAAGTCGCAGTATTCTTCCTTTCCTCCCTGCCTTGTCCTCCTACTTTAGTACACGATCATGCTCAAGTACAGTTGGTGTGCTGCCGCAAGAGTGTCACTGCAGAGAACAACTTTTCGCTCCCGTAGTAGCGCCGCTCTCCTGGCCGTGACGCCTCGCCGCCAGTCGTCGACAATGGGTATCGCAGCAGAGCTTCAGGACAAGCTTCACCGACTGCGGGAGTACTCAGCTTGTGATGTAAGACCATGAGGGCGTACCAGTGCTGAGATAGACTTACACTCTCAGGTATCGGATGCATTGCTGAAGCTGCAGAAGCCGAGGGCAGGCGACGTTGCTCGGGCGGGGTATCTTGCAGACATTGGTAGGATGGCATGTCCATTCCATTTGGTCCGTGATTGAGACAAAAGAAGGACCTGTCCCATCATCAAATGGCGAGAAGGTGATCGCTCCCGCATGCACTTTGAAACTGGTGGCGAAGAACGCTCCATCCTCTTTGCCGCCGCCTGCAGAAAGCACAGTTCCGAAGGGCAGTCACTGGGTAGACCTGACGGAACCTGGATCCGTTGTGGTCATTGATCAGCCTGAAGGTCAAAAATGCGCAGCAGTGGGAGGCATAATGGCCCAGAGAATGAAAGCAAGAGGAGTAGCTGGCTGTGTCGTTGGTGGTCGTGTAAGGGATATGGTTGAGCTTCAGAACTCTCAGTTGCCGGTGAGTGCGCAATCACCTCCAGTCGATAAAGTTCTTGCCTGTTGGTCCTGGACCTCTTCGTTGAAGGCATTCTGACTCTTTAGATCTTCAGATCTTCGCCTTGGGAAAGTCAACTGTCGGAACCAATGCTGAATCGACGGTGTATGCACGCAACATCCCAGTGTCGATAACCGGCGTCAGCGTCTCTCCAGTGCGTCCCACTATACTGCTGCTTCGTCTTGCCTAGAACCTACTGACACCGTTACAGGGTGACATTCTCTTCTGCGACCCTCAAGAAGGGGTAGTTGTCATTCCGCAAGACCTGCTGGACGAGACTCTCTCGCTCATTCCAAAGCTTGTCGCAGACGACGACAAGGTGAAAGAAGCGGTGCAACATGGGATGACAGTCGCAGAGGCCTTTAAGACATTCAGAAGCTGAACTCGAACGTGCGAAGAGCAGCAGATGGCATTCTTCACCTACAAAACACCTTCGCCAATGGTACAAGTGACAGAATCCGCGCAGCCCGTCCTCATCGCCCCGTTCTAGCTGACCCTCTTCCCCGTAATTTTGTCGTCGCAACTTGTCGCAACAGATTTTCTGACCTGACCCAGCCGTCGCGACCACAGCCTCTCTTTTTACGCGGTGTCGCGATCATACCATCTTCTCACCGGTCATTACGCCCAGACTTCTTCGCCTTTCCGCAACGCCATCATGACAGTCGACAAACGTCTCGTCTCCATGGTGAGTCCGGGTGACGCGGTGGACGACTCAGACACAAACCATGCTGGCGTCTTCTCATTTTCGTCTTTCACTCTGCCTTCATTGACGAAGCCGCGAGCAACCACCAAGAGCAATTTAACCTTCCAGCAAGAGATGGGTGGCTGTATCAGCAGACCGATTGTAGCCGAGAGGGTTCACGCAGGGTAAGTCGGATAAACAGTCCAACAAAACAATCACAACGGCTCTGGTCTCCAATCTTCTCGTCCCAGCACAGAGCCCATCCGCCGGCTTGCCTCCTTTCTACAAGTGGTGCCGAAACTAACTATGGAGAAGCATTGATGGCGGCCTTGCTCGCGCGCAGCCAATTGAACAAATCTTTGAGCCAACCTCGTCGCCAAAGAGAACGGCTACTCCCCCTTTTGAACCTTCGTGCCTGCTCACACCCGAACCCGAAGCAGAAGCCCAGCACGTCTACTCTCATCCTGAGATGCCGGTAATTCAAGGACCCAACATCACACCGCCATCCACCGTGAGGGACACGAGCAACTGTGCAAGCTTGCAAATGCCTGATCCTGCATGTCCAGAGTCGAATGCCAGCAAGCCATCCGCGTCCGCGGGCTCTCGCTTCTGGGAGATGCTACAGAATGAAAGACCAGACCACAAGGAGCGCTTCTTTGAAGATGTCTTCAATGTCCAACCCATGGTAGGTGGTAAGGTCAACAGCCATGTCATTAGGCCATATTACCGACAAGGCATGATGGCCGGGTACATCAGGACTGGAGAAAGCGATGTCGTCAAACAAGCCAACATTAACATTAACAAGTCAGCAGTGCTCGTCAACCAAGAATTCCGCGCCGCCGGGAGTCGCCTGACTTACGGCAGCTACTTGTTCTACTTCGAGGACCCGATCAACTGCCTCTGGTGGCTCAAGCACATTGGCCGGGGGAACTCTTCGAACGTCCGCCGACTGGAATGCACTTTGCGGTGCGGATGGCCCGACATCAGCCAGCCTGACCTCACGAATTTCGACCAAAGCCAAGAAGAGCTCTGGCATCGCGTCTTCTGCTATCTCAAGCCGCGCCACCAACTCACGGACCTCGCGCTCCTGTTCAACACGTGGGGATCGGTCGACCTCGTTTGTCGAGACGCCGGCGCGCCTGAATACCGTCAAGAAGAACTCGCCCCGTGGCGCGACAAGCTGCGTGACGTGCTCCACAACTTCCGCGGTCTCAAGAACGCCCTCATCATCGATCATCGCCGGGTGGCGTTCAGTGTGGAGGAGCGCGCCGAGTTCACGATGATGATGATCCAGGATCGTCTGTCCGTGTACCCGCCTCCTCCGCCGCAGCAGAGGTTGACCCTTGCCCTGTTCCTGGAGAAGCGCCGGTCGGAGTTGAGGGTGGAGGAGGCAGCAGCAGTGCAGAAGTCCCGACGAGCGCAGGAGAATAAGAGAAAGAGACAGGACAAGGATGAAGGTGAGAACTCGGAGCAGCAGGACGTCGAGATGGACGGCTGCGGAGCTTAGGCGGCTCCTCCGAAGCCCAACGACGTGGACCAGAACAGAGGCGCTCTGGGGACTGAGAGGAAACGAGCTGTTTACGGCCGTCGCCGACGCCGTCACGTGCACTCGGATTGGGATTGGATGCGGGTATGAATGACTTGAGAATGATGCACAGCATGTGCCTTGGACGAGTTGCGTTGGGGAAATGTCAACTGGAGTGCACTGACGATAGAGCATGAGATGCATTCAGCAGGCGCACTTTAGGCCTATCCTCTGACAGTGAGAAGGCCAGGAGACGGAATCGTGGTGTGCACAGCTGAATTGCAGAAACAAAGTGCTTGCTGACTGTGATAGGTACTTGGAGCACGCGAAAGGCGATGAGCAACTCCAGAATGACAGAGGCATGCTCCCCACATCTACTTCTAGTCCCGTTGGCCTATTCATATCCTCTGTCGTCGTGGACGCGCCACAAATCGAGTCTAATCCTCGGTCTTGAACGCAGTAACACGGCTCTTCACCACGTCCTCGTCCTCCTCGATGTCCAATTCGCGCAACTCGCCAGTCCCGACATTGTAGATCAGGCCGTGGACCTGCAGTCCCCTTTCATGCATGGCATCGATGACGATGGGATTCGCCAGCAGGACCTTGACGCCGGCACGGACGTTGAGCTCGACCAGTTTCAGCCCGCGTTGGACTTCGTCCAGGGAGTCGAGGAGCGAGAGATTCTCCTGGCGAAGCGAGCGCAGGGGCATGAGCCAGGTGTCGATCAGGCCGAGCTTCTTGTTGCCCAGGGCGGCGGCGATGCCACCGCAGGAAGTGTGGCCGCAGATGATGATGTGCTTGACCTTCAGATACTGGACGGCATACTGGATGACGCTGAGGGAGTTGATGTCGGTGTTGACGAGGATATTGGCGATGTTGCGGTGGCAGAAGATCTCGCCCGGGTTGAGGCCCAGGATGGTGGTCTCGGGGCAACGGGAGTCGGCACAGCCGATCCAGAGGATCTGGGGGGACTGGCCTTTGCCCATAGACTCGAAGAGCTCGGGGTCGGTCTCGGCGAGCGAACGACGCCAGAGGGAGTTGTTGTTGAAGGCCTTGGCGTAGGCATCGCTGCCGGGGCTGGTGGTCTCTGCTTTGAAGAACATTAGCAGGGAGCTCTTTGTTGCTAGCCAAAAAGGCGCGCCACGTGACTGGGTCGGGTCTGTAGGATTGAGAAGGGGGAAGTGCAGTGCAGTGCAATCAACGCCGGTGGAACTCTTTTGACTTTCACAGATGCCTTCAGCAAGAAACTTGGTGGAAGCAGCACATCTGGTGTTTGGCAACGCAGTATTGGGAGCTCATGGTGGGACAGTGCTGGATGGGGAGTGCGCAGTGCCAGCATAACAATGCATCGAGGGACGGGTGAACGTTTATCAGTAGATGGCATGGAGATGCTTGGATTCCCTACCTGAAGGCATGGCGCCGAGAGATTCCTCCTCGTCTGGTTGGCCTGGATCCTGCGTCTTGGAGGTGTCTAGTTCTTCGGAGCGTTGCTTAGAGCAGTGTAACAGTGAAGTGGTAGAGAAAAGTCGATGTTGGTGCCGGGCGGAAAAGGAAGCAGAGAAAGGTGGTAAAGCCGGAGATCTAAAAGGCGAAGAAGACGACGATGAATGTCGGAGAGTTTGCAACGAGATCTCGGTACCGGATCTACGATGCTCGCGTCCCGGGGACGGTGACGGTGCTGGTGCTGGTGCTGGGGATCCTGATCGTGCGAGCGGCGGACAAAATCGGGTTGTCCGAATTATCGGTCCTGGGTTTAACAATGCGGATCTTGATCTTGGTGCTGATGCTGCTTCTGCATCTGCTTCTGCTTCTGGCCGGAAAGCAGCGCTTCTCGTCACGCTCGGCGTTTGAAGGAGCCACGTCTGATCCCAGGTAGAGTTTGAGGAAGGTGTGAGACGTCGCACCGAAAAGGAAGAACCGGTCCCAAGACGCATGACGCAGGCTCAAGCTGAAGAAGTGACAGCTTTGTCATGCATGTTTTTGTTTTGGGGGGTGCTTGAATCTTCAAATCTCGATAATGAATTCATCGCTAAGGATTTCTTCTCACTGACGGATGGGGAAACTGTCGGCGCTGATTGGCGGGCTGATTGGAAACGCGTTCGGCGTTGGAGCTAGCTCGCACAGGGGGCGTGGGTTACCGAGTTTGGGGGGCTCGAAGGAGGTTTAGGCGGTGTCGCGGTGGAGCGTGTAGGCGATCTTCAGGCGGCGGGCCTCAGCACGGTTTTGGTGGGGGGTTTAAAGATTATTGTTGAGACCGCCTAAAACAGGGGAGCAGAAAGTACGGGCATGCGGACGCTACATATCTGTACCGAATAGATGGACCACAGCAAACAAAACGCTGTTGGA
This sequence comes from Cladophialophora carrionii CBS 160.54, assembly GCF_000365165.1. NCBI lineage: Eukaryota > Fungi > Ascomycota > Eurotiomycetes > Chaetothyriales > Herpotrichiellaceae > Cladophialophora > Cladophialophora carrionii. The sequence continues at coordinate 860,891 of NW_008481834.1, forward strand.
TCACAGCAACTGCAACCCACCGCTGCCCTTATTACTCGCATCAGTCTGACTGCACCTTTACCAACCATTATCAACCTTTACACACCTCTTACACACCCACACCTATTACGCCAACAACGCTGGCCCCGGTGTTTGCCTTTTGTTGCCGAAGTTTATCATCACCACTCTCAGCCAGCCGTGTGCCTTATCTTTACTGACGATCTTTGACACTCCCTTTTGAATCTGATTATTGTCACTACTCCAAGCTAGTGGACGCGGCTGAAGCCTTCCGTCCATCAATCCTCGTTCTTGTTGAAGCCGTCGTCGGGCATATGGAGACTATTACTTCTTGGTACTGGCTCTGATCGGCCTCCTTCGTTGACGCTTGGCTTGTGACAGCTGTCAGACGGCTCAGGCCGCGTATCTGGATCAGCCCTGCAATCTGCTCCTTTGAGGGGCCCAAGAGCTCGTCGTCGGAGCACACCCGTCTTGGATGTGATATGCTAGGCAATGAATGGGCTATCTGACTACATACTCCGTACAGCTGACGCCGTTCTCATAGTTTCGGACCGCCCTTGGCGTTAAGCTGCTGACCTTGGAGGCCATTATTCGAGACGAACCCCCACCATCTATCCCAAAGACCCTTGGTCACCAGCGTTTTCTCATCCATCGGAGTGGTGTTTTGCAAATGCTCGAGCACAGCTTGCTCGGCGTCGCCCTCTGGATCAAAATACATGACACTGGGCACACTGATCGGACTGAAACCCAACTGCCACGGCCGATATTGTGGCGGCAGTGTCTTGTTCGGGCGGACGACATCCTGCGCCAGGGCGTCAATTTCAGGCCGAGATGCTGCGTTTCGCCGCTTCGCCTCGTCCCCGCCCGCCATGTTGAGCGTCCCATTGACAAAGGACACCTGCTGCTTGGTCCAAACACGCGGCATGCGCTTCTTCTCGTACAGCTCGATTGCCTCGGCGACGGTGATGGTGCCACGCACCACCTCTCCAGTGACAACGCCAAGAAACGCGCCATCTTCCATTGCAGTCGCTGCCCCTTGAGCCTGCATATCCTCCCGTCAGCGACGGCATGTCACGGCTGTATTCGAACCTACCATGTGATTCTGCATGCAATGGGCCGCATCTCCGAGGAGAACGACATTCTTGTGTTCGTTGGCCCAAGTCTTCATGGGGGGCATCACGAGCAAGGGCCAGATCTGTGTACTCTTCAGCAGCGCCAGGATCTTGCGTGAGAAGGGGCTCCAGTCCTTGTAGAGGCTCTGGAACTCGTCGATGTTCATCTCTTCGGCCTGCGTCACCACCCTGTCCATCTGGAACATTGCCACCACATTCAATTCCCTGCCGGCGGAAAGAGGGTACAGCAAGATATACCCGTCGGGTCCGACCCACGCGTCAGCCGTGTTACGCAACCACTGTTTAGCTTCCGGCACTTTCGCAAACACCTCTTCGTAAGAGAGGATGCCTCGAAAGGCAGCGACCGTCGATGCTGCTTTCGGCACCGCGTCCGGGAACAGGCTTCGACGAATCGTCGATCTGATGCCATCCGACCCAACAAGCAGATCAAAGGAATGCTCAACACCCTGTACAGTCTTGACTTTGACACCATCCTTGGTGTGTTCGAAGGACTCGACCCGTGACCCGACGATCAGATCGACTCCATTGCGGCGAGCACATTCGGTAAGCCCTGCGTGCAGGTGATCTCTTCTAACGACCCTGCGAACGCACCGTCAGTAAGTGGACCGGCTCCTTACATTGCACGAAAGGCGGAATGCCAACGTATCGCCCGCCACAACAACTTAATGTACAAGACCTCAACTGCTCAGCCCAAAATATCAAGACCTATGCCACTCACCAGTGCGGAAACCCCGTAAACTTCCTCCCAACCTTTGGATCAAACCTTGCCAGCAACTCATCGTCCAGACCCCACGTGTTGATCTCATCCACGGCAATCAAATTATCGCCAATGATCTTGTCCACGTCCCATCGGATGAGAAGGCGAGACACGTTCGAGAACATCTGGATCCCCGCGCCGATCTCACCCAGTTCCTTCGCCGCCTCGAGCAGCGTCACCTTGGCGCCTGCCCTAGCACACGCAATTGCTGCCGTGAGCCCGCCCATTCCGCCTCCGCAGACCCCGACATGAAGTTGTCGCGGTGCCATGTTCGTTGTGATGTGGTGTGATATGGACCGATTTGCCGTGGTGGTACCTCCTCCCCTTGTGGGCCACCGAGACAAACGTAAGAAAGATGATATCTCGCGCGTGCAGTGTTCGTGCTCGTTACTCGTCGCGACTGATGTCTCACTGTTTTCCGGATCTTCTTATCTATGTCGTCTCAGAGCTGAACCTGTGTCGCCACGCGGCAGACGCCTGACGACTGACGACTGACGTCGTGGGATGCCCGAAAGGGGCAGAGTATGTATGTGTGTAATATACTGTAGTCAGAACCACGCACAGCACGAGATGAGAACGAGACGAGATAGGTCGAGACAAGTCGAGGTGAGGAAAGTCGGGGTAAGGAGAGACGACTCGTTACAAATGCGTCGCCCGCTGCTGACACCGCGTCCCACCTCGAGCCTTCTATACCGCGCAAGTCGTAAATCTTACGTGAATGTGGTTTGTATATGAATTGTGATAAAATCCGGGGTAAGCGGGTACTTACGTACGTACTCCGTGCATACTACCCTTCTTTACCCCCTACCGTAACCTTTACCCGGGGTGCCGGAAGCCGGGGAACCGACCAACAGCCACAGCAACCGTACGGGCCTCATGAGTGTGTACTATGTACGGAGTACTGAGTACTGTGAGGGCACAAGCGGAGGCGCATAAAACCGAGGTTCAAAAACGAGGAGATTGTCGAATCAGCAAGTGCCATGGCGACGGACACCGAACGGGCCGAGGGGGTTGTGCGAGGACGAGTCTGTACCTGGAGACATGGTAGTTGGAGATACGATCGCCTTGATTGTTCATTGCACACGCTCTCATACTTAGTTCTTCGGTAATTATATTAAGATGTGAGGATGTGAGGATGTGAGGATGTGAGGATGT
>NW_008481834.1:864062-1106015 GCF_000365165.1 Cladophialophora carrionii CBS 160.54
GATGTGAGGATGTGAGGATGTGAGGATGTGAGGATGTACTCGTACTGTACCATACATGCCATGTCCACAGTACGAGTTCGTTGCGGCAAGCCTAGGAGAGTAGCAAAGCAGTGGCTATTCAAAAACATAGACCACTGTAAAGCACCTAGGTGGAGGATACAGTAATCAAGTACATGGGTATCATACGATGGGTCATTTTGAGTTCAATGGGTAGTGGAGGGCTGGAAGAGGTGTGTGCATATGATATGATATGGTATGTATGTATATATACACCCGCAGCGCAGGAGGACACGTAGACCCCCGAAGTCGGAAGTCCTTTCTACTGTGCTACTGTACTTTTATGCTGTTCTGGGTCGTGCACGTCGTGGTACGAGTACGAGTACTGTAAGTCAATGAAGTGTTTGCCATAATCCGCGACTGGGTACCTAGTCCGTACAGTACAATGGAGTCTGCTCGGTACGGCAGGATGAGAGGAGTAGGTAGGTATGTAAGTAAGTGAGTAAGTGAGTAAGTGAGTAGGTGAGTAAGTGAGTAAGTGAGTGGACACGTAGTAAGTTGCGGACCGCCAGCTGAGCATATTAGTACACACGCACCCAACAGGTCCGGCGTAGTCGACGGGGTGTTTAACGCATATATCCTACGTACATAGATACATACGCAGTGTGAGACGAGGTGTGACAGGGTTCGAGGGTACATAGGTACGCGTAGGGTGCGCTGTGAAAGTAATGTCCATGTCCATTTCCGCGTCTATATTCATATTCATATTCTGATACCTTCCGACCGTGAGTGTAAACAGTATATATGTACCGCGAGGTACATTGCCATGGCGGCGGCTAACGACAGCGAGAGTGAGAGTGATAGTAATAGCGATAATGCATCACGTCGATGTATTTATCCGTCGAGCCGAACTCGATGTTCCGATCCAGTGGGTAGATTAGCAGATCAGCTCTGATGTTGCCACACTAGCCGCTACGAAGAACGTATCGTAGACTAGAAGTAGGAAGATCGAGCCACATCCTAAAAGTGTAATCGTATTCGCATCCTGTCTGTGTCCAATTGTACGTACAGTTTTCCTCGCTGGCATTCAATTCGAGCTGCTTACTTGACACGACGCGTCCAGACACAACACACACCTGACATCTGCCACTGCCACTTGCCACGTGCCACTAGCATTGAATACATACTGTAAGAAGAAGACCTTGTAGCAACAATCCCGACAGTACAGCGTCACATCCTCACGACATCAACCCCCCCATGTCGAACTCGTCGAGACCCCGAAAAATCCCGGCCTCGCCGAACAGAATGTCAAAATCTGCAGTCATGCCCATGCCGCTTTGAAAGCACTCGCCCCAGGCGTTCAGACCGTCTTCATGTCCCGAGGAGAACGTGGCGGCCCCGCCGTTGTACGGAGTGGGCGTGTTCGTGTTCGTGCTCGTGCTCGTCGTCTCCATAGTCGGCCGGTCATATGTCATGGAGGTACTCGTCGCAGTGGTGGCCGCTGTGGAACTCGACATGATGGCCGCTCCCTCTACCGACGGTCGCTGCGCCGGCGCGACCTTGTCAAAGGCAGCGGTGTAGTACGCAAAGATGAATCTCGCGGCCAGGTATCTCTCCTGTAGCTGTTGCACGACGAGCATGTTGAGGTCCAGATTCTGGCTGGCTAGATGCCATTTCAGGCCTGAGGACAAACATTTCGAGAGGAAGAGGATGCCGATGATGGCGATCAGCATTGTGACGCTGTGGAGTCGAAGAGTCAGCAGTCGGTCGGTCGGTCAGTCAGTCAATCAACTATTCCCAAGGAGCAAACTGGGCACGGATATCCGGGACTTGCCTTTCGGGGGGTAGGAATCTAATCAGGTCCAGCTCCGTAAGTTTTCTGAAACTGGCTGTCGCGGCCGAGGCGGATAGTTGGCAGCCTTCCCAGGCTAGACGGGCGCGAATGTCGCTCGCCGGGTCCGTGGGCAGGATGTCGTCTTGGAAGACGAACGGCTTGTACAGGGTTATGACTGTGACGCTGTGGGTCGAGATGTTATTAGTATCGTCAACCAACGACGCCAGCTCAGCGTGGAGGACAGGGCTCACTGATGCAAGATCTGGATGTAGTACTTGTGCAGGATCATGGCACGTGGTTCGTCGACACTGAACGCCAGGCTGTCGACTCGACACCGCGGGTCAAGACCCAGTTGCCAGGCGGCGAGCTTCTCTTCGATCGATTGAGCGGTGTTCCATGACGAGGAGTCTGGCGAATCTTCGTCTCTCCGCGGTCGATATACCGACGCAAGGACGTCGCCGAGAAGCCGGCTCGCCTTGATGATCTCGAGGAATATCGGGGCGTAGCTGTTGCAGCGCCTGACGATGGCGGCACTGGTATCCTTCAAATCCGGGGAGGGCATGCCACTACATACCAAGTCCTCGAGCGTCAGGTCTTTCACGTCGCAGTCTGCGGTGTTGATGCGGTACGCACGTCCCATGCCCAACGCGATGCAGCGGTCGCGGTAGAAGCAGCACCACCAGATCCGTCGCCACAAGGATCGGTGGGATGGAGGGATCCTCGAGCAGCCGGCGTCGCGATGGAGCCCGAGACTCTGGCTGAGGCTGGTGGCCACGCCGACCCAATGCCAGCTGTCCATCCTGTCGTGGGAGTTACCTAGCCAATATCCCAGGAGGAGGACCGACTGGATCAGGCAGAGCTTGTCTGTCTCGTACTCGACGTCGTATAGTGCCTGTGGATTATATCAGCAGCTCCCTGAGCGAGGACGTCTAGAGTTGTCATTTCCTACCTTTGCTCGTTCGTAGAACCGTCTCTTCATGGTCATCACCGACGACCAGCCAGACTTCTGGATAGCATCTCGTGAAACAAACTAATTCCGACACGGTCAGTGTCGGTAGCAAGCCAAGTTGACAAGATTTCGGACGCCTACGTTGCTTGCCGCCAGGAACATACTCTGCAGGAGCAGCGGACTGATGTTGGCGGCTCCCCCAGTATCGTAGCGGCGGTAGAAGTCGTAAGGGTCGATGATCGGGAGAATCGGGTAGACGTAGTCGAAGAACAGACTGAGCAGCTGGTCTCTCAGATCGTCCGTCTCTGTCGAGAACGCCCCCTTGGCCTCCAGACAGGCGATCTCCTCGGGCGAGAGGTTCCGTCTCTTGGGTTCGGGAACCAGATAGTGAGCCTTGCACGAGATCCCCTTGTCCTCGCGTGCCACATGGAAGATGAAACGCAGCGACTGTAGTTCTCCTAGCACGCACGGTGGCTTAGAATCGTTATCCTCGACCGAACAGCAAATCCAACATACCGACATAGATGGGCACCCTCGCCCCCTTGGTGTCCGTGCCATCGACAATCTTTCTGTAAGCCTCGACGTTGGCCTGCGATTCGTACTCGTCCTGTGACGAGAGGTCGGGATCGAGACTCAAGGACTCGTCGCAGCCTTGAACGTCGGTCGAAGTCGCCAAGGGGTGTTGTGCCGCGGCAGTCGTTCCGGACAAGACAGGAGATCCGTGGCACGCCTCCTCCTCCTCTCGGTTGACCCTTCGACGCTTGTGCTTCCCTCGCGCAGAGACGTGCAGGAGACACAATGCCTGATCCTGTTGGCAGTTGGAGCAAGGCTGCCCCACGAGGACAACGTTGCACCTGACTTTCCTCGCGTGGCAAGACGTACAGGCAATAGCAGCACGTCGTCTCTTCTGAGGCCGAGCTACTGTCGATAATGCCATGGGACCCGACATGGCTATCTCGGCTGTGATCTGAAACCTCCAGCGACGCCAATATCCGGGGCCAAATTCGGGAGAGTCGACAAGACGCCGTCCGCTACTGGTACAGCTGCATGAGGCAGCATGCTGAATATAGCCGTCCGTCTGCGAGAAAGGCCAAGTAGCCGAGGATACATCAGGCTGGCCAGATACCCGATCGGCTGACTGGTGGTTGGTAGGTACTCATACCCCAGCCGTGTCGGGCATACCCCCTAAACCCCCAGACCCTGTCGGCAGCCACGGCAGCGGCTGAGAAGACATGATCTAGCCTCAAGCGGTGTGTGACTAAGTCTGCGTGGAAGTAAGCCATGACTCTGCAGGTGTCAGAAGGATGATGTATCTGTACAGCGTATACAAGCTCCAGCAACCGCCGGGAAGAAGGTCGAGGGCGTACTCGTATTTACCCCTGAACACGCATACCCAGTACTCCGTACTCGTACTCCAACATTAAGCGGTCAATTGCCGGGAAGGGACAGGGACAAGGACAAGGACAGGGATGGAGACAAGGACTACGGGCACATTCCACGCCGACATCGGCAGACACCCACGACTTCAGCTTTCGAATCTGTCAAACACGTCGACCATTAATTTGTAAACAGCAAGACAGCGCGTCGACCAAAGCAGAACGATCGATACTTGCGCCCGTCGCTTCAGCAACAGCGACAGCATGAGCAGGAGCAGGAGCATGAACAGAACCTTGAGCTTCAGCTTGACACGTACAGCTTTTGGCGCGCCCAACCTTGGGTTCGTGAAGCGAACTCTACATCAAACACCATCATCAACCTCGACCGACAGTACCAGGTCGATTTCCCGCTCAACTTGGCGTCTTCCGCTTCACACGCACCGACGATACACCACCACCCGGCCAGCCATGGACTCTCAAGCCCAAGACTGGAACGCAACCCAATACCTCAAGTTCGAGGCCGAACGGACCCGGCCAGCTCGAGACCTGCTCGCGCAAATCCCCCTGACAAGCCCGGCCCGAGTCATCGACCTAGGCTGCGGGCCAGGCAACTCGACCGCCGTGCTGGCCACGCATTTTCCCGACGCGCACATCACGGGCGTCGACTCCTCGCCGGACATGATCGCCAAAGCCCGTGCCCGACTACCCGGCGTGGAATTCCAGCTGGGCGACCTCCGTGACTTTGCGCAATCCGTATCACAAGCGCAACCGCAGCAGCAACACCCGCAACTGGTCTTCTCCAACGCCGTGTTCCAATGGCTCCCGCACGAATCGCGCATGCAGATCCTCGAGGACCTGCTCGCGGCGCTCCGGCCAGGCGACGTCTTCGCGTTCCAGGTCCCCGACAACTTTGACGAGCCGTCACATCGCGCCATGAGGGAGACGGCCGATGAAGGTCCCTGGGCCGAAACGCTCCGACCCGTGACCACGTTCCGGCGATCGTTCCAGTCGCCGAGGGAGCTGTACGATCGGTTGAGCCCGCTGTGCCGGGACGGGAGGGACCTCAACGTGTGGCACACGCACTACTACCACGTGCTGGACGACGCGCCGGCCATCGTCGAGTGGGTCAAGGGCACGGGCCTGAGGCCGTACCTCGACAGGCTGTCGCCGCTGGAGAGGACCGCGTTCTTGCACGAGTACCTTGCGCGCGTGCAGAGGGCGTATCCCCCACTTGCGGATGGGAAGGTCTGTCTGCGGTATCCGCGCTTGTTCGTCGTGGCTGTGCGGGCGTGATTATGGTCGGGACGTTGGATTCTGGCGTTGCGAGGCAACACAGGATAGAACAGGATAGGACACGTCCGTCCTGGTCAATTGACATTGCGCCTGGTTGTCGTCGGAACTGGAGCTCCACCCTCTTCTGCGACACCAACACACAGTAGAGATCCATATGGTTCCTTGGCTGGATGGCTTACTGATGTGCTACAGTCCGGGTGAGATACAGGCGAGCTCACATCTCTCATCCCGCATTGCCGCCACCTACCCCATCGCAGACCATTCACATCCATCGGCCTCTATGCCTAAGCTTACTTCAACCTTCACCATTCAGGCACAATGCGCGGGGATACCTCGTTCCACAGGTCGGAAGCCAGACTTGACCACCACCAATTTTCCCATACTGGCCCGATCTGGGTTATTACCCACTCAATCACTCACTCACTCACTCACTCACTCCGGCATACCATACCATACTATACAAACAACGCGCCCACTACCGTGCCTGCATTATGGAAGATCTGATCTCCCGTGCTGATTGAGCGGTGCAAAACTGGGTGGCAGACAAAAACTGCAGTACGAAAGCACGATTCGCGCGCGGGATCACACGATTCTCGACGCTCGAGGCTTGTCACTTACCGCTTGCTGCTTGCTGCTCGACTCGTTATCATCGTCATGGTTACATGGTTACACTGAATCTTCCGGTCGTCATGTGTCCTGCGTGCGTGGATAGAAGTATTCGGATATTTTGGAGTTTAGAGAATCCTCAATCTACCGCCCGTACTGGGTCCACACGGAGTACTGACGCCGGGTGGACCGAATGGGACAGCATTAGACGCGACGACAGAACGACTCGACGAGGAAGGAGATGATACGACATAGTACGATACGATAGGAGACACTTGGAGACACATTGAACTGTGACACAAGCATGATCTGCACAATACACGAAAGCATGGATGTCCATTTCCCACGTCCCATGCACTTCTACTTTGCAGATGTGCGGGCGTGTTGGCGATGCCACGCCACGCCATGGTCATGCCATGTTCCGGTCCAGTACGGCGCAGTGCAGGTTCTGCTCTCCTATCGCTGTTACACCCCAATGTCCATCTCGAGCTCGAGTTCGAGTTCTGTACGACCCGTGGTCTTGACGCTCCGCCATTCCACACTCGACACAGGGACACAACGGAATATGACAGGTGCTGTGCCACGAAGACGGTGAACGATGTCTGATTGGCCCGGGGAATGACTGTTCGTGAGACCGCATTGGGAACATATGAATGTTTGGTCGTATGGGCTTGTGACCCGCTGAAGGTGTGGATGCTGTAGCAAATAGACGAAACGAAAGGGAATCGTGATTGCAAGGATCCAGACATATTCCGTCTGGTGGAACAATTTGTGCTGTAGTTGCAGAAGGGGCAGCTGGTGCTTGGGCTTCCGATGCCTTGGATACGTGGATGTCATTCTAGCATCTCGCGGCAAGGTGAGATCGTTTGCTCTTCGGGCGTCGTTCTGGCTTGTTTTGCGGAGAGTCGAACTGAGACCCCATGTGCGCTGTGGGCCGAGGTCAGAGAGATGGCAATGCAGCGAGTCTTTATACATACCAAAATCATGCTCGCTCATGGCGTGGGACGTTTCCCCGTTGCTCTGGTCCCTATGACTGTCGGGTGCCTTTGAGGAGACGCCCGGTTTGGTTTCTGCGTGGCCCGGTCGTGGCTGTGCTTGGATAATCCAGCTCAGTATGTCGGCTGGTTTGGTGCTTGATGCAACGATTGGTTCGTCGCTTCTGAGCGACCACATCGCAGCAGCCATCGAGAGATAAATGACAGCCAAGGGGCTTACTGTATTGTCGACAGAGATTCCAGACGAGTTGTTGTGGAAGTTCAGTTGGTTTATGGTAGGTGAGCGTGTTGTGGTAGAAGACCATGAAACAAGTCCGAAAGACTCGGGTCGAGGACAGAGGATCTTATATCGCCAGTCGTCTGACCTACAGATTTCCCTTCTCGTTTTTCCAAGTGCTTCGGCCTCTCAGTCACTGGGAAAAGGGCCCGGTGGCCCGAGTCTCCAGGATGAGCCCCCTATCGTTTCGGCCTTCCTCTTGATTAGGCCGGGTGCAGAGCACGGGAACATGCTTGTCAATGGCACGGGTGAACTGCAGGACCCATTCCACTACAGTGGTGGTAGCCAGGTCGAGTGGCGGGTTTCGCTGTTGCCGGTTCGACTTGGTACAGGATAGATTCTTCTCAGACCAGTCGAGCAGATCGATCCGGCTCAAGCTAAGATCCGCCTCACGCATGGATGGCGGCCCAGCCGCGTGGAGGCCAAATCTTGTTGAACGGAGATGTACCTAAACAGAGTCATCAGCAGCAAAGATCGGCGTAGCTCCTAGACAGGACAGGGATCTATGAGACGGGGAACATTGTCGCGAAGAGTCTGTCATACCACACGCGTTGCTAGCGCTTCTCCTGCCGTATGTAATCTTTCCCGTCGCCCAGAGTAGCGAGAGACAGACCGGGCGCAAGGAGAGATGACAGACCAGGAGAGCGAGTATTGCTCTTCGCGGTTAAAAACGCGGGCTCGGCGGACCGCACCGCCATAACAATGAAGTCGAAAGGCCTGGTTGACTCTGGGCAGATGCCGTACGACATAGGGAAACTTGACAACGGCTACCATCGGACAGACACTCTTCGACATGGGCAGGGGCAGCAGCCAGCGGTGCTGTCGTGCACGCATCATACTAGTCGGAACTTGAACCTAGCATGATTCATGTTAGTGCGAGAGATAATGAACAACTGCTTGACCTTTCTTAGGGTCGTCCCGGAAGCGAGTTCAATCTCCCGGTAGCGTGGGGTACCAGCGTCCCGGTACTCTGGGAGGCTGGGGAATTGGAGGACCGGGAGCCCGGGAGCCCAGGAGACTGGGTCTCCTCCATAGTCCCCTGAAGAATGAGCCTTGCCTGTGGGGCTGGAGTAGGATTTGGATCGCGGAAGCCAGCAACGGCTTCCTAGGTCAAACTTTGTGCGGGTGTCTGTAACTGTGCCGGTTGGATTAATGACGAATGAGGAATGGGGCGTATGGACCGGGCGAGTGAAGATTGGCAAGATGTACGCATACACGATCCTTCCCGGCTTCGTATGCTTGCTTAGACGCCCACCACGGCCGGACACAGCCCGCTCAATGCAATACCACCCTGAGGCGAGAGACAGGCGTCACCACCAGCTGTTCCCATCGGGATTCGGCGTGTGATCACCGCCGGGACTCTGCAAGCATCGTACCGAGAGGACTCGGTCTTGTAAGGCGCCATGGAAACAGCGTCCCACAGCCACGGGAGAGGGAGCCCTCTGGATAGTCGCAGTACGTATCTGCGGCGTGTGACTCCTGCAGCTAATGTTTTGGTCTCCCGCGCCATGGAACCACACGAGTTGCGGGGAAGTTGCTCCGAGCGAGGCGAGCAGACCCTCGCGAACGCAACTTGCAAGTTGCGACGGGAACTGTCCTCTCTGGATCTCGCGCAGGGTTGCGTTGTACTGTATATCTGTGAGTTGATGTTTGAAGCGGGCGAGCTTTAGGCATCCTCCTGGAGGCTTGACGAGCGCAAGCTGGTCTCGACAGCAGTAAGCGAATACTGCGCAAACCCCTTGTCCCACACCCCTCCTGCCGTTTACTGATACCTAACTGACAAGCCAGTCCTTTAGGTCCCTTACCTCACACAGCCGCGTAGACTCGTATGCTGTGCCACAGTTCCAACCTCTGTGGTTGGCAGGATACGAGAATTTGTCACTAGAGTAAGTGTTTCTTGAACCTGGCAGCCAGGAGATGAATCAAGATGCATGAATGATGGGAGGGCAATCAGCCTTGTTCCTCGGTGCGGAAGCTTCTCTACTGCACGACGCGTACAGCGCCTTCCACAACATGCGAATGTGAATCACAGTAGCTGGGCGTGAGTCGCAGGATGTTTGCTTGTCGCCGTGGTCGACTCGAGCCAATGGATCCTGAGTACTGGTCGTTTCATGCTTCGTACTAGTAGTCGAATGCTGCCGATGCCATCTGCCCTTGCTGAAACTGCCATATAAGGGAAGAGAGATTGGAAGGACTAATGCATGCAGTCGACGCGCGAGTCCTGTACGAGTACTTCGCGCTGGTGAGAAACTTCCGAGTCGAACGTGAAATGCGCACTAATCCGTTCCCAGGGAGTGACGTCACCAGATCTCTAGGACAACTCGGCTAGGCGCATCACGTGGTGCCCGGTGTCCCGCAATAGGCGAGCTCAGTGGTTGCTACAGGGGCATGGCTGGGGCATCGCGCAATTTAGACCCCAGCACGTCGGTTAGGCGCTCTGATTAGTGCCTTTGGAGACCCCAGGCACGCCCCAGGGAGCCTTCGCGCACGCAGCGCTAATTAAGAAAAAGGAGTCTTGTGCCGTGGTTGCGGAGACGACGAACGTCGCGCTCATTCGAATGAACCAGCTGAATACAGGTTGTTTTTGAAGCGTAGATCGACATATGGGTGAAAGTTGATTAGTACCACTTGACGTTCCACAACGGTGACACCCTTGGAAAGAATGCCCTCCTACGAACCACGTGAAGCGCCGCCAGCACTGCAACGGCGCGAACAGTACTCGGTATGTAAAGATGTCCTGCGAACAACCACGCCTCGAACTTCGAATTGCCGAGTCCGTGTCTAAGATGCAGTTCATCGGTACACAGCACGAGTACGGTACTTATTGAGTACCTACGGACGGGAGTAACAGGTCCTGTATTATCGACCACTATCACTCCGCCGTCATGCTGCACGTGAAAGTTAATCACGATGCAACGCAATGCAATGCACAGCAGTCCGTCCCATCTGCGCCTGCGTCTGCGTCTGCCCGATCGATCAATCACTCACTCGCTCACTCGCCAGCCAACTATCACATTGTGTATGTGGTCACACACGAGACCTACACTAGCTAATCACCTTACTCGTACCCACCTCCGAGCACCTACCCAGTACATCCCCTGTCCGTCCTCGCGCCAAGTCCTGATGGCGCAATCCACATGGCGAAACCCACGCCCCCCTTAAACCCCTTCCAGCTGGAGGGGACAAAACGACAAGAGGACAAGCGGCCACCAGCCCCATTTGGCAGGAGTAATCGGCCAACCTTGGACATGTACAGGCATTAGAATTTCGTGGTGGCTTCTACTGTACTCTGTACTCCGTACCCACGGGCAACAAAATACAATGTGCTCCGCTCCGCTCTGCTCTGCTCTGTGGCAGTCAACTTGAGGGGCGGCGCACAGGATGATTGCTGGATACGAGGTCATGTTGTTACTGTCTCCACCCACTGCACAGGAGACGGACGGATAGACAGATAGGGACACAGATAGAGAGAGAACCACGGCTGGCCGGTCGTGGACCCGGTGGTCGGAGGCGGATGTGCAGTAGCTATGTAGCTACTGTACTCGTCCCTGCTAGTTACTGCGCATAGCGTACAGGGAGCATTTCACCAAAGCATGCCGCTGGCCTACTCAGTCACCCACTCGCTCAACAAGAGACCGACGAGAGGAGCGACACTGTACGCGCCAGCTGTCCCTGCCCCTGCTTCTGCTTCTGCAGCTTCGTCTGCGGATTTGTGGATGGAGTACCTACTCCGTACTTGTTCCGTACGTTTGATGCTGGATCCACGGCCGCCTCCTTCTGCTCCTACTCCCCACCCTCCTTTTCTGTGCATGGCGCGCGCAACCATGAGCACGAGCCCGACCATGGAGCATGCATGTTACACGCAAGAGAGCAACAATTTCTCCGTCATTTCTCCAAAATGCCAGGGGGCTTCACGCGGCTGGAGGCGCTACATGTACGGCTGCTGGGGGTCAGGACCGGGGTCAGATCCAGCGCGCCAGGGTCAAGGTCAGGGTCAAGGCCGGCGCCAGATGCAGAGGCAGGGTCAAGGAGCTCCCCCAGCTCTTGCATCTGCTGCTTGCGGGATTTCAGTCGCAATATAGACTCCTTCCCTGCCGACCCGGGCGCAGGATCTCTCACCGCTACCGCTTGGGAGTCAGATCTTCACCCGTTTACCACGGGAGAGGCAGCATCGGTACCGACACAGTACTGTTCCTGGTGCACTCTATTTCCTACCCACGCGCTTGGTTCCCTCGTGGAAAGTTTTCTGCTTAGGGTTCCCTAGCGGTTCCTCACCCTTGCCGGACCAGAATGCCGGGACAACGCCTCCAGACCCAAATTTGACGGCCCCAGTCTTCTTCTCCCTCACCCGTTGTCGTCTAGACACACACGCCTTTTGTGCAAATACTCCGAACGCCACGTCCAAATGAGCCCAACAACACAATCAAGGAACAGGGTGGAGACTGGCGTATACAACAGTGTGACACAGTGCCATGCTCAGGCCGTTCTTCCTGGCGGCTTGCCCTGTGGGCCGCAGCACCGTCCACGACAAGGCATCCTTTTGGCGTGCGCCTTGAACACAGCGATGAGCATTCACTGGGAGTGGTCCCAGCCCTGACGATGACCACAGGAGAAGCGATTCAGGGGCCCCCATCGACTCGACACCTCACAAGAATTGAGCTCCGACGAAGGCTAAGACTTGTTAGCTGAGGATGTTATACAGAAATACGCTCAGGTAGCTGCAGACCTACCGATGTCATGCTGGTGTTTCTGCTCCTGCTCCTGCTCCTGCCCCTGCCCCTGCCCCTGCACATCCTCCTCTGCCCCTCGAACTTCCAGAACTGACTGGACGGCGGCAAGTGTTGCACGCAGTTGCTCTTGCCGGAAGCCGCTGGTTGGTCTTCCCAGTCGCAGCATCTCGGAAGTGCCGGCGGTGTGTAGGAAGAGGCTTAAAGTCGGAGACACAAGATATCCCTGTTCTGCAGCCCTTCTTCTCCTCGGATGCACCTGTCTTCTACCCCCGTGTCGACGCTGAGGCATGCTGGAACCAAGATTGACGTGAACTTGGACGGTATCACAAGACTTGAGAAGAGGACAGACCCGAAGAAGATGTGATATTTCGGGCTTAACGCGGAAATGGGAACCGAAAAGTGATGTCGTTGGCAAAGAAGGTACGTATCGAAGAAGACAGGAGTCAGACAAGTTGGGGTAGCACAGCATCATATATGAAGACCTGCCCACCACCTGCGCTGCCGATTACCCTGAACCAGCGGTGAGCCGGTGTGCCCAAGGTCAGAGGTGACAACGCAACGCGAAGCGTATAACTGCCAGAATAGGTTTTGCTGTGCGTAGTGCCCAACTGACCGGCAGCATTCTCGGATGAACAAACGGAAAGTTCCATCACCCCTGCAGGGCAAATTCTGATACTATCTTGATCGCAAGCCCACGGGAGCACGGCGATGAGGCTCAAAGGTGCTGATTGGCAGGGAACCCATTTATGGTGCGAATATCGATGGTTGCCACAGGCCCGTCCTGTGCAAGAATCTCGAGGCCATGAGTCTGCTTATTGGAGCTGTGAGCAAGCCTGCCACAGGAACTATGCCCCATAAAGCATAGAACAAGAACGGGGAAGATTTATTTGGTCGAGAGAACAAGCTTGAACATTTTAGTATGACTGTGTAACATCCCAAGCATATGCAGTGCTGATGGACGGGAAGCATTGACCACAAAGACCCCAGTAGCGAGAGTAGCGCCTCGGAAAGCCAATGGGGCCAACAATCCCAGGAAGCCTGCACGCTTGCCGCACTCCACGCCTGAGGCAAGACGGGATCTGGCTCTTGAGCACAGCATCCGCCGAGTTTGTCGATTACTGAAGATTTGAAAGAGGCGGTGCTGCAAGCGTGGTGATGAGCCACTGCTGATGCAATCAAGGCTGAAGATTCCTGCGCTTCGACGAGGCTCCCACTGTCAAGCAATTAGAAGGGGAGGTGCATATGTAAAGACGTGACCGCTGGGTATTGAGAAGCGGGCCGACACCACTGGGGGATCCCCCTTCAGAGCTGCATGTTGGGTTTGAGACACTATCGTGTCAAGTCGCTTGCGTCTGATGACGAAAGGGGGATGACTGCCAAAGGGCCGCGTTGATCAGACGGTTGGCTGCTGTTGCTCGCACCAGCTTTCTTCCCAATACAGAGTAGGTTCTTTTTTAGAAAGCTCACGGCTCCCGGCTGCAGTTGCAAGTTGCCACTGGCAATACCCATCAGCTGTGTGCCTCGTAGGCGTGATCCACGTTGGGAGTCCCCCGGAGGGCTCGGGGCTTCCTGCCTGCCACTTTGGAAGTCACGAGGCCTCTGGCGCTCAGAAGGAATAGCCCCTCCATGGAGTCTGCTCTGCCACCAGCAGAGACCTCGTCTTGAGTACCAAGCCCAAGGCGAAGTGTTTTCAGGTCCATGAACTCAAGGCATGCAGTCGTGACCAGACAAGCCACCAGTTTGTCGTACAGCATCGTCGAAGCTACAGGAGAAGATTTCCTCGAAGACAGCGATGTCCCCGAGACAGCCACAGCAGGGGTGTCTGTATGACCCGAGTGCTGCCACGCGGAACTGATTCCTGACGTCGGATGAACACAACAGGGCACAGGTTTTTCTCTGGGGTCCATTGGCGGGAAGAGCTGGAGTCAAAAGGCCCGGACGCGGGCATTGGGGCGGGCTGGCCCTGTTGAAGAGGGTGTGCTTTCCTCCACCCTGACGCATCGAGCTCGCGCCAGGTTGGTTGGCTAAGGAGTGGCCTCCGGGCTGGCTGCCGATCGGAGCCTGGCCTACGAGTCCCCGCGACCGTTTTATCGCAAGAGAAGAGGCACCATGGGGCAACGGTCGCTTAGACCTCAGCAATAGATTGTTAGCGTTACCAAAGTGTCCCATGTGTCAGTACAGGGGACATTGCTCGGACCAGCATGAAGAAAGAGAAGAGATGAGTAAGCAGGGATGTCTTGCTCTCCCCTGCCACTCCGAAGCTTGCAGAAACCCAAAGTGCCCTGTCCCTGGGCCGCATACTTTCGTACTGAGTAGGGCAAAATAGAGAGGACACGGTGCAGGGCGGTCCAGGGTAGAGTTGTTGACAAAAAGGGGCCAGATGGGCGTGTTGCATGCCGAGCGAAGTGGCTTTGATCACACGGCCGTCGGTGCCAGAAACTGCGGTATCTTCGTGTACGTCACATCCACCTCTTTTCCAGAACCCGTAACCGACCTGCTCGGCGCCTCGCTTCCGCCGCTATGAAACTCGGTGGAGCAAGCACGAACCATCAGCGAGGGTTTGCCGTGTGGAAGCGCTCGGTTCCAGAAGAGAAAGGTCGGCGTCCGGAGCGCCTTCAGGCACGCGGCTAGGCGTGTGCGAGCAGGTTTGAGCGGGTTCACTGGAGAATGTCGAGTTTCAGCCTCGCCCAAACAGCCTCGAGCCCGCGATCCAAGGCTCTGGGGATAATCAGAGGTCGGTCAGTCGTTTGAGTTGTTGGGACAGACAAGAGCTTGATTGTCGTCTTTGAGCCTTCAATGAACGGCAGAGTGTCTACACACCTCTATGTCGTCAGAAGATCTTTAACACAAAGTTTGAATAGCTCCGTTGGGTTTAAGCCGTCGGCTCATTCGTGGCCCTCGGCCCAGTCAGAAACTTCAAGTACTGTACGCGTCGGCCAATAAATCCTGCCGCCAAACCAACTGGTGTTTGGCACCGGTATCAATGTCCGTAGAGCAGAATAACAATGAGCGAGATGTTTTGAAGCAGACCGTGATGTGAGAATCGAGCGGCCCTGCTGCCTGTCACCGCGGTATCAGGTCACACAATAGTCCAAAGTGATCAACGACAAAGCTGTCAGCTAACTCTGCAATGCACCTTCCCACTTGGATTCATGGTGGTAGCAAGAAGCACCGTGCATGGCTTCGAAAATACAGACTATCCTTCATCACCAGTTTCACTCCGTCACAGCCACGCTCTGTCTATAGTTTGAGTATCACATTTATGCTTAGCCTGCATCAGTCTTCCAATCTCCTGGAGTGCCTTTTCGACCATCACCACCCCCTAGCCAAAATCATTCCTTGAGGGAAATTGACTGCCGAGAATGTCCCTGTCTGCTCCTCAGATGGATACAGCGGTCCGCGTGCCAGAGGAGGTCATACAGCCAAGAGACCCGCCCGTCGTATCGGAAGAGATGGACTTTTGCCACGAGCTCCATAAAACCCTACGACAACTTCTCCAGTACGCCATTGTCGTCGTTCTCCTCGCAAGCAGATTGTACACACTCCCTCTGCTGTACATTTCCCACAAGCTCGAACCACCTGAACTCTCTCGGCAACCTGCGAGCTAGAATCTTGGACGTGCCGGGTCGACGTTGGCGAAGTTCAATAAACACCACAACAAGGGAAGCCGCCCGAGAGTCGCGAGAGCGAGAACATGGAACGATATCAGAGACGGAGTCCCGGGCCCCGGGCAAACACCCAGGAATCTGTGCCCGTTAAGCACGTCGATCAGCGAGAAGGAAGATGACCAACATATTACCACTGTCCCCCCGGCAAATGCCATACCCGACAACGCCCTCATTGAGGACGTCAAGGACGAACGGAGTGTGAGAGATCCCGGCCCGGACCCAACGGATACCCGGGTGGCGGCTCCAGCTAGCGCATCGCAGATATACCATGCGGCGCTGCTAAACAGTAGGACTTTGGATGAGATATTGGCGGCTTTCGAAGCGGACGAACCGCATCGCGGAATTGTCGTCGATCGAATCTTGATCCGCCGCAACCCAAAAGCCTATCTCTCGGCTGAACACCTCGACGCCAGGGAGCAATATAAGCGGCAACGTTACCGCAGCGCAAGCATTCATAGTACTGCTGATGGTGCAGCCCATCCTGGCTTGGCCCAGGTTAGAGCACTAAATTCTGCTGTGCAGCCATCAATGCAGATTGAACCTCAAAGACCCGAGACCCCCGACTCGGACGCCAACGCGGGCCGGTTAGAGGCTCCTGCCGAGTGTGGAAATGTGCATCAGACGCAGCAATCCAGCCCAGATTCTCATCTGTCATACGAACATCACAATGACGATCAAAGTCCACACAGTCATATAAATTCGCCTCTGAACCGCTGCCCTACCTTTGTACGTCGACAGGCGCAAAGCCTGCTGCCTCGAAGATCGATAAGCGCAGGCAAGCAGTCGTTGGCTCTCTTCAAAGAACGAGGCGCAATGTCAACCCCGCTGCTTCCTTCCTCCACACCGACCAGACCCCGAGCGAGACTGCAACGAAGGGTGAGGCTAAAGCCAAGCTTGCCGATAGATTGATTTGCTTGAGGCGAGCGACCAGTGAGCCGAAGTATCACCACAGGGGTGTTTCGGAGATGGACAGTAATATGGGAAGCAGTCGCCAGGCCTGGGCTGCTTAATAGGGCGAGGAGGGTCACCCATTCTATGGCACTGTTCAACACTTTCGGTGCCAGTAGCTGTATCATTAGGCACAAGTCACCTAGCTAGTATCGTGCATGGTCTGATTTCCCAGACAGTCCAGATATTTCGTGTATCACAAGTACTGAGTGAGTGGCTGCCCTGCTTGACATATGTTGCGGAGTCTGGCAGGAAGCGTCGCCACCGACTAGCTGCGTGGCAGGAGAATCAAGATGGAGAGACTGTGATGGCACCTTTGGATAGATTCGAATGTGAGGCAGAAGTGAAGTTCAAGTCACGAGCAGCGACACGCGCTAGTGCTGTGGCGCGCCCCTCAGATAATTGGGCGACGTGTCTGGCCTCTACAGAGTACCGAGTAGAATGAAATATTTACTCTCTTTTGACTTGTGACCGCGCAATCCACCATAGATTCGACATCACCTTATTACTATCTGCCCGGCCGAAATCACCGTCGCTTGAGATCTGACCGTTGCCTGATCCATCTCTTCCATTACCTGTTGCTGCTGCAGGTGGCGCAGCGTGTTCGCAATGTCGGTAGGACCATCTTCAGTGCAGACAGGGCACTAACACATTTGCAGGGAGACCTTTGAGAACATCTACCTCGATCTCTCGAGACAGTCCGGTCGGTGTCGTCTAGCAGAGAGCGGACTCGGCTGGAAACCCAGCGGCCAAAAAGACAGCGAACCCTTCACACTAGACAGCAATCAGATTGGCGCCGCGCAGTGGAGTAGAGCAGCGAAAGGCTATGAACTGAAGATTATTACCCGGGACGCCGCAGTGATCCAACTGGATGGCTTCGAACAAGACGATTTTGACCGTGTCGCAAAAGCGTTCAAGATCTGGTATGGCATCAACGTAGAGAACAAGGAACATGCGCTGCGAGGGTGGAATTGGGGCAAGGCAGAGTTTGGGCGAGCCGAGTTAGCTTTCAACGTCCAAAACAGACCCGCGTTCGAGATACCCTACTCGGAGATCTCAAATACGAACCTGGCGGGCAAGAACGAGATTGCGGTCGAGTTCAACCTGGGCACTGAGCAGAATGGGACCAATGGCCACAAGGCGGACAGCACGAAGAACCGCGGTCGTAAGGCAGCCGCAGGCCGGGATGAGCTCGTCGAAATGCGGTTCTACATTCCAGGCACCGTGACGAACAAGGAAGTCAATGGTGACCAAGGCAGTGGGGCGGAGAACGACGAGGAGGAAGAGGAACGGAATGCCGCCTACGCATTTTATGAGATGCTGATGCACAAGGCAAACATCGGCGACGTCGCGGGCGCCACGTTCGCGACTTTCCAAGACATATTACATCTCACACCCAGGTACGTCTATGCAACCACTCTGTCAACGGCGCGGCCTGTACTGACCTGCTTTCTAGAGGACGTTTCGACATTGACATGTACGAGAATTCCTTCCGCCTACGGGGTAAGACGTATGACTACAAGATTCAATATCAAGACATCAAGAAGTTCTTCATCTTACCCAAGAACGACGAGATGCACACCCTCATCACCCTCGGTCTGGATCCTCCCCTACGGCAAGGCCAAACAAGATATCCCTTCATCGTCATGCAGCTCAAACTGGATGATGAAGTGAATCTGGATCTCAACATGTCGGAAGAGATGTTGGAAACAAAGTACAAGGACAAGTTGGACGCGCATTACGAAGCCCCCATCCATCATGTGATCGCAAAGGTCTTCAAGGGTCTCTCCGGCAAGAAGATCATCATGCCCTCGAAGGATTTCGTCAGTCACCACAACATGAACGGGGTTAAGTGCTCCATCAAGGCCAACGAAGGCCTACTGTACTGCTTGGACAAAAGCTTCATGTTTGTGCCGAAGCCGGCTACGTACGTGCAGATCGAGTCGATACAGAGCATCACCATGTCACGAGTGGGAGGAGCCCTAGCAGCCAGCAGGACATTCGATATCACAATGACCTTGAAGGGAGGACAAGGAGAGCATCAGTTCAGCAACATCAACCGCGAGGAACAACAGCCCTTGGAAGCATTCTTCCAGGTAAGATCGAACCCGCTGTATTTCGAGGACAACCGAACTGACTCAATCAACAGGCAAAAGGCATTCGGTTCAAGAACGAGATGATGGAAGACTCGTCTACGCTGTTGAAGGCAGCTCTAGATGATCAAGAACTGGCGTCTTCAGACGACGAAGAGGACGCTGGGGTCAATCGTGGTTCAGCGGATGAGGACGATGAGTCTCCGGATGAAGACTTCCAGGAGGAATCGGAGAGCGATGTTGCTGAAGAGTACGATTCTGCTCATGAAAGTGAGGGTAGTGATGCCAGTGATGCAGGCATGGCTGACGCCGATGACGACGCTGCGAACGGTGCCAGTGAGGAAGAGGATGATCGGCCACCAAAGAAGAAGGCAAAGAAGTAAAGCTCAGGCTTTGTACGAGTTATCCTCAACTTGGGCTCTGACGGTCGACATGTGCACTTGCCTCGACTTGCTTAACGACTCGGCGCTGTGCCAAAGCGGTGCGGCCCCAAGATACGTCCAATGCGAACCACGTACCTCTTCTTCCCCTAGCTTGCACTTATCACTAAAATGTACTCCTCCAATTTGTACAAGCGTCCTTGTCTGGGTGTGTTTTCATTCACGCATCCGTTGTTTCATATTTTGCCCCTGGCTGACGTTGGTTGCGGGCTTTGCTGGCGCAGATGCCCCTAGCTGGCACCCAGCTGCCACACTGGTGACGCCCACAATGTCAAGGCAGTGACGTATCCAGTGCGGAACTTCCCGTTCAGATTCAGCGCTCACGTGTTTGTACTAGCGTGGATTTGAAGATGCAGCGAGCCTTAGAGCCTCCAACCCGCTTCGGCTGACCTGCTTTTACAGCTGAGCGCAAACAGTCTCAGTATGGCTCCATCCTCCAAAACTGTCAAGCCAAAGTCGGCGGCGACAGTGAGAAGTCGTACCGGATGCCAAACATGTCGTCAAAGAAAGCTCAAGTGCGACGAGGTGAGATGATGCGATGTGTCGATGTTGACGAAAAACTGACTCTGCTCAGCAACGACCGATCTGCGGACAATGCCAAAAGTCGCACCGTGAGTGTGTACGGTCTGAACGTGAGTCGCGCGCCGTTGTAAAGGACGTGGAAGCGGCAAGATTAGACTGACAAAGTCCGAGCAGCCATTACATTCCGTCACCATCAGAATTCGAGTTTTGGCAAAGATGGGCAAGATCACAACCTCGACAGTTTCTTCAAGTACAGCCAGACATACAGCGAGGAAGATAAGAAGGCATTCTTACCAGTGCCAGAAGACCGTGAGTGCCCGCGATGAAGTTGTACTGCAAAGACACTCATCTGACCCCTTCTAGTGACTTGGGTCTATGTCTCCGACCCGAATGCTGAAGACCCCAATGCCGCCTCACCACCCACTCATGCCCAAACCACCTCAGATACCTACCAACAAGTCGCTGCGCATACTTTAGAAGCCCTATCCACGGCTGCGGCTGACCACACGACATCATATCCCCCACAAGGCACCGCGTACTACACCGCAGCAAACCCTCAGAGCGAGTCACATCCCGAGTATGGATTTATGCAGGGCGGTCCTCCTGGTGCTGCGAACGGCGATACCCCGGGCAATATCGGCTATTTCCTTGGTAACTCTGCTTCGCGGAACCAGACAGACACGTCCTTGATCGATCCGAACCTGGAATCCACTGTGAACAGTGCGGCCGAGCGGACCGACGAGGAGCCAGATAGACGGGACGGCAAGTCGCATGTTGCTGGAGAGGCACAGAAAGATCACGAAGAGAATCTGGCTGAGGAGTCACGGCTTGCAATCACGCTGAAGAACTTCAATGAACTGCTGGCGTGAAGGTCGTGGTGCCATAATGGGTTAATGAAGGGAGGTCTACGGGGGGTAATCAATCATGTCTGCATCATTGCTGGGCGAGCGGGCGCTGGCGGACGGTCGCACATGGAGCTCACTGCGCTGTCGTAGATGAACAGAGCTCGGTGAATAATCGAAACGCAGATTGACACTCGAAGAGTCCAGGAGGGATTCTGTCCACAGGGCCAATCATGAATGTACTTCTAGCTGCTTTGCACAGAACAAAGGCGCCAGCTTCGGTCTAAGCGTACCACGTCTTCCGACGGCCGCACGCGCATGAGACCCGGGTACACTAGACCCCGTTGCTCCAAGAATCGCATGTTGGAATGGGTTATTACTGTATGCGGGCGCACAAATATGTACTGTGTACGGAGTATGCATGTCTCGCCGGTGGGAGCCGAGCCACGCTACAGTAGTTAGTTAGCCCCAGTGAGAGCCAGAGGCCACGCAAGCCATATCTGGTGTGCATGCGAGGTTGAACGCCGATGTTCCATAATCTGCACTGAAAAGCTGCTCGTAACGCGTTCCGAGGAGCCATGGTCTTGGTACATCGTTTAACTGCACCAAAAGGAAACAGCATGGAGCCTATGATTTCATCTGCTTGCTTGGGCTCGGCTGATCAGTGGACAAGAAGCTCTGGATCTAAATTGGAGGCGTTTCCGGTAGCTCAAATCCAGACGTCATCTGAATCTCCAAGAAACCAAATTCACGACAGCCAGACGACTTCGGTGACGACGTACTCGTAGCGTCACCCATTCCGTCGTGTTGTGCGAGATGTCCCAAACCCGCCACCAGCTCTCCACCGAGATCGAGAGAAAAGCGCCCAAGGATTAGCTACTCGTACTCTACGTAGTCGCCCGTTGCTACTCCAGGTGGCCGTTATCTGAATAGGTCTTAGCCTGCGTGCAATGCAAGTGTACATGCAGTACTGGGTACAGCCAGAGGCGTCAACACCGTGACTCCGTGGTGAACCTTAGACTTCCGGCAGTCCACTGTGCGCCACTCTCCATCAACGGCCGCCAGTGCGAGACGAATACCACCCACCAACTCCTCCAGTGTCCCAGATCTCAAAACCCATAATGAATGTAGCACTTGTTTCGTCCGCTCTTTTTTAATCTTCTGCAGATAGACCTCCCACCTTTCTCTCCATCATTCTTTCCTTGGCTCCGTCACCACTTTCGTTGATCCACTGCCAATTAATTCGTGCATTTCTTCGACCCGCTGCCATCTGCACTGCGCCACGATGCCAGCCTGAGCATTCTTCCAGCCTTGACACTCGTTCATTTAGACGCGCCTTGCCATGGCAAGCTGAAGTTACCTCGTTGTCAACCAGCTGCGTTTGCTGGAGAGGTCGGGCAGCAGGTTGCACGGTGTTCGTCGAGCCTTCTCTCTCTCTGACTGCGCCGTGCGTGCGTGCGTCCAACGTCGGCCCAAGCGGTAGGCGCAGGTGCCACCGACACGATCGTCAACATGGGCCGGCTTCGCAACTTGTCTTCGAGCTTCAAGGCTGCGGCGTTCAGCAACGGTTCCACCCTCTCAATTCCGGCACTCTCCAAGACGTCTACCGACGGCCAGACTAAACACGTCGACCAGGATTACCCATCACCGACGAGATTCGAAGACTCCCCAGCACCCACCGAGACTCCTAGAACGACGCCTCGAACAGATCGGGCTGCGTCCCGTCCTGCATCTATGGTGTACACCCCGCCGTCAATGGACTATGAAAGAGACCAGTATATCGAAGAGTTGAGACCGGTGTTCAGGTACGTCTGACCTGCGGACCCCCGGGCGATGCTTGGCCCCCGGTTCTGACGCCATCATCCAGTTTCCTATCGAGCCATAGCAACAAGCTCTATCAAGAAGGTAGCCATTGATTACTTGCATGCTTGAGCGGGACCATGCTGACTGTGTCGCATAGGATACTTCCTCAAACTGAACGATCTTGACACTCGTGAGTGTTGCGTTGCTCCAAATTCATACCGCACGACTGACCGATCTCTAGACGGAAGACCAAATGCGGACCGCAACTGGACCGAATGCTTCGCTCAGCTGGTGGGCACCGTGCTCTCCCTCTGGGATGCGGCTGCTCTGGACGCTGCCGGTCAAGATGGAGAGGTTGCGCCCACCTTCATCAACCTGGCCGACGCTTCCATCAAGATGGTACGCACCTCGGCCCTCCGTAACCCCACAGCTTCTGATGAATGGACAGATTGAGACCCTCCCCACTCGCAATCCCGATGTACAACCTCTGCAAAATGTGCTCTCAATCTCGACGGCTGGCAAGAACCGATATCTCCTGCATTTCAACTCACTCCACTCCCTAACACAGTGGACTGCTGGTATCCGACTCTCAATGTTCGAGCTTGCGTCCCTACAGGAGTTATACACGGGCTCTCTGGTTGCTGGCAAGGGCAAGTTCCTGAATAACATCCGAGTGATTATGGAGAGGACAAAGTTCAAGACAGAGGACTGGACGCGCGTTCGATTTGGCGCTGGGACCCCATGGAGACGGTGCTGGTGTGTCATCGAACCACCTGATGAGAAAGAGTGGCAGAGGTCCAACAAGTCCCTCAAGAAGAAGTCGGCGTACGACCGACCAACTCTGCCCAAGGGGGTCATCAAGTTCTACGACACGAAGAAGACAAAGAAGGCTGTGCCTATCGCGACCATTACCGACGCGTACGCGGCTTATGCTGTTTATCCCCAGTCCAAGGCGTTGATTGACCAATCAACCCTGGTCAAAGTGGAAGGCCGTATCACCATCCACTCGAAACCAGAGTCCAAGACCGAAGGCTTCGTCTTCGTTATGCCTGAGCTGCATCCTGCAGTCACAGGATTCGAGATGATGCTCCGCTGGCTCTTCCCTGTGTATGACATTTTCCATCTCTACGGTCGACCACAGCGACTGATCGCCGACACGTGGGACCCGAGGGGACTCATGTTTGCCATGCCAAAGGAGCGGAGATATGGTTATTTGGACATCATGGATGTTGCAGCTTTAATACACACGCAGGGAAGTGACAAATGGAGCGAAAGAGAATGGCGCAAACAGCTCAAAGAGACGACCTCGAAACGAATGTCAATGACGGCACAGAAGCGGTCAAATAGCAGCCTCGAGAACAGGCGCAGCTATCGGGCTGTGTCAGAGTCGAGGCCAGGAGTGCGGTATGATGACGGGGAATCGGTTCCGTTGACATCTTCCCAACATCAGCACAACCAGTCAACCGATGCGGTATTTGCCTCGCCACAGAAAGCAACGACGGCTCCGGCAAACGTCGCGTATCTATCTCCTGGAAAGAACCATCACTCAAGGTCTGTGTCAGAGTCTATGGCGTATATGTCGCCTACCAAAAGTCATCGTCAGCACAATAATTATAATCCGTCTAGGTTGTCAGCTGAGTACACCGAGGAGATGGACCCCATTGAAGTTCCTCCGCCGCCTCCAGCACATCGAAATCCATTCAAGTACAGTGCTGTCACAAGCGAGCTGGAAGCTTCTGACAGCCGGTACAGCTCAGACAGCGACGGGCAAGGGCCGCGGACCTATGCGGAAGATGTTCAGGAAGACGTCAGAGAAGCAACACCACCGGCCCCGGTCATGGCTCCGCCAGAGATGCAGCATCAAGCTGGTGATGTTCCGCAGAAGCGACCCGATACTCGACCCGATTTGAGGCGAGAAAAAAGTCGCATGTCAAATGGAACATTGTCTCAGATTGTCGATGTGAACAAACTTGCGAGTGGTGGGGCGACTGCGGGTCATGCAGCCATGGTGGCGTGGAATCAAGGCCGAGGACAGGGGGAGAATTTGACCCAGGGGGCTCGAGGGGTAAATGATGAGACCCCTCACCACGAAGATATGTCTGCTAATCAACCTTCTCCTCAAGAAGTGGTAGCAGACGGTGCTTATACGCAACCTGCTGACAGCACTGATGTCAGACCAGCATCCGGTGTACGCCCAAGTGACCAAACGATCCCTCGAAAACCGATCCCCCGAAAGCCAATTCCAACAGCAACCTCGACTTTATTAGCGCCAGCAAGCCATACTCAAGTGGCCGAAAACATGTCTCAATATTCAGCATCCGACTATGAGAGAGACAGGAGCAGTTCACCAGATTACGACAGCCTTCCCGACGACCACAGCCCCCGAATTACCGCGAGAAAGACACGGACCGGTGTCCTGAAAACGGTCGGTGATCCAACCTTGTCACCCACTACCGACGCCCAGATTACGAACAAGAGTGATATACCTGTTGTTGATTTCGGTACGACCTTCACTCCTACCTTGACTCCAGGACACAGCCGTCCTGCAACCGCTTCTGGGATACATGGCCAGGAGCCGCCCTCGGATCGTCCCCCAACTGCCCCCACGACGCCTTCGACGAGATCACCTCAAGATGAAAGTACCTCGCAGAGTGTCTTCGTGGCGAGCAACGAGCCAAGATCGCCGCTTGATAGACAGAGCCCTCGACCTAGTCATTCTCGGTCCTCGAGTTATGCTTGGCGTCCAGGGACAAGTTTAGCGAGACACGACTCCATGGGGGGGTTGACGGCTGAAGAATTCGTGCAGCAGCGTGCTGTAGCTGCTCGCGTACCACACGGCTACGCACCTCACCGGAGCGTCTCGTACAGTAAGGTAGAGCAGTCTCCTGACAACCTGCCGAGAAAGCGACATTCAATCATGGTTCGGCCGAGCTCGAGGAATTCACTGTTGGTGGACTATACACCACATTTGTCGGCCAGGGAGCAGGAGCACATTGCAAAGATGACGGGCGGGCCGCTCCTTCAAATGCATGAAAGAAGCCGGACACCGGATCCATCAGTCGGCCTTATTGGCGCCATCGAAGCGCGAGAGCAAGAAAAGAGGAATATCAAGGAAGGGGTCGCCGGCCATATGGTGCAGGAGGCCATTGCACAGCGGCACGCGGCGGAGCGCAACTACGGAACACAGCAAGCCACCATCTACAGCTCTCCAATTGATACCAGACAGAGCGGGCAGTGGAGTAACGCGCAGGCGTCAATGCATTGGAATGGTGTCATGCCGCAGCAGCCGCAACAGTTCTGGCCACATCATTATGGCTGGCAGCATCAGCAACAAGCTTCGACAGACCAGATGCAACAATGGCAGCTTCAGCAGCAGCAGCAGATGTACAATGCAAGGTTTGGCGGGTATTACCCGCCTCCAGGCGGTCATGGGTCTCGATGAATGGTTGACACAGTGTTGGGCATCCTGCATTGCAAGCGTGGGGGGGTTCTGCATTCGTGAGGGTTGGGGACATTGCATTTGCACAGGGGATTTTGTTTCCCGGCGCGTCTTGAAGGGTTGCATTTTCGGCATTGCGTAGGGTGATTAGAGCATTCTACGAGATAGAAAAGCCACCTTCCTCAGAAGAGCAAGGGCAATGATAATGATTAAAGTCGTCCAATGGGTCCAGCTCAAGCGAGGCTGCTTAAGCGAAGCGTGGAGGGAGTACTCCGTACTGACCGTGCCCTTGTCTAACTGTCTACTGGGTAGGGAGGAACACTACTGCCTTGTGAATTTGGTCGGTGGGGTTTGCTAGGTTGCTGAAATCCCAGGGGAGCCACGATGAAGCACGTGGCAGAACTTAAGTACAGTACGGAGTAGCTTTGCCGGGCTGCCAGGAGCCCGGGAGGATACCCAACGCAGCTGCCCCTGGCTCCTTGACTTGGGCTGCAGGTATTAGGTATGGTGTGGGCGGAGGCTGGCCAGGCCGCGAATCCGCTCTGGGCGTCGCTCCGGCTCCGGCTCCGGCTCTGGCTCTCGCTTTTGCTGGTCGGTTCCTCCAACAAAAGTTCAGCATAGCAATTCCACATCATATCGCACGGGCAGGGTAGATGCCAACTTTCTGTATCGCTCATTCGCTTACCGGCACTCTGAAGCAACGACTTCACTCTCTCTCTGCTCATATCACTGTTCTGCCACTCACTTGCAACTTCGATATCCCATCTCACATGCAGCTGGCCTGCTTACGGTGAATCCGGGACGCCCCATCTAAGTACAGCATCTCGCGCATTTACCTCCCGTCCACGCACGCCGCCCTCGAGACTGTGTAGCAACTTGCGAGGACTTCTCACATCTGTGCAACGAGACGATCGCTGCGACTATTGCCCTCAACATGGTGTGAACGAACGAGCTGCCTCTTCCCACCATGCCCTTACGGACTCTTCTGCCCTCAGCGCCTGGCTTGGGTCTGTCACACCGGAGACACAGCAGTATCGTCGAAGATGCGCCGGCAACCTCGACCTCCAATGCTCCGCTATCTCGCACTCGGACTCAGAGCAACTCATTGAAACGGCTGAGCCTGAGCCTGTCGCGCACCAGCGACGAGCCCTTCCCTCCGCTCTTGACGGCGGGGCCCGAAGAACCTCCTCGACAGAGACCCTCGACCCAGCCTGGTGCGGCGCCTGAACACGTCCGACTGCTGCATGGTACCGGCAATCCGGCAGCCTCCTTGAATGAAGAAGATAGAGAAGAACAACGAAATGCGGTTGAGGATGACCGCGGTGACCTCCCTCTGTCCGCACCTCAGAGGCTGTCGCAGTTAGGAATGAGGCATGCGTCAGATCCGCAGCTGTCCACCAGATTCCGGAATGAGGAGCACAATGCCCAGGGAGCCATCGCTCGTATGTGTTGATCTCATACTGATGTTGCTCGTTATTGCTAAATTTGTCCGGTGCAGCTCCCCAAATCATTACCACCGCACCCACAACAGACGAGGCGGATGAGTCGACGCAAAGACCGTCCAAACGCAAATTGTTCACCAGAGCCCCGAGCCCCTTTCGAAAGAGCCAAAGCTTCAAACGAACGATACTGGACCCTTTCAAAGGCGCCAGCGCCGCAGATGCTGCAGACGGAGATGCCACCTCGTCAAAATCGGAGCTGCCCAGGAGTACCACATCTTTCGAACGTCTACCCAGGCTCAAGACCGGGCATCGAGCGATGGCGCCACCGGCATATGGCGACGACTCCTCATCGTCGCTAGCAATACCTGTTACCAGATTTTCAGAATCGTCCCGATCTGATGATAGCTCTGGCGACCATCACGTCTACGCCAAAACCACCACTACTCATACCATCTCCACCACGACCACTTTCTTCAAACTTAAGAGGCGGAAGAAGGACAAAGGCCCGTTGTTTCCCTTGCCGGAAAAGTTCTCGAGGCCGGCCTCAGGCCGGACGACCACATCTCACACTCCTTCCGAATCGACGGCGGGGAGGAAGTCTATGTCGCCGAGTAGGAGATCAAATACTGCCGTGAGATTCGACACTGAGCCGAGCAGACACGACTCGGCCAGCGCTTCGCCAACCCAGTCGGCCGTGGCCCTCACCAACGCTCCGTTTGGATCACCTGGGGCGACTATCGTACGGCAGAATTCAAATTGGTCCACGTATTCTGGCAACTCGACTCCGTCGGTGTCGCTTGCGCCTCCACGGGTATCAGGTAGGGGGAGATCGTCGACCCTGAGCTCGCTTGGAAAATCAAACGAGAGATTGTCCGACCCCTCTGCTCAGTCAGGCTCAGCGCGAACCTCGACGTCGACCAGCGGGAGACGAAGCTTTGGAGATCTTTTGACCCTGCCTCATAGACTACGCCAGAATTCGGCGCCCGCAAAAGGGACCGGGAGCGGGTCAAGTCCAGGCACTCCCGGTTCGAAATCCAATTCCTTACATTTACCTCGAGAGCCAGACACAGAGCGAGTGTATCCCAAGCGAGAAGACGGTGACACGCCGGCAAGTTATCTGGAAAGGTTGGAGGCTGCCGTCCCACGAAGTGGAATGGCCTCTATCCTGTGCAAAAGCGCGGACGATTTCTCCAGAACATGCTTGCGCAAGTATATGCGTGGCTTTTCGTACTTTGGCGACTCCATCGACATCGCAATCCGCAAAATGCTGATGGAGGTGGAGCTTCCGAAAGAGACTCAGCAGATCGATCGACTCCTCAATGGCTTCGCAGACCGATACTATGAGTGCAACCCCGGAATCTTTGCCTCGACTGATGACGCGCAATTCGTTGCGTTCTCCATTCTGCTGTTGCATTCCGATGCGCACAACAAGAACAACAAGCGGAAGATGCAGAAACAGGACTATGTCAAGAACACGCAACACGGCTCGGTGCAAATAGCTAGTGATATCCTGGAATGCTTCTACGACAATGTGTGCTATACGCCCTTCATCCACTTCGAGGATGAGATTGCCGTCAACAGTCACCGCCTATCAGTGCCCAAGGCCAAAAGAAGCTTGATCAAAACGAAAAGCCTCGAAAGCCTCCGTGGTCCCGTTGATCCCTACACTCTGATATTGGACAACAAGTTGGACGTTTTGCGCCCGTCCCTGAAAGATGTGATGGACACGCATGATTGTTACTGTTCCACCGGAACGTCCAGTGCGTTCGACACGAACGCGCTTCATCGAGCTTTCCTCCACTCGGCCGTCTTGCAAATCATCTCTGCGAGGTCCAGACCGGACGCTTTCCAGTCACAGACCTCCATCAGTAACCCTGGCGACACCCAGGCCGGGATTGTCAGTATCAAGATTGCGAAAGTCGGCTTGCTGTGGCGCAAGGACCCGAAGAAAAGAAAGGCCAAAAGCCCTTGGCAAGAATGGGGCGCTTTGTTGACGGACTCGAAGTTATATTTCTTCAAGGATGTCGGCTGGGTCAAGAAGCTGATGTCTCAGTCGGAGTCCCATGCGAGGTCTGCCCTTCAATCCGCGCCACTGACCTTCAAGCCTCCTTTGAGTTCCTTCGAGCCTGATGCGCTGATGTCCATGGATGATGCCGTGGCGTTGCTGGATTCAAGCTACAAGAAACACAAGAATGCCTTTGTGTTTATCAAGCACGGCGGATTTGAGGAAGTTTTCCTAGCCAACAGCGAATCGGAGATGAACGACTGGATTGGCAAGCTCAACTACGCAGCCACCTTTCGTACGGCTGGTGTGAGAATGCGCGGTCTGCTAGGTGCCAACTACGAAGGACGTCATCTGCTACGAAAGGACTCTGACTTCTCTACCAAGAGCGGCGACACGCCGCAGAAAGACAAGAGATTCGACGCCCAACTGGCATGGGAAATCATGTTCTACCGCCGCCAGCTGATCAATGAGAAAATCAGTGACTTTGACGAAAGAATCGCTGTGGCACAAAAGGAGCTCGACAATCTTCTTCGGAATGCTCGGCATCTCCTCATCTTACTTCCTATCCAACAAAAGACACGGGAAGCTCTTGTTCTCGCCGCTGGTCGAATGTCGGCCAAGTTGAAATGGACCCGAGTCGAGCTGTGGCGAACGAGGACGCACCGAGACATCTTGGCCAAAGATCTCGAGGAGGAGGGTGCCACGGCATTTCCTGTTCCCAAGGGTTCCTCGCTATCGACGCCGCAAAAGACGACTCCTCTCAAAACCGGCCCACAAGAACTTGGACGTACCGTCACCGACACGAGTCATGTCACGTTGTCGCCAGTCAGCGCGACTTCTTCGAGGCCGTCCAATATTGCTGACAAGGTCAAGACCCCGGAAAGTGCAAGTATACCTACGGACCATAGCATGCTGGATCTCCCGTCAGCCGTTAGCCCTTCTTTGTCAATGGATCCTGCGTTGTCGCGGCATGAGAGCATCCAGGAGTCGCATACGCTGTCACACCAGGTCTCCACCGCGAGTTCACGCCACAGTCGGGATCGAGATCGCCTTGGTCGGACGACAGACGACCCCGAGGATAGGATCCTGCGTGAGGCCGGCCTGACCAACCTGGAAGGCAGTGTGACGAAGGACCGACGGCCGGATACCAGCGAGTCCGAAAGAGATCGAGTTGGTGCCATCGCGGGGACCATTTCCGGGGCGATTGATCCGTCAAAGTCTGGGAGCATCCGTCGAAGTCTGCAACGCAGCTTGCGCGAGCCGCACCATCACTCGTCACCCAGTATCCATCGCCATAAGAGGGGGAAGGAGTCCGGGTCTAGTATCGCCGCCACCGAGGACGGAGGCAAGTCGATGCACAGTGAAGCTGAAGAGTTGAGGCGCGGCGTGGGTAGCTTCATCCTGCATGGTAAGAAGGCGTCGGTGATCACCATGTCTCCCGAGTGGCAACACATGTCCAATGAAGAGAGGCTGAAGCTCCGGAAGGCCGAAAACGACAATGAGAATGAAGAGGCAGTTGACGAAAGGAAACCCGCACAAAGTCGAGCAGAAGATGCATCCCAAGGGGCGAAAGCAGGCGGCGAAGATGACGAAGAAGACGAAATAGAGCATTTTGACTCGCCGCGCTCGAGTCGCAAGCACAGCTTCGCAACCACATCAGGAGAACAATTCGTTGACGCCGAGACGGGAGAGACGAGCAGCAATCGGTCTTCCTCGGACGGGAATGCGGAGGCGTACGAAAAAGCCATGGGCTCGCCACGAAAACATTACGACTAACGATGATGAATGTGAAGAAACGGTGTAGAAAACAAGACTGGGAATGTCAAGGCTTGGCTTGGGCGACTTTCGCACTGGCGACGGACCGGCAAAGGTTCGGCGAAACAGGGCGTATTGCGACATATTTTGTCATGTGGGCACACGGAATGGAATGTGAGCGGAAGGGGCACTAGGACCGAGCTGGAACTGGACGTAGATGTAGGCTCTGTGGTCGTGTGATGCCGGTGACATTGCTATGGCACGGCATGGCTCGCCAAGGGAGGTTCACACACCGTACATCAAGCAGGCCTGGACAGGGCAATGAACGCAGAGAATCATCGGTTTTCCCGAATCCTGCCTGAAGCACATGGCATGACATGACATGACAGTACAGCCAGTCTACATTCTCACTTCCGTCTTTGATGTTCGCATGGTCGGCTCAGGCGGCCGCATAGATGGACGCGGACGAGTACTCAAGTGGCTTGCTCACCACGGGAATATGCGCTTGGTTTGCTTATTTGCAGCCTGAATTTTACCGCCGAGAAACAATTTACCCTCGTTCCGCGTGGACGGGAGGGAGGCCCGCAGACAGACCTGACACCAGTCTGTCGGACTGACAGGCTGACAAAAGGTCACACACAACAGGTCCCACGGGATAGCGAAATCAGGACTATACAAGTGGTGACGTGACGAGGCTGCCAAGAACAGGAGGGTCAGCTAAGGGTGCTAGTACTTAGTACCTCGCGAGGAGGCACGTAGCTCGTAGCTTGCAGGGCGTGCCTAGAAAGGTCCTAGGGGGGTTCGTACATCGTACGGGGGGGTTGGGCGAG
The DNA here is from genome assembly GCF_000365165.1 of Cladophialophora carrionii CBS 160.54. NCBI lineage: Eukaryota > Fungi > Ascomycota > Eurotiomycetes > Chaetothyriales > Herpotrichiellaceae > Cladophialophora > Cladophialophora carrionii. The sequence goes on from NW_008481834.1 coordinate 895,907, forward strand.
GAGAGAGCCCCGTCCCAACTGGCCTAATTAACCTGATTGGCTTTCAAGCGCGGAGCTACCACGGAGGCAGGCCTTGCTTGGTCATCAAAAAGGCGGCGGCGAACCGCTACGACTGAGTACCTCGTATAAGCTAGATACTACTCGTAAGTACGGAGTACGGAGTACTGTAGTATCCTTAGGTCACTCAACTGACATGGTTCTAGTCCAAAGGCGGGCTAACCATGATGCCATGCACAGTACACGACACGACGCGCCTAGGTACACAGGACTACATTTCAATATGGGCCTTACAGTAATTACCTTTGTCCAGGCTACATCGCGTCAGCTGGGTAGTACTCGGACGGAGTACATGTAGTGTAGGATGTAATCAATTACTCCGTCGATGTACAGTCCAGTAGCTGTAACCTCGCCTCACGCAGCACTAGGCAGATACATGTGGTCTGCAGGTCAACGTTGACGTCGACATCGAATTCGACACCGACATTCGACGACAATTCAGGCCACCACACCACAGCAGGATCACGTACCACAGTACTCCCGTATTCCACTTCGGGCCCAAGGCAGGATGCGGCCCATCTACCGCTAGCGGACCAAATTCATGGCTCTACTCGGCCGCCACGCCACGGTCAGGTCGTATATCGTGCCACTTCATGACAACCAACAGTGCCGAACACCACGTTCGGCCGAGCGGTCGACTACAAGTGTCCACCTCTGGTCCGGTCTAATGGTTGACGTTTCATCATGTTTATATCTGTTGATTATTGGTAAGCACCGTCTTCTCTCGACGCGCGGGGACTTATATGAGTGTGTTCGATTCCTTCATTCGTTCGCCCATCTCAGTAAAGAAGCAGGGGCGGTAGATTCAAGGGCCGTCCGTTCCCTCTCTGCCACGACAGATTGCATGCTGAGAGTCCCATCAATACACCCGTCTCTTCCCACCTCTCCCACCTCACCGACCTGAATTCAACCCACAACAGGACATCGCATCATGGCGGAATCGAATGCAACCGCAACCCAAACCCACACATCAAAACCAACAATCATCATCGTCCACGGCGCATGGCACCGGCCCATCCACTTCCACGAACTATCCCGCGCCCTGACCTCGCACGGGTACAAAGTCATCGCCCCAGCACTCCCGTCCGTGGATAAAGCCCCCGGAGAAATAACGCCAGACAGCGAAGCCGACATCGCGACCATCCGCCACGCCATCCTCGCCGAGCTCGACGACGCAGCAAGCCCCAACGACGTGATCCTCGTGCCCCATTCCTACGGGGGCATCCCGAGCTCGGGCGCCGTGCGAGGGCTGGACCGGGCCTCGCGGGTCGCGGCGGGGAAACGCACCAGCGTGCGCGCCATCGCGGCCATCACGTCGGCCATCCTGCCCGAAGGTATGAGCATCACGGGTCCCGACGGCGAGCCTGCGGTACAGGAAGGGCTGCCTGCGCTGATGAATCCCCCACCGGCGACCATGTTCTGGCAGGACATGCCCGCCGAGTCCGAGACCTACAGGCAGGCCGAGAGGAACCTGAACGCGATGAGCACGGCCGCGCTGTTCGACCCGTGTCGGTTTTCGGCGTTTGAGGTCGTCGACGTGCATTACCTGCTGGCGCGCGACGATCAGGCCTTGAAGTTCCACATGCAGGAGGCCATCGTCCGGCGGATTCGGGATCGGGGGCACGTCGTCCGCACAGAGGTGCTCGACGGTTGTGGTCATAGTCCGTTCCTGAGTCGCGTGCCGGAGACGGTGGCGTTTGTGAGGCGCAGTGCGGGCGAGGATGTGTAGAGTGTGGTCTAATGTGTTGGCGATGGTGTACCTCGCTTGGTGTGATTCGGTGTGCCTCGCTTGGTTTGATCTGATGTGCCTCGCTTGGTTATGATCCGGTATGGCTCCGGATATGTGTCTCAGTATAGGTATATACTGGTATAGCATGCTATGAGAAGCGGGTAGGGAGGGATCAGGCGACAGCTGCCACGGTTGGAGGAGATCGGAAGACACAAACACAATACCCTACAGTTTGCCACGGCACGGCACGGGCACTACATGGAATGACGACAAGTACCACATGCGGAGATCTTGGAAGTACCACATACAGAGATCTCGGACTACTCCTTGCTGCATTCCTGTGAGCTTACGCGCTTCGAGGAGGTACAACTTACACCGCAATACATCAACGAGACACCACAACCGACACCACAACAGAACTTTGTCGAGGTCTATGATATTCTACACCCACTCCAGCCGAGGGAGTCGCCTCGCAACCTACGCGTCAACAAATCTCATTTCATTCGATTTATCAATCCGAAGCCGAGGCAGCCTCCTACAACGTCTTCACCTCGTCGAGCGGGTTCCTCGTCTTGCCGGCCTCCCACGTCGTGTCGATCAACGTCTTCCTCGCCTCACTACGCGCCTCCAGATCGAACACAAACGGCCGCGGCTGCACGTTGAACCCGACGGTATAGTCGTACAGTGGAACCTCGACGCCGGGCCTCTTGGAGATGTGCGCCGCCCACGCAATCCTCGCCGTCAGCAGGTGCAGCGAGTTCTCGGCGATGTTCATGCCGGGACAGATGCGTCGGCCGAACCCGAAGGACGAGTAGTTCTGCAGGTTGGGGTACTTGTCGAGCGGCTCACGGTAGGTCGGGTACTTGGGCGAGAGCCAGCGGCCCGGGTTGAACGTCTCCGGATCGGGGTACAGTTCTGGATCGCGGTGGATTGCCCTGAGGAGGACATGTCAGTACCATTGTACAAAAACAATGTTTCTCAACGCGCAATCACGCTGGGCAACTTCGTATACAGTAGACTCTCTGAATGCGCAGTCACGCTGGGCGACTTCGTATATGGCATACTCTCTCAACGCGCAGTCTCACGGGTCACACTACTTACCACTGGTTCGGATGGATGTTCGTGCCGGCAGGGAAGAAGAAGCCGTTGTACACGTCGTCCTTGACCAGCTCGTGCGGCACGCCGCCCGCGGTCACGGGCCGCCATCGCAGGACTTCCTTGATCACGGCTCGACAGGTCGGCAAGGACGGGATGTCACTGTAGTCCGGCATGCGACCGTCGCCGACGACGCGGTCGACCTCGTCCTGCATCCTCTGCTGCCACGCGGGATGGAGACACATGCACAGCGCAAACGACATCATGGCCGCGGCCGTGGTCCCCGCGCCGGCCTCGAACAGGGTGCCGAGCACGTAGGCGCCTTCGTCGTCCGACAGGTGGTACTCGGCCTGTTTCTCGAGGAAGGACCTCGAGAAGCATTTCGGCGCTTTCCCCGCCCGCATCTTGTCGCGGACTTCGAACAGCAGGCCCCGGAAGGTCTTGAGTTCAAAGGCGTGCAGCCGGGCCGCTTCCCGTTTGAACGGCGCGAGCCAGGCGGGCAGCCACATGAGGATCGGGAACGTGTCGACGAGGTAGACGCCCGGCGAGGCCGCGCGCTCGACGTTGTGGGCGATCTTGAGGATGTCGCGCACGTACTGCTCGTCGCCCGTGTCGACCGTCTTGCCGTAGACCAACCGCAGGACCACCGCGGCCGCGTACCGTTCGAAGATCGACTCGTACTTGGCCGGCGTCGTGATCAGGTCGTGGAGGAGCCGCTCCGACTCGTAGATCTGAACCGGCTGGTACGACGTCGCCGACGCGTGCATCGTCATGTTGTGCATCACCTTGCGCCCTCGTCGCCACAAGTCTGGGGTCCTTTGTCAGCCACTCTCTCTGTGCGGCGGTGACGACGACGACGACGTGGGTCTACCTCCGTGTGGCAAAAACAACGGCCTCAAGCCGTCCGAGATGAGCTGCGCAGCCATGGGCAATTGTTCGCGCGACGAGTAGATGTTCCCGCGCTCCCGCAGCAGGTCATTGGCGACCTTCTCGGTCGACACAATGACGAGGTTGCGGCCGAAGATGTCGAGCCGATAGATGGGCCCGTACTGGTCGGCCCATTCCTTGAACCTCAACCATGAGTGTTTTGGCGGAATGTCCGACAGGTTGCCCACGATCGGTCTGCCTGCGAGCTTTGGGTCAGAGCTTGTCTTTCTCGGCGCACGGAGCTGCACTTCATTCACCCTCTGGGCCCGGAGGCAGTCTCGCGTTGGCCGGTACTTTGGACCTGTTGCTCGCGTCGTGAATCAAGATGGCCGCCAGCAGGAGGACCGTGGTGCCCACGAGAAAGAGCGTAGAAGGCATTGTTTGCTTGACGCCGCTCGAGTTCGCTCGAGCTCGGAACTGGGGTGTCCCGCCCCCGGTGGGTACCAGCCACTGCCCGGGTCTCATATATACATGCTTTTCACAGGAGGTCGATGCTTTCCCCTGGGATACTTTCAGCTCCACAGAGCTGCTGGCCGCCCACTGGATGGTCCGGGAATGTAAGCAGGGGGAGGGGAAGTCCCGAGGACGAGCCCCCGGATGCAGCACCTCCGCATCATATGCAAGGCTTCTGGGTCGCGTGCCCTCAGCCAATCGCCGCCTGCCCCGATGCCAAAGCTGGAAAAGCTACAAAGCTGCAAAGGACTGTGGTACTGCATCACCAGTGGCCGTCACAGTACTTCATACCCCGTACACATGATACGGGGTATTCCCGGGCCCCGGGGGGTACATACCGGAGTCCCTGTTCGACGTGAGTGGCCGGACTGTGCTCGGCGTGTTTGGGAGGGGCCTCGGAGGACGTACGGAGTACTCCGTACCAAACACATGACTATGTAGCCTCGGCTCTACTGTGGAGCCATGAATTTGCTCACCCCTAGCAAACGTTCGACACAGGGACGCTCTCGGTGCTTGTGTAGGGTGTGTAGCCGCAGCCGAGGCCTCGCTGGAGGGGGGCTTACAGCTTGCAGTTCTACAACAACCCATCCCAGAAGCGTTAATGCGAGACTGAGCTCCAGTATGGGGGCAGCTCGAGGTCAGCTTACCCAGTACGTATCACAAGGCTGACACATTTCGCTTGCTCTGGACAGATCTGAGGGCACAAGTTGAGACGTGAGATGATTCGGCGTCCAGCTGACCGGCCAGTCCTAGAGGAGGGATAGCGCCATCCCCTGAAGCAGGGGTGGTTGAAGGGCAGAGATCGAGTACAGCCGCTGACCCCTACCCAGTACTTACATACCTCGACGTGGGGCACAAAGCATTCCAGACAAAACGAGGCCGTGGTCGCGCTTCCACATCTTCTACTGTCTACTGTACCGTGTAGACGCAGGTTCGCGGCCACTGTCTTTGTGGGAACCCTTTGCCCGCCGCCGAGATGTCGAAATGCTCATCCAGACAAACCCGCCGAGATGGGACGTGCAGGCCCGGGCCCACCATGTGCATCACTCCTGTACGTACGTTGGGAATGCTCAAGAGGCGCAGGACTCCGAGCTTTGTATGCCACAGGCGATGGATTGCCTTGTTCGTCTCGCCTGCGTAAACGAAGACAAGGGACTACATACTCGTAATGGCCGACACGTCGCCGACGCTGACACCGACACTTCTGCACAATTAGACAAACCGGGTAATAGGTCACTCGGCATCGACATTGCTAAGCTATCACCTCTGTCTGACGGCGTAGAAGTCTCGGCTTGATGCAAAGCGTCTACCGGGTACCCAGCCCTCGTAATTGCGAGTTCCCCACAGCGTCAGCACCGCAGAAACCACCAGCTCTTGCACCTCCCGAGCAACACTGCTGGCAGGGGCAGGGCAGGGACGGGCGGATGATGTGCGATGTGCGATTGGAGACTCTTCCAAAAGGTCAAGCTGCTTGCTCGCTGACCTCTTGCGACGTCTGCAAACGAGGATCGGATAGAGGCCTTCTACAGTTGATTATGATGACCGTATCATTGTGACGGGAGCTGTGACCGCTAGACAATCGTCCTGTAGCTCGATGCTTTGCTTGATATTAGAGCCAGGCACGACAGGAAAAGGGATCGGCGCAAACACACACGCACACACATGGTACTCCACAGGTCCAGTGCCACGACAAAAAAAGGAGAAAAAGACAGCGGTGTATCCTTGCGCCTCTTGCTCAGATCTTTCTGCAAATCCGACATTTTCGCACCCTCGGCCCCTCCGCCACTGGTTGTTCCGGTTCCTCCTCCTGTCCGTCTTGATCTGTTGAGCTCTCGGGCGGTCACCAGGAGCAGGTTCAGACACCCATTTGTTCCAGTAATCCTTGAATTCTTGGTGTTTCGCCTTGAACGGGTTGGGACGGACGTTCGTGGCCTCGACGCGCATCGTCACGCCCCCAAGCCCGACCTCCAAGAATGGCCCGCCGCCATCATGGCTGCTTTGCTCCTCCTCTTCCCCGACCAAGCCCTGGGCTCGGGCTTTGCCGATGTCCTCGGCCATGTCCTCGGCCCTGTTCCTTCGCCCACCTTCGCGTAAGGGTGGGATGCGAAGAATCGAGAATGGAGGCATGCCAAGTTCTTCCCAAAATGCCACGTCTTCGAGCCGCTCGATCGGTGCCACGTACGAGACCTCGGGGTGAATCGGCTTCCAGAATGCTTCCTTGTTGTAGTCGTAGTCGAAGTATGGGCAATCATCCCACTCTTCCTCGTCGGCACACTCGTCGCACCACCTCCTAAGCTTGCGTTGTTCCCCCGGGGTCAAAATCTTCTGGGAAAGAGGAAGGTGGTTGAATACCACCCAAAAGCTCTTGTCGACGGGATGAAGAAGGACCACAAACGGAGTGGGTCGTAGGTTGGCGCGGTTATAGCGGCCTGATTGACTCCCGTCATACCACAGCGGTCCCACGAAGTGGCCGAATTTTAAGGGTAACGACTTCAGTCGGGGGCGGCAGGCGAAGCAACAAGATATGAGGCCGGAACGGTGAGCGCAGGACGGAAAATCTCCATGTCACCCCAATACTCCTCCGGCATTGGCGGCGCGTTCATCAACCGATGTGATGACGGCGGAAGATTGTCGGGTGGTTCAGCGCCATACGGTAATACCGGTGCCGGAAAGGATGGATGTCGCTTGTGTTCCGCCCGTTCGTAAAAGTAGTGGTTGCCCCCCCATGGCGAGTGTTGAGGCAGGACGTAGAACGCGTTTTTACCACGTGTGAAAAGTCGGAGGCCCCGTGGCCGTTCCAGGGGCCACTCGGCGCCTTTCATGATGCTGCGGAATGTACGAAAGGAGGTCGTGTCGGCGAATCTGTGCCCCCCACAAGGCGGATTGTTGTTGAAATTGACTGCATTAATGGCGTTAAAGACAATCCTAGTATCTTGGCCATCGGGGCTCCTGCCATCGCCACGTTGCCAAAGACGCCGAGTGCGAGCTTCTCTGTCGAAACCAAGGGACGTAAGTCATCATCACGATCGCCGGGCAACAACAGCAACATTAAGGCGAGTGTGTCGCACCTGTAAGCATCGCTGCCTGGTTCAAGGGCCCGACCTCCCCATCGAATATACCGATCTGATTTCGCTCGGGGCCAGGCATTCTCCCTGAACGCAGAGCTGTGTCCTGTCGTTCCGTTAGCTGGAAAGTCGCATGCCGTACAGTAGGACGTCGACGTACCACATGAGTTTTCCTGCCATACCCTGAACTCCTCCTTCTCTGCTTCATCCATGGTCTCGGCGCGGCCAGGACGCGGGCAGGTCGCGAGGATTTTGCGAGGTCACTCAATATGGTATTGATGAGCACCGAAACAAATTGTATCGATGATCGTGTCCAGGATGTGTGTGACAAACAAAGATGCAGTCCGACCGAGTCGGTCCGGCGGCTATCTATAATTTGCACGTCTGGGGCATTTCGCCACGGAATGTTGATCATTATTGATTGATGTGGAATGTGCACGCCACCTTCCCAGTTGCTGGATTGTCGATACCAGTTGCTGGACTAATGGCACATACCATGGTCACAACGTTGAGATGGCGCATGGAGCACAAGCTCACGAGGTTGAACCTGGTGCAAATGTGAAGACAAGCCGTTGGTATGTTAGTGAATCCAATCGCCTTGTTTGTCAGCAACGCGCATGGACATATCCATTCTGCCATCAAAACTCGAAGCGTTTGGAAAGCTACCAATGCTATGCTAGCAGGATACCGTAGCTCCCGCCGTTGATCCGACGAAGTGGAGGAAGTGTATCTGATCACTAGCTCGACCGCGAGCAGCTCTGACCTCCGTTAGTACCGATAAGCCTCGGAAAATGCGAGATGCTAATCCCCTGATGCATGGTCTCGATTCACTCTGCGACGGAGCGCAGCGCTTGCTGCGGTTCTCGTAGTAGCCTGCATATATTTTCAGTCAGAGACAGCTCGAAGATCGGCGGCGGCGTAACCCGGCGACCAGCAGAAAGACTCCTGGAAGACAATGCTCTCTACAGCCTTTCCAAATCGGCATCAGACATTTCAGGCTCCCCTTCAATGTCTCGCAACTGTCAGGCGGCCCCGCCTCCGGTTGCCTTTGTTCGTAGGTGTCGTGTTCTCCTGTTGGACTGTGGGAATTGACCGATTCAGGGGCTCAGCCTCGGCCGCCAAGTTCAGGTCCGAGACCGTTGACAATCACTGTCTCCGCGTCATCTTTGTCCTACAATGCCTCAGCAGATGTCTCACTCGGGCTGCTTCTGCCCCTGCCAGAGAGTCCGGACGGAAGACCCAGATAATCGCCATCTTTGCCTAGAGTGTCGGTCCCTGATGTGCACTACAACTCCGCCAGGTCTCTGTTCAGTGTTGCTGTGCTTTCCTGACATCGATTGTTCCTTCGAGACCTGCCTCATGCTCTCAAAGACGTGGCGGAGAAAGGAATTTCATTTGCTTGACTGTTTGCCCTGGTAGCAATGTAGCCTCAAGGGGTTTCGAAATACTCAAAAGGCCCGCCATTGCTTCCTAACTGCATGATGGTGATATTCCAGCCTGCTCATTCGTTACCATGGCTAACCCAGATCTCCGTACTGCGCGTCGAAACGGCCACTATATTGAGGGTTCCATGTCAGAAAGTAGATCCAAAGTGGCCAAGTACCAGGCCGAAGCGACCGAGCAGAATGCCCTGGAGAAAGTGGAGATTGCTGTCGCAACTGCTAGCAACCTAAATAGTATCACCGAGTGTGCCAGCAAACTCTGTGAAGAAATCCCCATTATCCAGGGATGGGAAGTTTTCAGACGGTTCCGAGGTCGACTACGCTTTAGTCACAAAGTCCACCAAACTTTCAGAGACACCCTGATCCTGAGGGACGGCATCGACCGCGACGCCTTAGATGAGTTGAACAAAATATTGAGTGGATGGCACGACAACTTACAAAACCTCTCGGGAGACTATGCTGAGAATGAAGACATTCCAATGGCATCTGAGTTAGGACTGCTAATTGAGCTCTACTACAGGACGTCAACTTACCCACTGCGAGAGCTAGGTCAGTGATCCCCCCACTCGGTAAATCCATGGTACTAACCACTGAGTTATAGGCAATGTCAAGGATTTTCTGAATGGTTTGGCGGTAAGGCTGGGTGAGCTGCAACTTTTGCCTGGTCGGGGACGCAAAGCCGCCGGGGTTCCTCACGTCCTTTTCTTCTGTGTCGGTCACCCGAGAGGCCCTGTATGCGCAGCGAATCAGCCGAGCTACACCGGATGTCCCGAGTTGAAAGCCATCTTTAACCGGCTCCACGCAAAACGTCTCGACAAAAGCCCTCAGAGCTCAGATGGAAGGAAGATGGAAAGCCGAGAATCCCACACCATTTGATCGTCGCAAGGAGGCGGCCCGGGCTTTCGTACTGGCATTGGAAGATGTGAAATCGAGGGAAGTGAAATCGACGTACCCCGTCGCCTTTAAGCCAATAGATCGATGCCGCAAATGCCGCACATTGTACGACTACGACTGCCAAGACGACGAGTGTTCCTCCTCATATCCCTTAGGGAGTTGCGCCGAGGATCTCTGTCATACATACTGCTTGAAGGGGAAGACAATGTCCAGGGAATCCTGGGAGTCATTTTTCTGAGATCTTGTGGGTGTCAGTTTTCGGTCAACAGAATTCATGACAGGGGACGGATCAAAGATGTACAATCACCGCTTGTCTGTGTGTAATGTAGGTAGCCGTGTATCTTGTTTATAGGTGATGGCCTCCCTTTCAGCTCTATTCAGGATATCGCTAGCAGATGGGAAGGGCTCTGACCTTACTCCCAACCCAGGATCACTCGTCGACTGACGGGAGCAGTCGGCAGCTGTCGACAAGCGCTGCAGGCACCGGGTGCAACGTGAAGTCGAGAACAAGGGCTGCGGAACCGTCGGAAAATACTTCTGGACTACTCACTCTACGTTAGTCTTGCTCTGGCCGGAACCAAACCCAGCCCTCGCAATCCGGAATGCATCTGCACGTGTCGGCTGTCAGGCTGTGTAGCAACGAGATCCCAACACATGTGACGGCTCGACATTTCTGTCTAACTTGTGGCCGATGGTTGATTTGAGGTCCAGCAGAAGCATGAGAGCCAGGAGCGCATGGGCATCAGAGGATGATCGGTCTTGCAGGATCTGCCACGACAACTGACGCTCACCTCATTGCGCACCGATGCATGCCAAGCTGGTCGAATGCGCCACCCTATGTCGGGTATCATTTCCGTCCTTCAACGTCATTTGCCGAGGTGCCTTGCAAAGGTGGGGCCTTCTTGGGACCCGTCGTCGAAGCTGGGAGTGTACATTCAAAGTACTGTATATTCTGAGTATGGTCTAGTTATTTGTTGCGCGTCGAGCAGAAGTCTTCACAGCTCAACCTCCTCCAAGACTACGGCATGGCATCAAAGCGAGCCGCCAATTCTTTCGCTCATTACTCCCGGCGTCTGTCGTCCTCGACAACGACCCGTCATTCCTCCCAGACACTCCGATCCGGGCAGTCGCGCTGTCTCTCGATACCTGTGCCCGTGCCGGCCTCCCATACCTCGCACACAGCTCGAACCCAAATGCCCCTGCGTCAACCAAAGCGACACTTCACAACATCATGGTCAGCCCACAAGGACGAGAGTTCTTCCTTCTCGAGTTCTGCACAACAATCCCGACTCTATACCTTTGATGACGTGCAGTCCCTATCCTCCGCTCCCTCCCCGAACCGCATCCTCATCGACGTCCGCGAACCGTCCGAGCTCCAGGCCACCGGCAAAATCCCCAACTCCAAGAACCTCCCAATCACATCTGCCGCGGACGGCTTCTTCCTTCCCGCAGACGAGTTTGAAGAGCGATTCGGATTTGAGAAGCCAGGGAAGGAGGACGAGGTGATTTTCTACTGTAAGGCAGGCGTGAGGAGCAGAGCCGCGGCGAGACTGGCCAGTCAGGCTGGCTTTGGTGGCACAGTTGGGGAGTTTCCTGGCAGTTGGGTGGAATGGAGCGACAAAGGAGGGGAGGTCGAGAGGGTGAAGTGAAGGGAAACTGGACGCAGCGAGGACATACTTTCGTGTATAATGGGGCCTAGTACAGCGGAAGCCAGGACAGAGCACGTTATGTACAGGGACCAACGTGTACAGTCTCAGGACTGGCTGGTGCCAAACTGAGATTAGGCACAATGAATCATGAGCAATGATTGACAAGGCAGTACGTCCCAAGCTCACCCAAGCAACCAGAGCCTGTTTCATTCCGGGAGCATTTGCACATCAACATTCTCAGCATCGTCCTCGACATGTGGCGACAGCCCGAGTCCCAGCCCATTGAATTCCTTGGCCAATTTCCCGGGAGGACTGGTCCCCGGAACGGCTGCGATGTCCTCATCGATATCGCTGCTGTCGGACCCATCATCGCCAAAGATGTCCTCCCGTCTTTTAGCTACGAGCCATAGCTCAATCTTCTCCTCCGTACGATTAACCGCCGCCACGAGGGCCTTCAAGCTCAAACAAGCCGTCTGTGCGGCTTCCTCATGGAAAGTCCTGGCCACATGACCGATCGCGACCATACTCTCTGCTGCGCCGTCAAGATCCTCAACCTTCGCAAAGCGAGGGTACCGTGCACCTGGGCGCATGACGTCGAGACCTTGCTCGAGTTCGTCTTCCTCCGAGATAGCCCGTCGAGAACCCAGAGAGCGTTGAACCTGCTTGATGCGGTCGGTGAGCCGCGCGTCCTCCGCGGCCTGGAGTCTCTCGTTCTGTTCACGGCTTCCCCTCCGTTCCGGGACGTCGGGAAGAGGAAACATCTCGAGGATCTCCCTGTCCATGCTGCCGCTGCCACCATCCTGGACCTGCGTATGTTGGGATGGCGCACTGTTCTTGATCCACGTCCTTTGATACCAGCTCATGAAGTGGTCGAGTTGGTCGTCCGTCATGCCGAGGATATCGCTATCCGTGACGAGGATCTCGGATCCGGGTTTCAGGCCATTCATGTCCCGTGCAGTGGCGATATCCTTGTCGAACCCAGTTTTAGCTTCAAGCCAGGACGGCCAGTCTATGCGCAGAGTGTTGAAGTCGTTGGCGTCTTTCGGGTAACGCTTGACGGTTTCTGCGTCGAACGGGAAAAGGAGCTTCGTGGCAACGACGACGAGCGACATCAACTGGCTTTCAGGGTACGTGGTTGGCTGACGTCGTGTGGTCTCGAGCGGTTTCGTCATGTCAGGATAGGTGAACTCATATCTGGTAATTGTGTTCAAGCGGCGCACCGTAGTGTACACCTCCAACGGGAGAGCTAGACGGCGCACGTAGTACAGGAGCAAAAGATTCTGGTTGATCGATGGCAAGACCATGCCGAACGAGATGTTAAACCATCTCGCTCGGTGGTAGATTGCCTTCTGTAGGTCATCTGGCCCAGGGAGCCGCATTGTCGTGTCCAGAGACTGATGGTACTCGCCCGGAAGGCGGTCCTTCATCTCCTGGGGTACGTGCCGGATTGCGCGGATGAACGGGATGTCTTCTTCGAGGATCCATCTAGTTGAGCCTCTCGTCAGTGAACAGCACATCCGGAAGTGGTTCCGGTAGTCTGCAAGCGCACATCACTACCAGTCTAGGAACAACAGCTCAAGTTTCCTCGAAAGCCTCCTTCTGTGAGCAGGTTGACGGTAGCCCTTTTCGCCCCAGCTGTTTTCTCCTGGACCATCGAACGCCTCGCTGGGAGTGGACCTTTGGGCGCGCCGTGAGAGTTTGGGTTGTGCTCACCTTAAAAATGTGGCCTGTCCGACGGGCCTTCTGAGCATGATGATTCCCATATATGCCAGGGCAATGGTGTCGATGAGCTTTGGATAGTCATGCGCCAAGTCCCTCTCCTTCTCCTCGTTCTTCTGTAGCTGCTTCTGCACGGAAGTGCCGGGGTCCATATCGCTTTCATCGCCAGAGCTTGCGGTAGTACCGGCCTTGTCGGCGTTCGTGTCTGTAAGCTCATCGACAGCAGCAGTCGTGGGATCTTGCAGCAGCCGATGCTCTAGTCTCGAGACCCATAACGTCCACATGTCCCGCACCACACTCTGCTGGCGTCAGCTGGCTGTCAACAGCGAGGAGAGCGATGTAGCTCTTGACGATTGACTTACCCATAGTTCCGCCGGGAGGCCTTTCTGGTGAACAAGGGCGTGACATTGCTTCCACAAGATAAACTGCCAGGACTGGAGAAAGAGTTGGAACGCTTTGGTTCCTCGAAGCACTAGAAAAGCTGGTGAGCATGCCAGATGGCTGATCTATGGCTCCTGTGGAGGGCGTCCGAGCCATCGAGGCCGACTCACCCCTCGACGCCTTCTGCTTCTCCTTGTCCACTTTCTTCCTCACGATGGTCCCCTGCCTGCCGAAATCGGCGTCATCCTCTGCGGTGGTTAGACCGTGGCCTTGATCATGCCCGTTGTGACAGAAAATCCTCCCGTCTTCGTCATGGAAGTCTGTCGAGCCACAAGTGGCGCACTCGTCTCCGTCCATATTGGCGGATTGTCTGCGATCGGGATGGCTTTGCTAGCATGGCGCGACGATGCTCTTGGGAAGCGTATTGTGAAACTTTCCTTCCGGGGGGAGAGCTCACAAAGATAGGCTCAAGACAGCCGAAGGTACGATTCCCACGGTTCTCAATACGTAACTGGAAACAAAAATTGATGTTTGACACGAGGCATGAAATGGCGTAACACCAATCAGCGGTCGGCCATTTGTAGTTTGACAAACAAGGCTGAAATACCAATCCCAGATAACTAATTACTTTACAAGCACGCAAATGATCGGGTGGGGTCTGGAAATTCCTGGGTTGTTCGTCTAGCTACCACTTTTCAAAATGCACCAGCATGCAAATCTTTCATGGAATGAGAAGATCGCTTTTCAAGGCAGACCACAGAGTTACTGCCCAAACTAGCTCTAGGCAAAATCGAGTCTGCCTGTTAGATATCTCGATTGTGCGACCAGTCCCGACACCACCTCTGAAACGTGACATGGTTTTCGTGACCCATAAGAACAACAGTCGTGAATAGGAGGCTGCAGGTGTGCAGTCTGGCTCGGACATCCTTTATTTCGGAGCTTCCTTGGCGTCGATGGCAGCTTCCTCACCCATGGCGGTCAAGACGATGACATCTGAAAGCCTGTAAGGATGTGCTGAAGCCGAAATTTGAGAATCAAAACTCACTGGTATCCTTCTCGTCGGTACGGAAGAGTTTCTCAATCTTGTCACCAACTTCGCCCTCAGGCATCTTGACATCATCCTTGGTGGAACCATCATCGGACATGAGGGACAAGAAACCGTCATCGGTAATATCGAGCTACCACTCTCCGTTAGCACTCTGTATCCTCCATTCACACTCGAACGGAGGTCTTACCAGCTGGTATTCACGGCGGGTCACGTTGGGAACATCCATGTTGTGGGTGGAAGGGGACAGATCTTCCAACTTCTTGCCAGTGAAGATATCGAGAGCGACCAGATGGACCTTGGCATGACCGTGCTTGCCAGTCTTGGAGGTGGACATATCGACGATCTTGCATGGGCGACCTTTGATGACAACGAAGCCGTTCTTTCTCAAGGCGGAACATTGCATAGGGTAGGTGGCCGAAGCACCAGCGTCGGCGGACTCGAAGGTGTGTTCATGCTGGATGCGAAAGCATGTCAGTCAGAACAGAGGATGAGGCTCTTGGTTTGCAACGACTGGCGGAGCCGGAGCCAGAGCCAGTCCAGCGCATCGAAGCGGGGTTCATCATGAAACTGCCTACCTGCGCGTCGTTGTCCGCCATGGTGGATGGATGAGAAGATGCCGCTAAGGAGGATAGAGAGAAATCAGAGATGAAAGAGCCGGTATAAATCGGTGTGCGACAAAGTCTCGGGAAAAGAGCGATGGTCAAGAGGGAAAACGCAGACCAGGCCCTGGGAAAATATGAGTTGCAGATGTTGGTTGCAGAGTGGGATGCGGAGTGCCGCCACTGCCAATCGATAGCGTCGGCCCGGCAAACCTCCCTTGTGCTGGCCTTGGCATGTACGGTGGATGTTTTCGTTGGGAAATGTACTCCGTCGGAGGAATACGAGGATAGAGCGCCTTGGTGGCCTCGTGGACACGAGTGCGAACGGGCTACAAGT
Source organism: Cladophialophora carrionii CBS 160.54 (assembly GCF_000365165.1). Taxonomy (NCBI): domain Eukaryota; kingdom Fungi; phylum Ascomycota; class Eurotiomycetes; order Chaetothyriales; family Herpotrichiellaceae; genus Cladophialophora; species Cladophialophora carrionii. Next base: position 911,302 of record NW_008481834.1, read on the forward strand.
CCGTACATGTCTTTGGTAGCAATGTCATTGAGGCCTATCTTACAATTGAATACTCAGCATGTGGCTGGACCGCTTAACTGCTGGTGCTGCCACACCCGGCGCTTCGCGAGAGTCTCTCACTCCGTCCAGACCATACTCTCCTGCGCCGCGTAAGAACTCCCAGCTTGCGCCGTCGCAACGTACGCTGTCTGGCCTCGGTCTGTCTGCCAATAGATCTTCCACGTCTCTAGACCTCAGTGCGAACACCTCTACTGCCTCTCTTACATCTCCGCCCAGGCAAACGAACGGGTCAGCTCTACGGTTCGAACAAAGGCCGCCTCCAGAAGTGCCAGACCCTGTCAACGTGCTGAGAGAGTTACTTGGAAAGCCAGGCGCTGAAGAAGGACAAGATGCAACACCCAAGTTTCAAGACGGGCGGCTGGCCAAGGACATTGATTTTGGGGCCTTGAGTCTTCAAGAATTTGCCAATCGAGAAATACCATACGGGCCACCCACGACCGGCTATACACTGGAGCCCTCGGCTAGAGAGAATAGACAGAAATACCAAGATTTTCATAATTCGGTCTTGGAATGCGATCAAGTCTTGAGAAACGTTGAGACGTACCTGACCAATTTCAAAGCGGAACTCGGCCAGGTGTCGGCAGAAATCGAAGAGCTACAAGCCCGCTCTATTCAACTGAATGCGAAACTCGACAACCGCCGCAACGTCGAAAAGCTGTTGGGTCCTGCGGTTGAGGAGGTGAGCCTCTCTCCGCTCACCGTGCGGTCCATCGCCGAAGGGGTCATCGATGAGACATTCGTCAAGGCCATCAACGAAGTTGAGGCGAGGTCACTCATCATTGACGCGAAAGAGAAGAATTCAGAACAGGTCAAGGCTTTGCAAGACCTGAAACCTCTTCTTGAGGACCTCAAAGTCAAAGCGCTTGAACGAATCCGAGACTACATTGTGGCTCAGATCAAAGCACTCCGGTCGCCAAATATCAATGCCCAAGTCATCCAACAGCAAACGTTCCTCAGATACAAGGACCTCTACGCCTTTCTGGCTCGAAACCATCCCGTCCTGGCTGAAGAGATTGGCCAGGCATATGTCAACACAATGCGATGGTACTACAGCAGCCACTTCTCCCGCTACCAACAGGCACTCTCATCCCTCCAGATCCACGCCTTTGACCTCCACGACCTGCTTGGCTCGGATCCCGCTCCAGCCCGCCGAAACGTCCTCGGCGCATCTAAATCGGCGCCCCATCAACACGATGCCTTCAATCTCGGCCGTCGAGAAGAGATCGTCAAATCCAAGACCGACACCACTGCCATCCCGGCCTACCTCGCCGAAGACAGCAAATCCGCGCATTATCTCGAAATCCCGTTTCGGAATTTCAACCGAGCTCTCATCGACAACGTGTCGGCCGAGTACTCTGTCGTTACGGAACTCTTTGCAACGAACACGTACCATCAGATATCGCGGCGCGTGACGGAAATTTTCGAGGCAACCTTCACAATGGGCCACAATCTGACGAGGTCCCTGGTCGAGAACACCAATGACTGCCTGGGACTCCTTCTCTGCGTGCGTTTGAATCAGCACTTCGCATTTGAAGCGCAGCGACGCAAGGTCCCTGTGGCGGATTCGTACATCAATTATACCAACATCCTTCTGTGGCCGAGATTCCAGATGGTCATGGACGCTCATTGCGAGTCGTTGAGGAAAGTCTCCATCCCCAGCAGTGGGCCTCGTGGCGCTGCAGCGGCGTTCTCCTTGGTCGGCGGAGGATCATCCGATACGTCGAGGGCATCAGTCGCGCCTCACGCGATCACACAACGCTTCGGGCAACTCCTGCAGGGCATTTTGCTGCTCAGTGCCGAGGCAGGCGATGACGAGCCCGTCTCTAATAGTCTGGCCCGGCTGAGGACAGAGTACGAGACGCTGATGGGCAAACTAGCCAAGGCAGCAGGTGATGCAAGCAAAAGAGCGAAGTTCCTGTACAACAACTACAGTCTGGTGTTGACGATCATTAGCGATACAAAGGGAAAATTGGCGGGGGACCAAAAGGAGCATTTTGGCACGTTGGTCAGGGAGTTGAAAGGACGATAGAACTATACTTCACCACGGCATGGAGTTCAAGGGGCCGTGATTCCCGTGCCGAACCACGTCATCATGGGCTGTCGCTCAGGAGGGCCGAGCAATTAAAGCTTCATACGCTGTGTTTCTCTCTCAAACCTCGGAAAAGTCGTCGGGTCCGGAATCTCCTCATGACAAACCAGTCGGCTCGAATATATCTCTAAGGCATCATAATTGCAAGGACCAACAAACGTTGCAGATACTCGCGATATCGAGCAGCACTCGATTGAGCAGAAGGTGCACGAAGTATCGAGATATTGATACTTGGCTGATCAATGAAGCTGTCGATCTGGCCAGGTCGCGGTTCTGAAGTCGACCGATTCCAGGAGCAAGTGACGGGCGACAATCATAAGACCATGCGTCCTCCACAACTTAGGGTCTCTCAGTCAACGTAGGCGGGGTTAGAGACGCGTATGCCGTCACAGACAAGAGTTGCTCTTCTCAATAGAGAGCTCGATGAGAGATATCATGAGATGACGGCGGGCGTTTTGGGCTTGTCGACACGAGGCTCAAACTTCTATATGGCGCTGACGATAGCGATGACGGACGAGCCTCGGTGTCGTTGCCGCTCGAGTTAGGCTGCGGCAGTCAGTAAAACGTCGACTGTGACGACCGATCGAAGCTCAGACCAGACGAGTCGTAGTGCAGTCATAAGTAGCCCGAGGCAGGTACATAGGTGATGGAAAGAGAGTGCGCCCATCGTGTGGTATCGTCGTTCGTACCCCGACGGAAACAAGCAAAGGTTGGGTAGAGATGAGGTGGTGAGATCCATGGGCAAAGCGGAGTTCAGCCTTGGGAGTTGTACAGTGCAGTACTATTCTTGTCCCAGCGCGGCCGCTCGGGGACAGTACAGTAACTAAGTAGCAAAGCAAAGGTTCTGGAATGCTACCCAAATTATGCGCCTTCCTGAAATATATCGCGTTTGAGGGTGGCGCTCACGTCGAGTTTCGGGTAATAAATCTGACTTAGAAACCAATCGTTGCTCTTGTTCAGGGAGTGCTCACTCTTGACCACCAAATGAAGATCGGGGAGAGCAAAGTCAAAAAGGAGCCCCGGTCTGCCGCATTAGTGGCAAAGCCTAGGCGAGGATCAGGAACCGTGAGACGAGCAGAGGTGGTGCGAGGCCTGCTACCACGTCGAGGAAGAGGGGTGATGTCTGCGCACGAGTAACAGTAATCGTAAGAGATGCAGAGTTCGGGGCCAGCCGAGGCGGCTAACATTAGGTACCTAGGGCCGCTGTCTTGTACCCATTACGGAGTACTCGCGCAGCTTAGATAGGCACAGTACTACACAGAACAGCCTTCCGGCCGCAAAGGCCGCCTTGCACCACACGCAACCCCGAATGTGCACACACGACACAGTCGTCCCTCAGGACTCACCATGCCACAGTACGCGGAGCAATGACAATGCATTCGGGGCCCAAACACGGATCGTCCTTTATCCTCATTCGAGAAATAGTAAAATGTAGACAACTACTCCGCAACAATACTGTCTTCTCCGGAGATGCACACCAAGTCAGCCTCAACATGGTGAGAAGTGACGTAGTTAGGTAACTCTTCGCAGAGATGTGAAGGCAAAGATGTGGCGCTCAGGGTATGGTACAGCTGACATCTCTTTGCGCTTGTTTGCTGCTGGGTTGGTCGAGCTTGAGGATGCTTGAGATGCTTGGGCAATGCTTGAGTTGGCGCCTGCCGTCCAGCCACGGCCACCTCCCGTTCCTGCCCTACGAGCCTGCCGATTAGCACTGCGGATTCGCGTGACTGGGTGCTATTTACCCCGCGCTCCACCAGTGCCGCAGCCATCACGACCAAGCGTGGTTAGCACGATTCTCTTCTTTCTCTATCTCCCTTCTCACTCTCCCTTCTCTCATCTCTCTCTCACCGGCCCTTCATGGTCTGCTAAGGTTTACCTGACGCATGTCAATTCCCTGCAGCGCCAACATGCGATAGTGGCGTGCAATGATACGGTGCAACGGCTGTCTGCACGCCTTACTGCTGATTTGATCCTCTTGAGCCGCTAGCTCGCCGACACTCAAAATCCCCCACTCGTGCGCCACTCATGCGTGTTCGCCGAACAGCGACTGCTGCTCTGCGCTATCACTCGCCACTGCACATACCCATCCCAAATTGTCAACTCCTCTTGCTTTCTCCCTGATTGATGTCTTTCTGACAAGCTCACTGGCCTCTCGTTGCCCTGCTCGTATCTCACTTAAAGGAGATCCTACGCTCGAGCTCCACCCCAATCCCTGCATCACTCCATTGACCGGGGATTTCCAACTCCCTCGACACCCTCTAGAACGCTTGACCGACCTCGACCCTGCTTGCTTGTTCCAGTGGCTCACCAACCACCGTCGAGATCATGCGAGGCTTCCCCATGACATTGTTTGTTGGTCATCGCGCCATCATCCTACGCTCAAGCGCTAGCCGTTTCCACCATCGTCTTCGCCGATTCACTTTGCTACAGCGGAGGCACAGGGTCGCACTCTGCTCGCCGGACTGCAATCTCGACATTTCGGATCTCATGGCTTCGGCTCAAGCGATCACACCAGACTGTTGACGAAAGCGATGCGCTCGTCCATCGCAGACAAGGGTGTGTGCCCGCCGCGGCCGCGATGGCCATGCGCACTTGTCGTCCTACATATACCACTTCCGTCGCCCTGGCCCAGCAAGAATTGTTTCATGTTTCCTCCCAGCTCGTTCCCAGGCGTCGTCGCTCGTTCCTGACCGCCCATTAAGATTGTCGAGCCCTCGTCACTGGTCAAAGCAGATATCCTCTTGCAGTTTGCACCAAACCGCGAGATGGAGAAATCGCCAGACTATCACATATCTTCTGGCTCAGAGTCGCCAGAGTACGCTCCCGTCGACTTGAACGATGTAAACAAGATCGAGGTGAGTCCGATTCTGCTGAGATCTGATCTCTGCTGACAGTCTTTCCTTCTCCAGGCTCGACGAGGCTCTAAGGTCAACGAGGCAGCCGATGTTTTTGGCGACATCGCCACCGCCGAGCAATATGGTTACGTCTCTCGAGGTCTCAAATCCCGCCATATCCAGTTCATCGCCCTCGGGGGTAGCATCGGGACTGGTCTCTTCTTGGGCATCGGCCGAGCCTTCCTCCAAGCCGGTCCTCTGTCCGTCCTGCTCGGCTACACCTTCACCGGTCTGGCCGTCTACGGCATGATGATGTGTCTCGGGGAGATGGCGACATGGCTGCCCCTTCCCGGTGCCATCCCACAGTTTTGCGCTCGTTATGTGGATGATGCGATGGGGTTTGCCGTCGGCTGGAACAACTGGTACTCGTGTGCCATCACACTCTGTGTCGAAGTCTCAGCCGCAGCTTCCGTCATCCAGTTCTGGCACGGTGCGCAAGATATCAACGTGGCAGCATGGATTTCCATCGTCATTGTGCTCGTCCTAGGGCTGAATATCTTCGCCGTCGCCATCTACGGTGAAGCTGAATTCATCTTCGCGTCCATCAAGATGGTCACCATTGTCGGCCTCCTCATTCTCGCCCTCATCATCGACGTCGGTGGTGTTCCAGGACAGCACCGTCTCGGTTTCCAGTACTGGAACAACCCTGGTGCCATGAAGGCATATATCGCCGGTGGTGACACTGGCCGGTTCCTTGGTCTCTGGTCGACCCTCGTCAACGCCGCTTTCTCATATGGCGGTGTCGAAATGGTGGCTGTCGCAGCTGGTGAAGCCGAAGACCCACGCCGGAACATCCCCAAGGCCGTCCGCCGTGTGTTCTGGCGTATCCTCTTCTTTTATGTTTTGGGCTCATTGGCCATCGGTGTTCTCGTTCCTTACAACGACGAGCACTTGATCAGTGCCCAAGCGAACGATGCGCCCGGTGCCGCTCAATCTCCCTGGGTCATTGCTATCAGCCGTGCCGGTATTGATGCTCTTCCTTCCATCATCAACGCTGTCATCTTGACCTCGGCCTCCTCCTCTGCCAACGCTTTCCTGTACACTGGTTCTCGCTACCTATACGCCATTGCGCAGAACCGACAAGCACCTCGATTCCTGCTCAAGTGCTCGAAGACCGGCGTGCCCATCTGGTGCGTGTTGATAACCTGGTCAATCTCGCTCCTGACATATATGTCCTGCTCATCTGGCTCGAACACGGTCTTCACGTGGTTTCAGAACTTGACCACAATTTCCACCCTGTTCACCTGGGTTAGCATCACCATCGCTTATATCCGCTTCTATCACGCGTGCAAGGCTCAAGGCATCGACCGCAACACTCTGCCCTTCAAGTCGCCCTTCCAGCCGTACCTCGGTTATGCAGCGACCATCTTCTTTGGCCTGATCATCTTCCTCAACGGATTTGATTCCATTGCTGGAGGCTTCGATTACCAGGCCTTCATCACGGATTATATTGGAATACCCATCTACTTTGGCTTGTACCTGTTCTGGAGAATTCTCAAGCGCACACATTTCCGCAAATCCAGCGAGGCCGATCTGTACACTGGAAAGGCTGCCCTGGATGCCATTGTTTGGCCCGAGCGCAAACCAAGGAACCTGGTTGAGAGGATCTGGTTCTGGATAGCATAAACGTTGCCTTGAGTGGTTGCGTTTTTCTCATTTGTGGCTGTGCCATGTCAAAATATGCTTCCATAGAAACATGTTTCCATAACACCTTTTCTGGCATCGCGTGCTTGCTTGCATTCAATTCTGAGTGTGTGTCTCTGAGACGACTGAAGTAGAATAATTTCGGGAGCTCGGAGATAAGCTACAATGATTATATTATACCCTGTTATAAAGCTGACTTTACACAAGATTAGTTGCCATATACCTAGTCACTACCACAGTAGTTTAGTGCTTTCGCCCATTGCTGCTCGCTGGTCCGTTGATGAATATGCGTGCTTTGATCGAGTACGGTATACAGAGAATCTTATGCATCATCCTCATCACATGGTCATACACGCTACACAGGCACCACCCTTTCACATTCGGCTCCGAGGACCTGTGTAGAGTCGTGCTATAAGAGTCGAGATGGTGGACGTGTACGATAGAGGCGTCCGTTCGCAATCTGATGCCTGTCTACCACAGTACAGTACAGTACTGTCTTACTGTCTAGGTTTGGTAGATTCGTCGGTCGGTCTCGGTCTCGGTCTCGTCCTCGTTTTTCGCCCTGTTCCTTGCTACGCCACGCCTCATAACCGGAAGAATATCGATCTCATCTTCGCTTTCCCTGTACTGACAACTCGAGAATCGAAACACAGGCCACGGCCGCGAGACTGTAGTTCTGTGTAACACTGATGCGAGTCATTCCCACCAAAGGGCGGCCCGCCAGCGGTAATTAGAGCAATGAGGCGGCAGGAATTAGTTGCCTTTGCAATCGGAACGGATGCGTGAGGTCGACTGCTGGGTGAAGCGATGTGTGGTTTGCGAAAAGCGAAAAGCGAAAAGCGGAATATGGAATGCCAAATGCGACGTGGCAGCTGCTCAACTGGCCCTGTACGGTACTCAGTATCTGTACCGTGAACACAGTCTATCTTTGACGGCCGCGTCGAGCATTGATCCGGTCTGCGAAGGATGAGCGCACGAGTGAGTGTACGGGTGCGATCTCTCATATTGGTAGCAATGGGAACTTGAAATTCACTTTCTTCTTTCCATCTTCCACCTTCTGCTTCCTTCTTATTGTCGACAGTGCGTTGAACGGTCTCCCTACCCAAAGGACCGTCAATTGGCTCCAATACCGCCCATGGTTTCGAATGCTCTGTAATCTTACCCCTCTGCGGCGTCGGCAGGTAGGTAGGTAGGCAGGACAGTGAATCAGGGTGTAATTAATTAGGTCAGGATGGGTTTCTCTCTTCTCCCCTCCCTCTCTTTTTTACTTATTCCTTCAGAGGTACTTGGTTGCTGAAGGCTGAAACCCGGCGTCGTCGTGATTTGCTGGTGCAAGTAGTGGAGCTCTGAGCCCGTCGAGATCAACAAGGTTCTCAGATAGACTAGGTACCTTCAGACCTTGCTGGTTGGTCGGAAAACAACGAACCTCCGCCACGATCGATCTCACCAGCCAAACCAGCACTCAAGCACTCTTCTCCCGCGCCATCAGAGGCTGACGGACGAGTTCGGGGTTTTAGTGTCTACTCCGAGCGAGTCGAGGGACAGGAGAGGGAAACAAAAGGATGAACTCGGCCGTCTAAAACCAGAAGATATCCTACAGTAGGACTTGAGAATAATCGAGATGTAGAATTCTCTCCTATAGATCCGAAGTTTTCGACGACAGGCGTTATTTATTCCGATGGGCGGGATTACTAGTATTCTGGAGGTGGATCTGATTGTGATGCGTGCATGACATTTGTATTTCTTGATCGACGCTCGTATGTCGGTAGGAGGTCGGGTGGTGGGTGCTTCTCGTCGTGTCTGTATGTGCTCGTGCCTGTGCTAGCCCCGTGTATTGTTATGAAATGGGCGCAACTTCAGGTTCGCTCAGAGCATCATAAGACTTGAGTTCGAAATCTAGATCATGTCAAACAACATAGTATCAACGATGACAAGGAGCTCCACTGTCCGTCAAAGTGCGCCCTTGCGCCCTTGCGCCCTTGCGCTTCTGTCACAGTACGGTCGCCTCGGGAGAGCGTCAACTGACCTCGTTGTAGCCGACAGACCGAGCGAGACGCATCTCTCATCTGACGGGCGCGAGTTGTACAGTACATGGCACTCAATTACAGTATGCAGCACGGTTGCGGCGACAAGGTTCTGCCGTAACTACTTTGCTGGCAGGACAAGATATACAAGATCGAGGACTGATTGGCTTTTGCGGCAAACGAACTCCATTTTCTATCTGTCCTTTGTCTGTGTATTGGTACATGCTCTCCGTGCCGACTCTCTATTCTACACGATACAAACGCCGTCCACACAGCACCGGTCCAGAGCAGTCCATCTTACTTGGTATACTCGATCGTGGCCTGCCTTGTCGGTAGGTGCGTCACGACCCACGATTCGCGCATGTAATTTTGCAGTCCAGTAAGGTCATCCTTCTGGTCGCGGATCGCCCAGGCAGTTTCACGTGCCACACGAACACAGTCGTTCATGCCTGGGAGACCTTGCCACCAGGGCCCTAGAACCTTGAATCGTCCATTATATGTAGACAGCAATGCATCATGGATGGTGGCCATGTCCTGGGCATATCCCACTGGAGGTTGTGGAATGCAGTTGCGATTGAGCCGAGCTTTCGCAACCGCAGGCTGCTCGTTGATGTTCAAGTGTCGTTTCAGTAATGTCTGGGCCATCTCGATGGCTTGCTTCTCCGTGGGTAGATCGCTGGCAGCCCATTCACTCCACCAATGCCCACCCATCATGACGGTTAGCTTGGTGCCCGTTGCGGTGTCTTGTTGAACGACGTCCGGACCATCATAAGGTCCCTGCGGAACAATCACAGGCTGGCCCCTCTCCTTGTCCCATTCCCTTTGGAAGTAGAAGGGAGGAGCTGACCGACGGTGCACTGAATCAAACCGCCCCGATGTCTCGGAGCCAAACAGGACACCCAAAGCACGCTCGGGATTCTGTTCGACCGGTACTGAGCGTGGAATGAGGTAACCAAACCCTCTGATCGAGAGAAGGTTTGGGTTACTGTAGTAGAGGTTGATGACCATTACATTGACGGATTTGTTGCTGTGTTGACAAGCGGCGTTGACCTTCTCGTCCACCTTTGCAGCCGCATTTCTAGTGTTATCAGACAAGAAGAACTGCTGCATGCACTGAGGACTCAGGGTTGAGACCACGTAGTCATACATGACCGGTGAGGCCGTTGCAGAGGACTTGGACCATACACGGAGTCGATCCTGGCCTTTCTCGACAGTCACTTCTTCCACTGCGGATGACTCGAGAATAGTGATATTCTTGGTTTGACGGAGGCGCTGTTCCAGCGCGGCCGTTAGTTGGGCCAGTCCATGCTTGAATGTATAAACACTTAGGCCGTCAAAGATTTCCGGATTAGGCACGCGCCTCAGGTAAGCATCTGGCGAGTTCAGAGCAGCAGCGAACCGCTGCTGGTGGCGGACAATATCAGCTCGAGCGATGCCACGACGATTCAGCCTATCAGCCAAGACTTCCAACAAGATGCTGGATTTTTCGTCGCGGTTCCTGGATTCGAGATGCCAGAGCATTGTGGCCAAAGTTCTGGCACTCAACTGGTATATGTCGCCCGCGTAGACCCCATGATAGAATGCAGAGGCTATGTTATCCGTGACCGCTTTGCCGAACCTTCGAGATATAAAGTCGCCTAGCGGTTCGTCCTTCACGTCCTCGTCCCGCAGACTCGCCCACGGTTCCTTGAAGATATTCCAAAACCCGTCGAAGAGTGGCTCTGTCAGGACGGTGTGCACACTTTCAAGAAAGTCGGAGAATGAGGCACCCTTCAGCGGCGTGGGCATTTTGACGAGACGGTCTGGATAGTAGAGGTATCGATTACGGGCAGCGGCAGACTCCTTGGATATGGCGACAAGGTCATTTGTAAGGTCCAAGTCACAAACCTAGTAGGAATTTGCATTTAGCGATATGTGCTCGAGAAGTGTGTCAATGGGACCCATACCATCTCGAGCATGGACGAGGACACGATTCCCGGGGCGCATCTTATTGTTCGGGGACCCCATTCGAAGAGCGCCTCGCCGTTGTCGACTTTGACCGTTTCCGAGTCAATCCATCCTCCAAGCCTGGCGTTCTTTTCATAGATGGTAATCTTAGCTTTGGGAATTTCGCGGCTGAGGTGGTATGCGGTGGCTAGTCCCGTCAACCCTCCGCCCAGGACCGCAATCTCCCTCGCGTGCGGGTTTGGAGGAGGGACGGGGGAAACGCCCAGGTCAAAGGGAGAGCCGTCCTGGGGCGCCCTGTTGTAGCCATGTTGGCTGGTGGTTGTCAAGGTGCGAAGGATCGCAGGTCGGACTCGAGGCTGGAATGCGCGGTTTACTGTAAGTCTGTACAAGGCATTACAGCCAGCCACGGGCATCTCCAGGGAGTAGAGACCGAGTGGCACATATGTAGGGGAAGCAGGGAGAAAGGAAAGAGGTCCAACAGATCCAACAGAGCGATCAGACCTGCACCGACCTGCTGTGGGGAGCATCACAGAGTGATGATGCTGCCCTCGGCAAACTTGCCTCGAATCCCCGCACAATAATACGAGTACTTAGAACACTAGCACGACTAGTCAGGACTAGTCCACTTCAGTCGTGCTTCGCGGCCCAAACCCATTCACTTTGTGTATGTACTGGTCCTGCAAATGGTAGAATTGCTGATAGAAACGGAATATCAATTTCCTGCGCAGCACTCTGACGTGGAACCACTTGACTGAGCCTTGGTTTTGCTTTCTGATGCGCATGACTGAGGCAACCATCATCCCGTCATGCAGCGCATCATGATTTGCAGCCAACATGGGAATCTGCGCAGAAGCGGGAAGGATAGTGATCGCATGGGGATCAACACGACGTAGACACCGGCACCTAGCACACTTGCAGTATGACACGAAACCCAGCGTGCTCAAGTTCCGGTGACTTGATGAGCGTAACTTCGAGCCCACGAGGCTGTGGCCCCTATGTAGCAATGCCACGCCTGCGCAAATGGCCTGCTACGCTTCATTTGAATTGCCGACGATGCCCCGAGTCGCCCACCAACTTCATCTCCATCCATCAGCCCACGCGGACCCAAGACGCTCACGGGACCCCAACCTGTCAAGACGCCTTGTCCACCACCGCTGTGAAGCCTGATTTCGGTCGCCCCGGCTGTGTGCCAGCCACGCCAGGCTAGGCCAGGCGTCGTCTCGACCCTACAGTGGCCGTCGAGCCGTTCCAAGCCCAGTCCGGTCCAGGAGAGGCCGTCCTTCGTGCGAGGCTGACCGTTTCGAAGCAGAAGCAGAACCCGCGAGCCACAGGCGTGGATTTCCATAATGCCTGTCCCGGGACCACCTCACTCCACCAAGTCCGGCATCCAGACCAGCGCCGACGGGGCCTCGTACATCCCGTCGTCCCGCCGCGCCGACGGTTCCACCAGGAAAGAAATCCGAGTACGGCCTGGGTATCGCCCTCCCGAGGACATTGAGACGTACAAGAACCGGAGCGCCGAGGCGTGGAAGAACAGAACTGCAGGCACCGTTGGGGTCCCCGGCGCGGAAACCGATGAGCAGCCCAGCAAGAGCAAGAATGCAAAACGCAGGGAAGCGGCGCGGCGAAAGGCCGCCGAAGAGGCCGGAGCGGCTGGGAACCAGGAAGAGGAGGAGGAGCTCACATCGGCGATGAAGGCGGCGGACCTCTCGAGACCGGACGGACTCGTCGAGGCAGGACACGGTGCCTCTGCAACCCCGGACGCGGATTTGGACGCCGAGCAACAGAAGAAGATCCGCAACCAGCTGAAGAAACTGCGAGCGGTACAGGACCTCAAGGAGAAAAAAGCGGCGGGCGAGAAGTTGTCCCACGATCAGATCATGAAGATTGGGAAGGAGATGGAATTGCGCCGGGATCTGAGTAAGTTGGGGTATGATGGGCCCGAGGCACTTGTACCTGGGCAGGGGGCCGAGTCTGTACATGAGCCTGTCCGGTCTACGAGCGTGAGTGGTTGAGACAATTTTCGTCTACGGGATCTACTCGTTCCTTGGCACATTGCTGGCGGAAGTGTCAATAAGCTGGCCCGAAGTGACAAACACAAAGCGGCACCAACACTGGCACCAGCAATCAGGACTTGAAGTCTGAGGCCACTGAACGCGTCTAAAGCCGCCGGCCCTGGCGGGAGGCTAGGAACTTGGACGCCCTTGAACACTTGAGACGTCTATGCGTGTTGAGAGTGGTGAAGGTCCAGCCGTGAGTTGAAAGGGCATCGACGAGGGTCGTCGAGATCTCCAAAGCGATCGCAATCCTCCACGTCGGTCATGAGAATGCTCTGAAGGGAGCATGGTGCGCCACTCGGGGTCGCGTCGTGGTTCAACTCTATGCCCCCGACAGCGGTAAGAGAGCGACACGGATCTCTCACCCGTGATTGCCTTCACAGCAGATGAAGGGAGTTTTATGGCAGACTTCCAATTGTCTGAGAGACACGGCCATGATGGACTATATAGGCGCGCACACCGGCCCCAGGGATATATCACTGATGACGTGCATAGATGCAGTGGAAGTCCACCAGGGCGGGACCATGGGTCAGATTCCCAAAGATGGCTTCGTGTCTATTCACGCCCCAAGACGTGCCAAAAGCTGTAGAGTGAACAGTAGTCGACTTCAGGAGCAGGGTCAGATGTGCTAGGTTCATCGATCTGGGGAGGAGGCATATCATTTTGGGTACGCCGCTCTAAGGGACATCACCAGAGAAATCTTGGCGTTGTTCTTCAATGCGCCTCTTACTGTGGGATGCGCCCAGGGTGTATGGAGTTGCCGGAGTCGTTATTGTGTGCCCCTCAGCTGAGGTTTAGAGACATATGAAACATTTCTGCCTGCGCTGCTTTTGATTAAGAAGTGAACGATATTCTGTATAATTACTCGGTTTCTTCAGAGCCAGGTTGGATGTAACACGTGACCATATCCGATCGCTCTTTAAGCGGCGTCGGGAAATTCCGCAAATGACACCCGCAGCCTGCCTTTTGAGCTGTTCGAGAGCTGCTCATTTCGTCCAATCGATTTCGACTGACTGAAGAACTTCGTGGCTCTCTACCTGCACGACAACATCAAGTCCAGCGACGTCCCAGACTTGTCCAAGATGCCGATTACCGTGAGTAACGTGGCCCGCGCGCTTTCAAAGTGCTCTTGGTATTGACTGAGATCAGGACCAAATCTCTCGGGGCCTCTTCAAGTATGGACATGCCAACCCTCTCTTCCACGCCTTTGCTCACCTCTCGCAGTGGTTTAATGCGAAAGAACGCTACCTACCTGACCGTTATCTTCCTTGGCGCTTTCACATTTGAACTGTGAGCTCGGCCCAGCCCACCCGCGGGATTCTGAAGCTGATCTAGGCCGTAGGGGATTTGAAGGAGCAACCAACGCTTTATGGGACAACTGGAATAAGGGCGTATGTGCTGCCTGACCTGTATACTCTGTTCTCTGCGAACAGCAGCTGACCCGCCAATGCAGCGACAATGGAAGGACATCAAACACAGATATATGCAGAAGGAAGAGGAAGAAGAGTAGCGGCTCGGGCATCGCATTTGGAGTATGGAGTTCCCTTCTCCGTCCAAGACGATGGATGAAGCTTGAAAATGGAGGGTGCGAACTCGAGAGTGGCTCTGTACATAACTATGAAGGACGACAATAAAAGCCAAATCCAAGACGAGAGGTCTGTCGCTATTGCAAAGGAACCGTGCTGAGGGCGAGGTGACCTCGATACAAAATGAGTCTGTGTCCGGCATGGACCTGTTACTAGAAGGACTTGACATGTCGAACACTTGAGCTACAAGGCGCTTCCAGGCTTTCTGTGCCGAAGTCACTTTTCTGCAACGACCTCAGTGCGGATTCCTTCGTGGTCTCATAGAAGGGACCACCCCGGAGCTGAGCAGGTTAGAAGAGCAATGGCAAAGGGAGTACAAAGGGCTCCAGCATTCGAATAGACACCTCTGAATGTAGAAGATGACCCGTGCCCGAGCACTCGCGAAAATCAGATGGTAGCCGACCATCTGAGAAGACGGCCGGGCGCCAAAGCGGCATCAGGCTGCATCCCACCTTCGTGGATTTCGCCTCAGGTCCGTCGTACTTGCGAGGCGTGATATTCCTCGAGGACTCAACTGCTATCCTCTCCGAATGTTCACCCAACCCCCGGATCTCCTGATTTGAGCGTGGACAATCTCAGTGGAAGAGGAGGCAGAGCACCGCTACAAAACAGACGATCGCAGGAGGCGACATCTCGACTATCACCCGCCTTCGGTTCTTCGCAGCGCGGCCCATAACGAAAAGAAGGCACGTATTACTGCCACACAAAGTCCAAATGCGGATTGCAAGCAATTCGATACTGTGACCATGAGCGCACCGACCCCCGGCCTCGACCTTCGACTCTCGCAGGCATTATGCGACCACCCGTGGCGGCACGGCCATCGGTACGGTGTCGCTGCGCAGCAGGGCCTCCTAGAGACACTGTTCCGATCCCTCACCAACGACCGACCAGACTACTTGCTCGACCTGTTCCCGGACGGCTTTCCTGCCTCATACAAGCTGCAAGACGCGCAGGGAGTTCAAGAGAATGCCGAATACTCTGCAGCTGCCCGGGGTCATCCATGTGGACATATCTTCAAGCCAGGCGAGGCCAACTACCACTGCAGCACGTGCACCGATGACAATACCGCCGTGCTCTGCGCTCGGTGCTTTGTCGCCAGCGACCACGAGGGTCATCAGTACAGCATCAACGTCAGTGCAGGGAACAGCGGCTGTTGTGACTGCGGAGACGACGAGGCCTGGAAGAGACCTGTCAAGTGCGCCATTCATACAGCCAGTGATGACTGGACCACCACGGATGAGCATATTTCCCCCTTGCCAACCGACTTACAAGAGTCGATCCGCACCACCATCAGCAAGGCGCTCGATTACTTTTGCGACGTCATATCATGCTCGCCCGAGAACCTACGATTGCCAAAGACAGTGGAGTCGGTGGCTCAAGATGAATCGAGAAGTCGGCTCTCTGCAGAGCACTACGTGTCAGGAGACGAGATGGAGACGAATCCCGAATATTGCCTGATCATCTGGAACGACGAGAAGCACACAGTCCGCGAGGTGCAATCGCAAGTGGCGAGAGCATGTCGAGAGCGCGAAGCGTTTGGTCTGCGTAAAGCTGAAGAGGCCAATGACCTCGGAAGAAGTATCATCAGGTACTCTCGCGACCTCAAGGAGCTCACTCGCATGGCCAAGATCATCGAGGAGATCAAGATCACCGTCACTATACGATCCTCCAGGGACACTTTTCGGGAACAGATGTGCGGTACCATCATCGAATGGCTGGCCGATATTGCTAGCTGCAGTATTGCCGGTGACAGTCATATCTTGCGCCGTATCGTGTGCGAGGAGATGCTCCACATCTGGCGGGTTGGGAGCGAAGCCTGGAACGCCAAAGTGGGAAGAGAGGACTTAGATGATCACGGCGATGAGGATGACCAGGAGTACCGCAGAAGGTCAAGGCTCAGACACTTCGATCCAATTCATTTTGCAATGCAGAGAGCGTTGCAAGTGGAGATCCTAGACGACGATGGAGCCAGTGATGATAATGATCCCGGTGAAGTGGACGACGATGACGACGATGATGACGACGACGATATTGGCGATGCAGATGCAGACCGCGAAATGAACGATTTCATCCTTAGAGCAACAGTTTTCGAGGAGGCAGACCCTGAAAACGCAGTCCCAGAACAGACTCCGGATCCCGATGTCACAGACGATGCTGAAGAGATGGACACCGACGGAGACGCGGACTTTTTGGACGTTGTCGAGCGGATGGACATGGACGGACCGTCGCCTCCACCGCCACCGGTGCCTCAAGACATGGGAGATCCTGGAAACACGGTAGCTATCGGTGCTGATGCCTCTCCAGCTGGTCCTGACAGCAACCTCAACTACCTTAACATCCCGAGGACGCCCGCCGCCGGTGTTCGCACGACACGGCGTGAATCTACACCGCCCAACCACTGGAGGTTGTCTCCGCCTCAGTCTGCGCAGAACACGGCTCTTCCCATTTACGAAGATCTCACGAAGAATATACGCGTAGACTCAATGATTTTGTTCGACCTCCGCTTGTGGAAACTGGCACGGACGAGCATTCGGGATCTGTTCATCAGCACGCTGGTCAACATCCCTCAGTTCAAGCGAATCCTGGGCTTGAGATTTTCCGGCCTGTACACAACGCTTGCGCAGCTCTATCTGGTAGCGGATCGAGAACCGGACCATTCCATCATCAACTTGTCGCTGCAGCTTCTGACGACGCCATCTATCACTGAAGAGGTGATAGAGCGGGGGAACTTCCTCACCAACCTGATGGCTATTCTCTACACATTTTTGACTACCAGACAGGTCGGCCTGCCCAAAGATCTCGATCCTGGAGCTACTCTAGGCTTCGATGCAGGTTCTGTTGCCAACCGGCGGCTGTATCACTTCTTCTCCGACCTCCGTTACTTCCTGGCGTCCCCGTACGTGCAGGCCAAAGCCCGCAACGAGCCGCAGTATTTGTTTCAGTTCCTCGATCTTGCAAAGCTATCGCAAGGTATCTGTCCGAATGTGAGAGCGGTTGGGGAACATGTCGAGTATGAAACAGATGCATGGATTAGCGCGTCGTTATTGACTCGCGACATCAACAAATTATGTCGACAGTTCGCCGAGGCGTATCATCTGTCCAAGCACAGCAGCCCTGCGGCGTTGCGCGCGACTTGGGATGCAATATCCCACGCTGCAGGTATAGCTATCATCAACTCTGTCGGTCTTGAGAGGCGGCGATTTGACCAAGCAGAGATCAAAGAGGCTGTTCGTTTTCATACTGTGGCACCTTTCGATTTCAGTGTTGTTGAATTTGTTGTCCACAAAGGTCCTCTGAGCTTTCATCATCCGCTTCATTACACACTGTCCTGGTTGTTAGAGGGAGGGAAGGACTTCAAACAGTCCATAACGGCGCTTCGGGAAGCAGCGCAGACGTTCTTGTCCCACCTCCACGATTCACCACTAGCACCCCGTGATAGCACAATCAAAGCTGCGCTCAACTCGGTCGACGATGCACTCCTCGCAATGTTCGACTTCCCACTCCGGGTTGGCGCTTGGTTGGCGCAGATGAGGGCCAATCTTTGGGTACGGAATGGGATGAGTCTCCGCCATCAGATGGTGCAGTACAAGAGCGTTGCGCATCGGGACGTTGGGCACCATCGAGACCTCTTCCTTCTGCAGACGGCCCTGGTGGCCTGCGACCCAAGCCGGGTGTTGGTTTCTATGGTCGATCGTTTTGGTCTTTCAACCTGGATGCACAACGGTTTCGTCTCCCTCGAGATCTGTGACGATAATCAGATGCTGGACCTTGCCGAGGATTTTGTGTACCTTTTGATCAATTTGCTTTCCGATCGAGATGCCCTAATCACGGACAAGGACAATCCGGAGTCGCAGTTGCTGACACTGCGGAAAGACATAGCTCACACTCTGTGCTTCAAGCCACTGTCATATTCAGACCTGTACTCTCGCCTGACAGAGCGTGCGCAAGATCACGAGCACCTGCAAGTTGTGCTTGAGGAGATGACCAAATACAGGCCACCAGAAGGACTCCACGACTCCGGGTTGTTTGAGCTCAAGGAAGAGTATCTGCAAGAGTTGGACCCCTACAACTCGCACTTCAGCAAGAACCAAAGAGACGAGGCGGAGAATATCTACAAGAACTGGATGAGCAAGAAGTTGAACAAATCGCCAGACGACATTGTAATGGAACCCAAGCTGCACCCCATCCCATGCGAGGCCTACGTCAACCTTTGTGCGGTTGTCAACACCATTGTGTTCGCCGACGTCATCCATAAAACGTTGCTCTATGTTGCGAACGGCCACAAGCACAAGCAAGGGGTGTCAGCAACACGAGTGGAGGCATTCTTCCATATTCTCCTCCAGCTGGCGCTCATAGCAACATTCGAGGATCAGGCAGAACCCAGCATTGATAGTCCATCCTTCATTCGCCACGCCATCACCCTGCAGCTGGAGTCTCACGATGGCCCGCCCTCGACCATCATTGCACTTCTATCCAAGATCTGGATGATGGAGGAATTCAGTTCGTGCCGCAGCAAAATCAGACACATGCTACGACTCTTCAACCAGAAGCTGCCGCATCAGTTCACTGCTGCTACTCAACATCTGGATTTCCCATCGGGCAGATTCGACACTGCGTCCCCAGCTAATTTTGAGAGCGAATTGGAAGCCAAAAAGAAACAGGCAATGGAGCGAAAAGCAAGAGTCATGGCTCAGTTCCAACAGCAACAACAGAGCTTCATGGACAAACAGGGCGTAATCGACTGGGGGGACGACGACCTTGATTCCCCCGAGGAAGAACTACCGAGATCGACTGAGACCCGCCACTGGAAGTATCCTTCCGGACTATGCATACAATGCCGTGAGGACACGTCGGATTCCCGGCTGTATGGCACGTTCGCTATGATTAGTGATGCCTATGTCCTCCGAGAGACGCCGACGGATGAGGAAGATTTTGTCGGTGAGCTCTTTGCAGTTCCGGAAAGCCTTGATCGCTCGATTGAGCATATCCGGCCGTTTGGGGTGTCGGGTTCCAACCACGAACAAGTGAAGCGGATGACATCTGACGGGCATGAGGTGAGAGTCGATTTCCAAGGCCTGGGTAAAGGTTGGCCGAAGGGCCACACCATGAGAGGTCCGGTTTCGACGAGCTGTGGGCATATCATGCATTTCAGCTGTTTCGAAAACTACTATCAGTCCATTACACGGAGACACCTGCAGCAGGTTGCCAGAAACCACCCTGAACGGATAGCCCTGAAAGAATTTGTCTGCCCGCTTTGCAAAGCCCTGGCAAACAGCTTTCTGCCGATCATCTGGAAGCACTCAGAGCAATCTTATCCGGGGTCGCTGAATGTATCCAAAGAGTTTGACTTCTTCCTAGACAACGACCTATCTTCAGTCGAAGCGCCAACGGCAAGCCAAGACGTCTCCTTCGATACGCAAGCGTCGAGGGTGCACTCACAGACCCTGGCCACGTTCTCCAACAGCTCCTTGACTCCTGCCATAGCTAGTTGGCAAGCAGGTGATCTCTCGATCAGCCCAACGAGTCAAGCCTGGGCGGAGCGACCGGAACTGGCATCTTTTGCTGAACTCGCCAGCATCTACGGGCGTCTTCGCGAGACTCTCGGGATTGTCTCTAGGACCAGTCAGGGTTCGGTACCTCGAGAAGATTGGAACGTCAATTATTTCCAGCTTCTTGTCAACACCTTGGCAAACACAATCGCTGCTGTCGAGATCGGACATAGAGGCCGTGAAGCAGAATATGGCACGTCTTTACTGACAAGTATACCTCAGCAAACCCTCAGCCATCTGCAGATAACGTCGTCGACCTTGAGAGCGTATGCCGCGACAGGTGCCTTCACCGTTCGTGGCTCGGTCGAGAGCCAGTACAGAGAGCTGTGCGACCAGATTGAGCGCCAATTGGCCGGTAGGACCGGGAATATTGCGTCGTCGGCTGGTTCTGCTACAGTACCCCCTCTGCTGTCCCTGGACCCCTTCCAGTTTCTGGTTCAGGCTACAATGGTGTTGGGCCCAATCCGACATCTTGAGCCTCGCCACGTCTTACAATTAGCTCTCACTATAGAACTCCTGCGAGTCACCCTGGCGTTCCTGTTCGATTCGGAAGCTTTTATGACGGCTAGCCAGAAGCTGGCGGGAGGACATATCCGGCATGCGACGCCCTCGAACCCAGACCCAGACCAGCTTCGCGGCGTTGAAAGCATCGTCTCCTGGATTAACGATCAAGTCCAGGAGATTGACGAGAAGGAACGTGTTCGGAAGTTCCTGCAAGCCATGTCCCCAACCACAGCAGGGACACTGTTCAAACTATGCAAGGTGTATGGGTTGGCTTTCCTGCGAAAGGCCGCCATCTACTTTCATGTTGCGCACGGTGTCGATTTCCCCACTACTGCCGGGACGGAAGCCGGCTTGTCAGAGCTCGAGCGGCTTTGTCACCTTTTACAGCTTCCTGGCATCGGTGACATCCTCAACAGCTTTGGTGAATACTCGACATCTACCACACTGAAAGACCGGGCCACAATTTGGTTGTTGGACTGTATCCGATATGAGATAAGAAACGCGTCGACGCTGACGCAATTCGACTTCCCTCTGCGGCCCTTAGGGGTCAAGCTACTGCACCCAGCCCCCTTTGAGCTGATTGGGCTTCCCCGATACTTTGATGTCTTGATGGAAGAATCCCAGCGGCGAAAATGTCCGACCACTGGGAAAGATGTATCCGACCCTGCGCTTTGTCTATTCTGTGGCGAAATATTCTGCTCTCAGACGGTCTGCTGCCTGACGGACGACATGCGAGGGGGGTGCAATGCTCACGTGGAAAAGTGTTCGAGCCCGATCGGCATGTTCCTGTTTATCCGTAAATGTCACGTGGCACTGCTCCATGTCGCGAAAGACCCCAAGCCGGGTAACAACGATCGCGAAGAACTTCGACGGCTTCCGCTGGCGCCGACCTCTTCCATCCTGAGTCACGGATCTTTCTTCTCGGCGCCGTATTTGACGAAGCATGGCGAGACTGATTCGGGGCTGAGGTCCAAGCACCAGCTGATCTTGAACCAGAAGAGGTACGACAAACTCTTAAGGGACACTTGGTTGATGACCAACGGCAGCGTGTGGAGCACGATAGCCCGGAAGCTGGAGAGCGAGGTCAACGCCGGTGGCTGGGAGACTTTGTGAGAGGAGCAGGACTGATCATTGGGTGCGCTCATTGGTGTGCGAGAAATCTTGAACGATGCAGATTGGTGTAAATTGGAACCAAGAATGTACCACATACGAGGTATGGACGAGGCAGCATTAACGCGATAGAGCTACGACGTAATGAGAAAGGATATGTTACCCAGGTGCGGTCGTCGCCGTGCATAGACCCCGGGTGTTGAGGCTCATTGCGAGGAGGCCAGTGGGCTCTTGTTTGCCGTGTGCGCTGTCTGTCACGTGATGCAGTTCCATGTCCACATTTTTCCTGTGGGAGCCAAGCTTCACTAAGGCCACGCTAATGAAATGATTGGATGGAGTCTGCTCTTAGCGAACCTCCTCGGCGCGTAATGCGAAGATTCTGCTCGTGTTTCACGTTTCCTTCACCTGTTTCACATCGCCCAGCACACCTCCAATGGCAGTCATCACCGCTCCTACGCACCGCTCACGGTCGACCGCCGTGGCCGACGGGTTCACAGAGGCAGTGCAGTTGCTGGAGACCGGGGACCTGTGCAGCTGGGCAGCTGCGCCGCGATGCAGGGTGATGTTGGCGCCTGCGAAAGTAAAAGTGAAAATCAGCACACTGCCCTCGTACTGTTAGGCGCCTCTGGGGGATTCGGACACATAAAGACCTACATAATAAGGCGAGCGTGCGTGAGTTGCGACGCTTTGTTGAAAGACTGGGCCTCCTCTGCTTCTGCTTTCTGCTCTCTGCTTCTGCAAATCTTTTGTCTCCTCTCTCTCCAGACGGTCAATTTTTTGGTTCGTCGGCACTCACTGCTGTCACGGACGCACGCCACGGTTCCTCCTCGCTGGGTGATTTGTCTGTGACTAATTATCCTTTCTGTCGAAGCGTCATTGAGTGTCGAGGATCTGAACAACGGCGAATCGGAAGGGGTGTGGTCTGGTTGAGCTAGCTGCCCAAGGAATATCGACGCTATAGTCCGGATTGAGGAGCGAGCAGCTGAATCACGTCGACGCCATCGTTCTGATCGTGGAGCAGCCGAGTAACGTCGAGCTTGGCGTCGTTCCCACCATCCGTCCCTCTCACAATGCAGTCACCGCATTCTCAACCCTTAGTACAATGCCTCGCGCTTCTCTTATGTATTGACTTATTGGGATCCTCACAAGTTCTGGCACAGTCCGGCGACGGCGGCGGCGCACAAGGCGTGGAACCAGGTGACATTGGCGCTGGCCCGGGCATCTCTGAAAATGCGGGAGCTGCGGGTCCGGATACCGGCTCGGTCAACCTGAGCCGTGGAGCCACGATCGCCATCGCCGTGGTAGTAAGCGTTGTGGTGATTCTGGGTGGTGGGTCCCTCCCTTTCCCCCATCTTCTGTATACATGGTTATGGGAACTAACCCGGCGGCTTGAATTTGCAGTGACCATGACCACTCTTTTCTTCTTGGCGAAGAAGCGGCAATGGACGATGAAAGAGACCATTCGACGCTCGGCGCGCAAAGTCAGCAGCGCCGTCAAGGCCGTCACCACACCCATGACACCCAAGAAAATGACCTTCTCGCCCGTCGAGAAGAGACAGCGTAACGAAGTGGCGTTGAAGAAGGCCAACGACGAACTCTCGCGGTCGTTGCCCGCCGCTGGGGCGAAGGAGAAGAAACAGAAAGAGCGAGCAGCGCTGGCCGACTCGTCTTCTTCAAGCAGTGACCGGGATGTGGAGAAGGGCCTCCCTGATTCGGCAGTGAAGATCGAGTCGAAAAAGGACGAGGCTGACGGGGAAAGGATCACCAAGAAGGACAAGAGGAGGCCGAGACCGCCCAGTGTGAGCATCCCGTCGAGTGCGTTTGAGATGGATAGTCCGAAGACGCCCATGTGGAAGAAGGTGTTTGGGCGATAGTGTTCGGCACCGGAGAAAGCTCGCTGGGGATGGTACAGCCTGTACGATGACATGGATGATGGTCGACGAAGATTGACGCCGATGGGAATGAATGGATCGGGATGAAACATCGTGGTTCCTCAGGTTATACCCCTACATTGAGGCTGTGTATGGTACACTGTACTCTGGACGTTGTACGCGCGGAAATATACGTCGGACATTTCATGAGTGAGGGCGAGTACTCAGTAGATCCCTCCAGTCCGTAGCCTTGACTCTCAAGCCTAGGAACCCACTTCAGCCGCAAATGCTACCGGGAGTATCTCCAGTCCAGCCACCTGGCAGGCGTGAGGACCAAGACTAAGACCTACGAAGGGACTCTCTAAGCCTTACAGAGTACTCTGGACTAGATCTCGCAGAATGTCTCAATTACCCAAGAATCCATTACTACGAAAGGTACAGTACCTTTCCGCCTCTAGGCCTGCTGTCTACGGTCTAGCCATCGATATGCATAGTAGATCAAAGACGCTTTTCAGTCCTCCTCAGCCAGGGACGCTGCCGTGTCTTGCTGGCGAACGCTTGTCAGTCAGGTTTCCATTTGAGGACTTTCTTCGTCTTGACATGGCCGCATTTCATGATGTCCTCTCCAAAATCCGTTCTTCGCTGCCGCCAGCTGGGATCTTCTGGTCCGCATTACTCAGATTTCCAACGGACCATCTCTCTTCCTTCTCCCAACTCCGTCTGTTGCACGGGGTTTGAGTCCGCTTACGTCCCAGCTATCACTTCGAGTACCTGATTTGCGGGATCGATGGCCATGGCGCAGATAATTAATTCATCACGCAATTGTGGCCATTGTGGCTATTGTTGCAACCCTCTCACGGCGCGACTCTTTCCAATGGGTGACTAAGCAAGTCACTCACCAGCACGTGACTTCTGCCGCAGCTCGGTGGCACCAGTAATTCGGTGCTTCTAACACACTCTACTCGTACTTTACCATATGCACCGATGGTCTTGGAGCAACGAAGATTCATTGAGCCTTGTTGGAAGCCAGCGAGTGTGGGACTTCACATCTTTCGTCATGTGTGAGGCGACAGGGACTCGTGGGACTGGGCAGGTTACCCGAGGGTTAGCCCAACATCGCCAAGGGGTCTAGTGTTATGAATGGTACCCCGTTTTGTAAGATACCGTATTGAGTACATGTTGTGTACTGTGCTATCGCGAAGAAATGCAAGCCTAGTGTCCCCACAATAAAAGGCCTAAACCAACAGCGGAAATTTCTAAAGAGGCGAGAGACAACTTTGCTGTCTCGTTATCGATACTGGTTTGGCGACACATGCTGAATCGCTACATTGAAGCGGCAAGGTGTCCACTAATTTTTGCACTGTTACCCAGGTAACTGTCCTCGTCGTGCTCATACAGTCCAGAGTCTGCCATGGAAAGCACAATGACTGCCCCTTTATTTCAGGTCTCACTAAGAACGGTCAGTCGCTGCAAGTCTTGAAAATCACACGTCAGTCTTGACAAGCGGGACTGCCCTTGTCTCTACATGCCGATGGCGACTACTAAGCAAGTCGTAGGACTAATGAGAATCTCGGCCAGGCGAGACTTTGTCCTTGTCGCCGGTCAGTGGCCGACCCTGCTATTGTTCCGACTGCAAGGGTCTTGACCAAACAGGTGTCATCACCAATATCTAGAAACGACTGGGCGTCCTTCTGACTCCCTTTGGACGGATCCCGATGGAAAGCCGGTGTCTGGCGCTGACAAAGCGTGCGCCATGGGTCGCGGAACTCTTGTGGATTCTGATATACACCCACTATACCAAGCCCAGCATTCGCCCGATTTGGAAGGATTGTTCTGAGATCGAGGTGATCCAAAACACTGCCAGAGCGGAGCAGAAAGGCACACAAATCTGTCCTCAGCAAGTTAAATAGACAGACAGATCCTGTGTTTCGCACTTCTCTGGACCACAGCCATCACAAGCACACTGCACGATGCTGGAAATTGGTGTCCAACGCAAGGACGGGGTCATCTCGTCCGAGGCTCGCAACGCCCCTATTCCGTGCGTTTCCTGCCGTCTCCCGCTTTCCAGGGTTGTGCTGAGCAGACAACAGGGAGCCCGCTGAGAATGAAGTGTTGATCAAGGTGGTTGCAACAGACTCGAATCCGAAGGACTGGAAGGCAAGCGCACGGCCAGGTGAGCCTAGCAATTTCATCTGACTCGCTCTCAGTTGACCAAACCAGTGAAGACTAACCAAGGCGACGACATCGCCGGCATGGTCCACAAAGTCGGGAAGAAGGTCCACGAGTTCAAGCCGGGCGACAGAGTTGCTGCCTTCCATCGAATGTTTGCCCCGTCTGGATCCTATGCTGAATATGCCATCGCGCCCGCTTCGACAACATTTTTTCTGCCTCCCAATATCTCTTTCGAGTCCGGAGCCACCCTTCCGCTTGCGAGCATGACGGCTGCTTTGGCACTCTACCAACACCTGGGTCTGCCGGCACCCTGGAATCCGGTGAGTAAGGGCAAGCGAGTGCCATTGTTGATATATGGAGGGTCTTCGGCTGTTGGGACGTTCGCCCTCAAGTTCGCCAAACTGAGCGGCCTTGGCCCCATCATCACGATCGCAGGCGGAGGTGCCGATTTCGTCAGATCCATAAACGCCGCCGATTATATCGTGGATTACCGCAAGAAGAACGTTGTGGCCGACGTCCAGAGGATCCTGGATGACGAAGGTGTCAAACTACACCACGCCTTCGACGCCATCTCTGAGCACGACAGCTGGAAACACGTCCTTGACCTTCTGGACAAGAAAGGCTCTGAGCCTGGAAAGATTGTCATGGTGGATCCTCCTGAGCCTGTGGTACCCGAGTGGCCCCAGGGTATCGAGTTCGGCCGCGTCTTTGTTTCATCGGCATATGGGGAGTCGCATAGATGGTGCAACGAGGAGGAAGCGAAGGTTCACCGGGACTTTGCCTATGTCTTCTACAGGTACGTAAACCCCCCTGTCAGTGGTGCTATCCAGATGTTGACGGACTCTCTCACCTAGGTACATGACCCTCCTCCTTGATGAGGGTAGGTTTGTCCCACACCCCTATGAAGTGCAACCCGATGGGCTGCTGGCGGTCGAAAAGGGTGTGCAGGCGCTGCATGACAAGAAGGTCTCGTCGAAGAAGCTTGTCTACAGAATCGCAGATACCCCTGATCTGGACAAGTATCATTGAGCAGGTCTGTTGGGTCACAGAAGACAGAGGACGTATGACACAAAATACGAAGGTGCGCCTCTCTGGCTCGGATACGCCGACCGGTCCTTCACTTGCTACCGTCGACCGCCCTCAGCAGCTCAATTCGGGACGCGTACGCGTGCCAAAGCGGAAACTAGCAGGTACACTTCCGATGAATGTCCAGTGTAGGTGCGCCCTCGGACTTTCCTCGTCCCCGCCTTGTCATATCCTCAGTTCGTTTTTCCATTTCCTTCTCTTCCAGTGCCCTCAATCGCCACACTGGTACCAAAACCCTGGTGTTCGTGGATCCAGGAGCCTGAGAGTTGCCTTTTTGCCCTTGATTACTTGTTTGCACCAGTCTGCTTTTGCCTCTTCTTGTCTGGCTTTTGCCTTCTCCTTGTCTGCTTTCGCCTCCTCCTTGTCCTACGTCTGACGGCCTGGCGTCTCATGCTCTGTTGCATGGGGGTCTTGACAGCATGAAGCCACTAAACCCGTCCAACACCCTACATAGGACAAGACCTGGACAGCCTTCATTTGCAATCAATGAAGATTGTCCAACTCAGGAGGACGACCTTCTCGATGGCGAGACTGCAAACACCAAACAGACTCCATCGTACCTCAAGGAATATGAAAAGACTTCACAAGCCCCACGAGGAGTGGTGTCATCCCGTCCCCTGCAGCCCATTTCCATGGAGGACGACTTTCTGAGTCCTGACAAACTCCTCTCCCACTCAGTGTCTAATCTATTCTCCAAGCCGGATGGGCTCAATGAACCTCCCCCATTGGAGAGCCCGGCAGTCACAAAGGAAGCAGGAAGCAGCTATCACGATTTGGCAGATCATCCTGCTTCGAACAGGTATGCTTGAGACCACGTCGCCCAGAGAGCTCAATGACACTAACCTCTTACCCAGTTCTCCTGAAACCAGACGCTTCGAGGAAGTGAACATCACCAGCGGACAGCTTTTAACCGCAGACGCAAAGAACAAGGTGGAGAACACAGATGGTCATACCTTGACACTGCAGCATAACTCTGCTGGGTTCGGTGCCAGGCCTGCGGATAGGCAGCAAGAGTCTGGGAAGCTCATCTCCCAGGAACAGGGGCAGGTCACTCAGCGAGCTGGAAACGTCGCTGCAGAAGACTGCAATGCCGACAATCAGCATGCTTTTCCATACTTTGCACGACGTGGAACAAGACCAGCCGACCAAGATGATCAACCAGGCCCTGCAGACAGCACCCATGCTCGCCAGCCAGAGTTACCAGAGCAGTGGTCCATCGCTGGCAATGTGGACGACGTTGGTCATGGGACGTCTCCCTCGGTCACGGCAAATGCGAGGACCCACCCTATCAACCACTCCCGTACGACCGCAGGCACGGCACCGATCCACGACGCTAGAGTCTCCAAGGTGGCAAGAAGACGTCAGCCGCGTCCAGGCGAGAATCTGCAGGCCCATGGACAGAACAATGCAGGAGCTGCCAAGGACGGTCCGTGTGAAGAGGACCTCCTCTTTCTTCTGATGTCCAAAACACGCGAGAGCAAAGAAGCTCGCACCAGATCGGAGCGTCTGGAGCTCGAGAACAGAAATCTCCGCCATGAAATGCTGCAGTCAGGTACAGAGTTACGGCAAGCTGTAGATGCCCGCAACGAATGCATTGAAGGATATGACCTCCTGAATCAACACTTGGAGAATTTCAAGGAGAGGTATTCCAAGCTCAAGCAGTGGGCAATGGAGACGAACAAAGACTGCGAAGAGCTTCAAGGCAAAGCATCCAACTTTGAGAACGCTATCTCCGGTTTGCCAAAAGACAGAGACGAGCTCCTCGCACAGCTCCAGAACACCGGTGCCGCTTCTATCAAAGCCGCTGAGCAGTTGGCAAGTGTCCGCAACGCAATCGGCGAGGTGCGGATCATGGCAAAAGAGCGTTCCGCAAGCATCAATGACATGGACGGCCGTTCCAGAAGTCACGAAGAGAATCTGAGCGCGGAACGACGGCGCTGCGACAGATTGGAGCAGCATATTGTCCACCTGGAGCTTGAGAGAGACAAGCAAAATGTCCGAATGTATGGTGAACAGCAGGAGCTCAGACATGCCCTGAAAGGCCTGTCTGACAGTCTCCAAATCCTCCGTGACGGCAGCATGGAAGATAGTCTGGAGAAAGGTCGAATGCTCGAGGCTCTCGGTCACATCGTGTCGCTTCTCGACACCGCTGTTTGCAAGAGATCAGACCTGCTCTCACTGAAAGACACCATCGAGACAGCCAAGACATCATTCGCTATGGTTGAGAAGTCAATCTCTGAGGACCTGCAAGCAACAGTCGCACATCTGACGAACAGTCTTCAGATAGACGTTGCTGCACATTCAGACAAGCTGCTCTCAGCTATCCCCCCTCATACTGGTCAGCTCAATGAAGTTGCATCAGCGCTCGTCCGCCTGGAGCAGAAGGCTGAGCAGATGGAACTGATCATCAAACTACTCCAAGACGCGAAAACCAGTGCGGAAAAGGAGAGTTCTTGTCTGCAAGGGATGGCTGACAACCTTGAGAAAGCTCTATTTTCCGAGAGAGAAGCCGCTCAGAAGACAGTCAGTGACCTTACCACCAATGTCAATGAGTGGACGCTCAAATGTCAAGAGGTACGCGCAGAGCTGGAGAAATGCAAACAGGAACGGGAAGCCGAGGCGTCGGTGGTTCCTGATCTTCAGAACGAGCTGGCGCAGAAGAAGACTGAACTAGAACTTGCTTTTGCTGCGTCTCAACGAGATGCTCAAGACAAGGACAAACTGGCCGCAGAGAAAGCAGCCCTCCTCAACCGCTTGAAGGAACTTGCGAAGAAGAACGCAGTTATTCCCGCACTGGAGCGGAGTCAACAGCAAAGTCACTCAAAGATCACTGAACTGGAGTCCACTCTGAAAGCTTCACGTGCACACGCTCAAAAGAATGAACGGCTTGCTAAAGAGAAAGCAGCCGTCGAGAGTCAACTGACAGAGCTTCGAAAGGAGAACTCGGCGTTGACAGAAGTGCGGATGAACCTACAGCAGACAACCTCCAAAGTCGACGAGTTGCAGAACATCAATACGTCTCTTGAGGAGAACCTTGCTTCTCTCAAGTCAGATCTCGATGAGAAGAACAAGAAGTGTTCCCAGATTGGACCACTGAAGGATTCCATCAAGGCAAAGGACGACGAGCTCGCGGAGCTGCGGAAACAACTGGCCTCATCGAAAAAGTGGACCAGCGAGGTTGAGAGACCCAGAGACGACCGAGAACGAACAGAAGGAGAACTAGCTGCCATACAACAGCAGATACGCAACCTGGAAGGCGCTCTCTCCAATGCCAAACTCGACCTGAGAGCTAAACAGGCCGAAGCGCAGAGCCAGGGTGGGCACCGCTCAGCAACAACGAGGCTGCTCCCAGACAGTCAACTTGGACGTTCTCGTTTGGATTTGAGCCGTGATGGAGTGACCCGACCATTGGCCTTGTCCGCTGGCACAGCAACGGTCTCTGAGACCCAATCGGGAGTCCCGGAGTCTGTCCCAGTCGGCGCAGGAGGCCGGCTTCTATTTGCAGACCGGCAAGTACAGGATGGCGATTGGGCACTCAACTCACTTCCAGACGCATATGAAGACGACGCTCTCGAAGCCGACATCCAACCACGCCTCGCTTGCACAGAGCTACACAATCGTGGACAGGGACATCCTTTGGTAGTGGAGCGCGTGAGAAGAGCCGCAGATGGCCAGGGATCCCTCGTACGAGTGCCTTCGAGCTCATACTCATCGCAGGGTGAGCAAATGCTCCTCGATCAAGTCGGTCAAGTGGATGCTGGTGCTGCAGACAATGTCGCTACCGGCACAGCTCCGAACGGTGCTGACGTGTGGAGATACCTCTCCCCAGAACAAGCGGCCGGCCTGGAGAGACTGAGAAACATCGTACGAGGTCGATGGCCTCCTGTTACACCGAAGCGAAGTATCGAGGACGTGCTCAACCGCCCTTTCCAACCTACGTTCGGGAGGGAGCAGCACCGGTCGAATCCCGCCGTCAAGCGTCGACTCGAGCCAGAAGTCGAGAAGAATGAGGTCCAGGAAAACACTCGGCGGCTCAAGCGTGGGACGGCCAACCTTGAAATCACGATGCCACAACCTCGTCATCCTATCCGGGTTGTGCCACCGTTGGATGCGCCCACGTCGAATGCGCCCATATCGAATGCGCACACATTGAATGTGCCCATGTTGAATGTGTCCACGTTGAATGTGTCCACGCTGAATGCGCCCACGTTGAATGCGCCTAGGTCGACGGCGCCCACGTTTACTACGTTGCCTGCGGAACCGACTGTCAGCCGGGGCTTAGGTCGCTACGCGAACCGCAACACAATCGTGGGAACGTATGCACCGGCGCCCGGAAAGATCTTCGGATCCCAGAAGCCACCACGCAAGGGGTCTCGAGCGGACAAGTTCCACAGACGCTTCAATGGGCTTGAATGAGGTGGTGATGACTCGTGACGTCGCTGATGGGGATGGCAAAGAGGCATGGTGTCGGCCTGGGTCAGGCTTCAATCTTAGGACTCAGCTTCAAGGATGAATATGTGTAGGCACTACAGCGGACTATTGAAAGATGTGGCCCAGAGAAAACAAGATATCCGAAGGCCAGGCTTGTGAATATGTCGGTTGCAGGACTGCCAAGCGATATGGGAAGCAAGTATGGATATTGATGGGATGGAGCATTTTATGGTATGCGCACATGCAAGCAGGGAATCAGATTGTATCTACCGGGGAAGAGTACAGGGAGAAAATCATGGTATGGGGAAAGGAATGTGAGGGAGAGAGAAAAATGCCAGGGTGAAAGAAAAAAAATTGGTGACGGACATAGACATATCCAAATAGTGCCATATGTTGATGAGCGTGTATCTTCAATGTCGAATGACGAATGCCAGAGCACACAAGCTTGTTTGTACCATCAAGACGGCCTGCACAAGATTGCACACGTCCCTGAAAACTGTGGCTCTTGTCGGTACAAGCATGGGATGTTCAAGTCAAGCCATTCAAGTCCCGATGCGAGGACTGCACCAGTCTAGAGAGAAGAAGTCTAAAGAGAAGACCTTCGCCTCCACACACACACGAGCTATCAATTCCGACTCACGCACTGAACAGAGTCTTCAAAGCAGAATATTGTGAAGTGGTTGACCTCAGGTGGTCTTGACGCTGTGTCTGTCTTCAGAGTCCCTTTCACTGGAAGTTGACACCACTCGCCTTCTGTTTGAATGTGTGTCTGTCTCCATGTCTGTATCTCAGTCTGTCTCTGTCTTCCTTTGAAGCCAGTGCCAGCGCCAGTGCCAGCGCCCGCGCAATCCACATGGCCCATGCAAGACGCCTCACACTCTCACTCACTCAACCACAACACACACACCATCACATCCACGCTCTCTTCAAGTGACTCCCCGTGTAAGAATGTATCGATGTCATGCTGGTGTGACGGGTGTGTACTGGCTGTACACGGTAGACGAGAGAGGTACTTTGAGTCGAGCTGGGAATCGGTCCCAAAAATCATGACTCTCAAGGTGTCTGGACCGGGAGGTTTGAGACCCTGCGAGTCTGGGAGTTGAGATTGTGGTTATTTGTGCAGTATGGATTCAGGATTGGGAAATTTGGGAATTTCAAAGCAGGGTTGGTCGGTGATAAATACATTGGATTGCTTGGCTTCGCTTGTGTGGTTGGGCTGGGTTGAGTCGTGCTGCGTCAGATCGGCCGTTGTCATCTCATCGCGCAGTTGAACGGAAGGTGAGTGCGACAGTCAGGCAGACGATCTCGTCTTCCTGCGTCCGCGCACGCGTCCGCATCCACGGGTCCCTCAGATCGTTCTGCCTTCCGTGGTGCATTTCTCTGGTACAGTAGCAAGCCTTGCACCTGCGCCTGCCTACCTGCGCTTATCCTCTTCGCGACCAGCAATTTTCGGCGGCAAAGTACGAGGGACGAGTCATGGCATGGGAAGGCAAGACAGACTACGCTCGTCCCATCTCGTCCATGGCGTGCGTGCGCGCATTGTCTGCCCATCCATCCGATCCTCAATGAGCTCGTATGCATGCATGCATGGCGCGTGTGCTGCCGTGTTTTGCCCCGCCCTGCCCTCGTGGTCCTAATCACTATCTTGCATTCCGCTTTACTTGCCTCCCCTCTTCTGCTCCAGGAATAGCACCTGTCTCTTCACCACGGGGTCGTACTTCAACATGCTCAGCGGGCGGGACGCGCGAGGCCGCACCATCGTGCGGTAATAGCCCGTCATGGCCATGGAGAGGAGGCGCACGGCGATCGTGCGGGATTTTGGTTTCTTGGCCATTGGCTCCTTGCTTGCTCCGGGGAGAGTAGCTAGCCTAGACTATGTTATGCTATACTATGCTGAGGGGGGTAGCTTGGGTAGGTATTGGTATAGGTATGTAGCTTGGTCGATGGGTTGCCACGTAGGTAGGTAGCTAGCTAGGTAGCGAGCAGGTCGATGAGACGGATGGATGGCTGGTTTGCCGTCGGCTGGGGAAAGGGTAAGATCCGATGGCGGCGACCGAACGAGTGATTGACTGATGTCGTGTCGGGGTGGAGGATGCGACGAGACACTGTTATTTTCGGGTTCGTAACAGGCTGAGTATTCGATGGGATTGTGAATATTCCTTACGAGCTACGGGGAAGCTTTTAGAGTAGCTTTCGACATTCAGGGATCCGAGCCAAGAGTTTTCTTACAAAAGTTGAAGATTTGATCCGCCGTACCAGGTACCTCTGGAAAGAATACTGCGCATCATGGACACAGTCTGTGCAGGGTGGCAGGCTGTGAGGCTGCCCTTGCTGCATACGGACATCCCACCTGGGAGTCTCTCACTGTGGCAGATCAAGGATACTTTGACTACAGACTTCTTGAGCTTGTATCTGCACGAATCCGCGATCCTATGATGCTCCGTGAGCTGGTACCCACTGCTATCACGCTGGTAGACCGACTCATACGCGACTCAGCAAACTTCACTGGACAACCCCAGCCACTGGACCGTTCGTCAGAAATACCTGGTATTCTGGGCTGATGTATCTCGTCGTATCATTATCAACGTGTAATCATGCAACCGCTTTGTATCTTTTTCTTTCCCCAGCCCCCCTGGCATGCTATGCTGAAAGAATGATATGTGCATCTCGAGTGAGACAATGGGGTGCCATGGTAGGGTGTGCCTCAAGCTGTCCGTCGTATAAATTCGTCGGATCACTGTAGTAGCGGGTCCTGAAAAGAAGTCAGCATGCTTGCCACCCGAGGTCCGTTCAATTTCCATTCGAGACTTACCCTGAAGTGTTTCTGGCTATTCGCTTGCTTCTCCAGCTTGGCTTGATACCGATTCTGCGCACGTCTCTCCTTTTGTCTGGCTCTGATCTCCTGGGACTGAACATCACGTCTCTGCTGAGCGGTTGCACCGAGCATACCCGCCTCGCCGCGTCTCATCAACTGACTGTTCCGAGGCGGCGTGGCTGGGAGATCCATGTCCTCCATTTCAGCATCCTCTGAACTGCCTTCTTCGATCAGTCTTTGCGCCCTCTCCATCCGTTCGGCAGCGGTCGGGTAGTTGTGCAGATTTTGTCGGTAGTACTTCCTCAGGCTTCTGTGCCCGGCGACTCGTCCACTGGGGAGGTGCATTTCGTGCTCATCGTAGAAGACTGCATTGTTGTGGTGGTGAGCGTGCGAGTGCCAGCCATCTGCGGTTCGATGCGGTCTCGGATCTGTATTAGAGTGATGTTTGTGCAGAGGGAGTCGTTGATACGACAAGGTTCGGTCATCGTTTGGTACCGAGGCGAGATCATTCGTATCGAGCGAGGAAAAGGACGAATCGGTCTCCCAGCCGTCATCCTCCGCTGCTTCACCGTCCTGCAGTTTCACACCGCCGTTCTGCTGCGGCTGGACTCCGTCCATGTCCGTGTCGGAATCTTCAGCATCCGAGTACGTGCTCGAGAAG
Organism: Cladophialophora carrionii CBS 160.54; assembly: GCF_000365165.1. NCBI lineage: Eukaryota > Fungi > Ascomycota > Eurotiomycetes > Chaetothyriales > Herpotrichiellaceae > Cladophialophora > Cladophialophora carrionii. The sequence goes on from NW_008481834.1 coordinate 945,802, forward strand.
TCGTAGAATTGTCCCACCTCGACCATTTCCTCTTCTGTCTCAAACGCAATCTTGCAATGGCTCTTATCCCGCATGTGTGTCTGAACGCCGTCTGCGTTGCCTCTCAGTTTGTGGCAGTACAGACATTCGAAATTCTGATGGACCTTGGCTTGCATGTACCTGATGAGTCCCTCCATATCCACCAAGAACTCCTGCTCGGGGATGAACAGACCGTGAATCTTGGCCATATGCATAACGCTGAGTTTGAGGTTCGGCGAGTCGTAGTTACAGAAGAGGCATCGTGAGATGGGTATTGAGGGGAGCTCGGGTTTCTCTGGGGACATTGGATGGTCTGCTCGCGGCTCTGTGTCCGGACCAGGGGCCGACGGTCTCCGCGTGATTGCAGGGACTTCTTGAATCGAGGTGTCCTTCATTCCCGCCACCACTTTCTCAAATTCTGCTTCGGCGACTGGGTCTCTGGATTCGGAGTCTGCGATCGAGCCGACGACCGAATTGGTGTCCCGTGCCGAGCCTCTGCTGGACGCTGCTTCTCTTGTTCGGTGCGACTTGCTCGCCAGGTGGTTCTGGTAGGCATTTTCGCTGTAGTAGGTCTTCTGACAGGTGGCACACACTGTTGCAAAGGCCGCCTGCGCCGCCGCCGCGTTGTTGGTCGCCTGGGCAGCCAGCACCTTGTCATTGTAGTCTTCAGAGGAGACAGGGGGTAACTCGGCCACCTTGCGTTTCAGGTTGTATCTGTGCCAGTCGCTTCGCATGTGTGTTCGTTGGGCATCGCTGTTACGGAAGGCCACCGCGCAGGAATTGCAGGTGTAAGGATGGGTCTGAGAAACGTCGACCGGCGCAGCAGCGGACGCCATGGCGGACGGGAACGGGCGACAAGGGCGGACAGGATGCAAAGGCAGAGCCAGAGCGGGAAGAGACAGTGGCAGTGGCAGTGGCAGGGGGAGTGGGAGTTTGTATGTTCGACCAGACCCTGCTCATAGTTCACCGTACTGGGTCGTGAGTGGGATGGTTGCAGTGTTTTTCCTGAGAAGCCCAACCGGAGTGGCGCTGGACGGATATCCGAGCGCAATGAGCCACGGATGTGTGACGTACCACACAGTACAGTACGTACGGTGAACTCGTGCTGAGGGGGGCGTGAAATCCGAGCCTTTGACCGAAGCTTGACTTTTTACGCAAGGCGATGCCGAGAATGTGTGGTCAGGCAGCACGGCTCCTCCGAGGTCCTACTTCTATTTCTCCTCCAGCTACGGATATGTGCGGTGGGTTATTGCTCTGGTCAAGATAAGACGTGGTGGTTTCTTCCTGCATCTGGCGGTCACACAGCGCGCATACGTAACGAGTCATCTGGTGGACAGCACACTATCAGCAGAGGGCGATACATAATCGAATGGGTCTCTGATCGCCATCCAACGACTTGAAGCACAATGAGGACAAATCTATACCGAGTACGGCGACTCGTACTGTGGTACTATGATAGCTGCTCTAGCTCATGCTTGGTGCTGTCGATGCACCGACTGATCCCGGAAGCCGAGCCTTTCTAGAAAACTTCGACGCCACCTGCAAGTTGTCGTAGGCCATATCTCATTATCTGGTGCCCTGTGTATCTTACAAACCAGGCACGCTGACAAATATCCCACGTGGAGTTGGTGGCGTCTTGGCTTGAGTGCTTGGTTCTCGACGTCTTTTGGGGGCCCATCACCATCACTGTTATGTTCATATTCAGCACTGATATCGTACTTCGGCAGCAGAATTTTGAGAACGGCGGTTTCACACTCTGAGACTGGCATGGCATACTCTTACTTGTGTAGAAAAGGTTTCTCCTTTCGGATCTGCAGGTCGACGTGACGCATCGAACAAAGTACAACTGCCCATTTTCCGATGCAGCAATGAGCTTAGAAATCTTCCCTTTACCAGGTATCCGAGTAAGGGTGATGGGCATTCGTTCGACAAGGCTCAACAAGGAGCCGACCACACAAAATGCCAAAAAACTCATGTATGAGAAAACCCCTCCTCGCAGAAGGTCTTTTTGTCCATTCTCCCGGACAGCAACAGTGCGATACTCCCACTTGCAGCTTCAAGCGATGACCCCTCCAGGGGGAGATGATGAAGACTGTGGACAAGACTTACTGCAAACACTGTCACAGTGATGCGAGGCTCCCACTTCTAGCTCTGTCAGATGAACTCCGTGAGGAGTGGATTGATGGAGACTGCGGACAAGACTTACTGCTAACATCATTGCTTTGCCATTCGAATGTGGGGAACATTTTGCACGACAATATATATGTGTGTTCATTTTCAGGCCGGGGTTGCTGATTGGTTGAGACGCCGCTGTGAAGTCGAGTTACCATGGTGTGTCACGTGTGGAAGGGAGAGGTGAGGCAGTGAAGGGATTAGGTAGCCGGAAGACCGCAGTCGATATGGGAGGAGAGATAAGATCCCGGGCGATGCTGTGCGAGCCGCCCTTGCCACAAACAGGCGACTGACACAACCTGAATACCCCCAGAGTACAGGGAGTATACGCTCTCGTGGTGGCCATGGATATTGCTTGCAAATTGGGAGACGCCGCAGGCAGATTTGTTGTAAGTCTGCCAACATTACCCTGTGATACTCGTCACAGATCTGCAGTCGACACGGACTCGTATTGCAAGAGAGGGATCTGGGCATTGACAACGCCTTGTTACAGAGTGGCTGGACGGGGATGAGCCTCCTTCAAACCCGTACGGATCAGCGATTGTTCACCAACATGGATACCAGTCTCTGGTAAGAGGAGAATAGCTACGGTTCTCTCCGCCACAGCAGCCCCCATGCTCCCATCGAGTTCAGCCTGCCCAGCGTCTAGTCCAGCTTGAGGGCTTATCGTCAAAGACAGCACATATGTTTAGTGTCCTTGGTGTGCGTGACTGCACGCACTGTACTCTAGACTCCGGCCTCCATATGCAAGGAGGCAAGCTTAGATGCCCACGGACAGATTAGGGAGGAAGCAGGTCAGGGCTTGATATGAAGAGAGTGGTGCAATCAACGTTATTAGTGTTATTACTGAATTCACGTCGTCTTGGGACGGAGTTCTATCTACGGAGTACGGAATATCTCATCCCATCCCATCCCATCCTATGTTGTGCTCTCGTATCCTGCGTATCCTGCCGCATCATGTCGTGTGGTAGGTATTCTACCATTTTCTATCGGGGTATCATCATAATGTCACAATATCACAATCGTTTCCTTGTCGGACTCCAAACGCCACCGATGCCATCGATTCCCTAAAGCAAGAGGAGTGTCCCCATCATCACCATCGAGATCACTCCTCTTGCGAGGCAACTTGTTGGCCGAGCTGCATTGTTCGGCGCGGGAGGCGTCTCTGACGGGGCGGTAGTGGTGGCAGAAGACGATGATGATGATGATGAAGACGAGGAAGAAGCAGTAGACGATCTACTGGGTATTTGACTCGACGTTGAGAACGTCGTGCTGGGTCGTGTGGTGGACGAGGTCGTCGAGAGTCCCGACTCCGTGGGACTGAGCGAGTTGCTGGCGAGGGATGTGGAGGAGGTGAGGATGACCGTCAGGATAGATCCGTTGGATGTGATGACCGTCTGAGATGGGGTGCTCGGGCTGGTGCTGCTATCAGATTGAGCGACCTCGGTGGTGGATGAAGGAGACGTCGAAGATGTGGCTTCTGGTTGGGAAGTTGGGCTAGGGGGGGCATTGGAAGTGAGTTCGGCTGTGGCAGTGGCTGCTGTCTGAGAACTTGAGTCGGTGGACAGTGAATTAACGCTGGAAGGAGATGAGACATCAGGAGATGTTATCGTCGTTGCTGTGGCTGTGCTGGCGGCTGCTGCTGTTGACTGGGCGTCAGTTGAGAGATCTTCTGAGATGGTCGCTGCGGTGGATCCCGGTGTAGCTCCGGAAGAGGCTGAGATAATGCTCGGATTCCCTGATGGACCTGCGTCGGAGCTGGAAGATGCGACTGTTCCTGGATTCGGTGATCCAGAGCTGGTCAAAATCGTCTGTGCCGAGGATTGCGTCGATCCTGACTCGTTCGATAACGGAACAATCACTGTGGCGCAAGCGGTGGGAAACCCGTGGTCGTCATAGCAAGTTGGAGTGGTCGAGGTGGCGGGATAGATGGTAACGAGCGTTGGAGATCCTTGCGAGTCGTAGGACGTAACGACATCAAGGGAAGCCGAGGCCGAAACCGACGCCGAGGACAAGACCGCCAATGAGGACGGCGATGGGGATGGGAAACTGGAGCCGGACTGGAAGATAGTCAGTCAACAATCACCACGTTTGGCTGAAACAAGAGGAATGCCACTAACTTGTCAGCCCAGAAGTTGAAGAGCTTACCACGCTCGCTACTGTCGCTGTCGCCGTTCCCGACCACGGCCAGCCGGTTCGAGTTGCAGTTGCGGATGAGCCGTCATCACCATTGCCGAAGGCGAGAGGAGCACTGTTGGGGACCGATGAAGTGACTGCAGGTACTGAACCAGACGAGACTGGGACACCGTTTCCTTGACCATTGATTTGACCGCCGTTGGAGCTGATGGACTGCCACGTGCCGCTGGTACCGGAGTAGGAGTACTGGGAGCCGGTCGAGTAGTCCGTGACATGAATCGACTTCACATACATGGTGAAGGGCCCAGCGGAGTAGTCGGTGACACCTCCAGCCCATTGGATCGTGCCCTCGGGGTTGGATGGGTCACCACCTGCCCAGGCTCCAAGTTTCACGTACATCGGCGTCTGAGGATACTGGCCGGCTTCAGCTTGTGACTGGGTCATCGCGCGAACCGTCTGGCCATCAATGGACCAGACAATCTGATCGGCGGTCCAGTCAATGCTGTAGGTGTGGAACTCGTCATGGTTGTTGGGTGCCCCGTGATATGCTCCTCGGTTGTATCCCGTTGTGGTGATGCCCTTTCCGAAGTAGTTGCTTTGGGCCTGACTATTGTCGCCTCCCAGCCATTCCCAGTCTATCTCATCCAGGCAGTCAGACTGCAAGATAGCGGCACTGACTATTCCTGTTCCTGGAGCAGCTTTGACCACGAAATCGACATGTCCGAACATGATATACCAATTCGAGGACAGGGTAGGAGCGTCGCCGCGCTGAGAGATTGTAAAGGCTGCGCCATCGGAGGTGTAGCTGACTGCGCCCGAAGCCGTGAACTCGTCCGAGGCACCGGCGGCGAACTCGACATCGACGCTTCTGCCGAGAGCAGGGTCCGCGGGGCATCCACCTGGGGAGAAGTCAGCCATGTCGAAGGGAACCTGGCGCCGGAGAACTCACTTTGTTGCAAAGGATTGCAGGACGAATATGTCTGTGCAACTGTCGGTACTAGCAGGGAGGAGAGGGCCAATGCGGCGAGCACTGAGCTCGCCACTGAAGTGTGCATAGTGTACAAGATGAAAGACTCAACGCCAGAACAATGCAGGAAGCACGAGCCGCTCAAGATGCTGAAGAAGACTGGCAAAACTCAAGATTGCAGCATGGCAGTAACACAGTAGAGTCCCAAGCGCGGATATGTGCTGAACAGACAAAAGACAAAGACAGTGAGCGATGCGGCAGAAAAATAACGTGGTCATAGGTAGAAAAGTGACTTGTCTCTGAAGAGGCTGGCAAGTCGCCAAACCACGCGACGTCAGCTCGCACAAACGAAGCAGCGGGTTTCATGATGCCGACAGGGTGAAGAACGAGAATGTCTCTTGGTCGAGGCGGTGATGAATCCTCTCATTGGCTCGCTATCTCGAAAAGCAGCTTCTTTTCACAGGGAAAGGTGACCTGCGAGAGAGGATTGGACAGAAATGGGGAGGCTGAACAACGACGGACTGTCAGCCTCGTCACAAAGACCCTGGCGATCAGGTTCAGAATCAGGCTCGTCGGGTGCCACGGTGGCTGGTTCGGCGCTAATCCTGCACGCCCCGCGACTTCCGGCTTGGCAACCGTCAAGCCACCGTGGCGCTCTCCTAAAGGAGGTCTCCAAGGGTCTCATCACCCTGGTCATGCATTTACTCATGCAAGAACACCGTTCTATCAGCAACGTGGCCCGACTTCATGGGTCCAGCCTTTGATGTATGGAATGCAGGGCACGGAGTACTCGCCCCGGGCACGACACCTACATTATTTGGGAGGTTGTGGTTTTCGGTGCCTTGTTTGTCATATCGCCGAGTCCGCGTCAGTCCATCATTCCAGCGTCTTGATCCCTCCTTCATATTGCGACACGCTGCTGTACTCCTTCGGATACTTCTCAATAAGCCGCTTGAGCTCCTTCATCTGTTCTTGGACCTCGGGTGTTATCTCCTCATAAACGTCTTCAAACATTGCCCGCAGGGGTGGCTTCTTGACCTTCTCTGCTGCCGAGAACTCTTGTAGCACTTGTTTGCGGATTGACGCTCTTGCTTCCTTCTCCTTGTCTTCGTCCCAGATACCCTTCTTTTCCATCCACTTGCGCAATCGAGTGATGGGGTTGTCCCTTCGTTTCCACTCTTCAACTTCCCTCTTGGCTCGATATGCGAAGCTGTCGTCGCTGGTGCTGTGATGACTGACTCGATAGCTCATGGCTTCCACAAGGATCGGTTTGCAGTCGCCCTCGAGGGCGCGTTTCCTCGCTTCTAGCATGACCTCTCTCACTGCGAAGATGTCGTTGCCATCAACCCGAATGGTATCAATGCCATACCCCAATCCACGACTGGCGATGCCGTCTCCCTTATACTGCTCAATGCTCGACGTCGAAATCGCAAATCCATTGTTGCGGCACACGAACACCACCGGACACGATTTCGTTGCGGCAATGTTTAATGCTGCGTGGAAATCGCCCTCACTCGCTGCTCCCTCTCCAAAATAGCATGCCACAATCCTAGGAGGGACGTTCGGATTGATGAGCCGTTGCATCTTCAAGGCGTATGCGGCTCCTGATGCTTGCGGAATCTGGGTCGCTAGGGGACTCGAGACCGTATGCACATTGAGCTTGCCGCTGCCATAATGCACGGGCATATTGCGCCCTTTTCCGTGGTCATCCTTGTTCGCAAATAGCTGACTCATCATTTCCTTCAGCGTAAAGCCCCTCTGCACGAGGACACCTTGCTCGCGATACTGTAGAAAGCACACGTCGTCGGGCGTTAAGGCAGAGGCAGAACCCACGGCTATGCCTTCCTCACCAGCCGATACCATATAAAAGCTGGTTCGTCCTTGGCGTTGCGCATCGAACATGATCAGATCCATGATGCTAACAGTGAGCATGTTCCGATACCATTGGGTGATCTCTGCATCTGAGGCTGATTGCGGGTCTCTAGTATTATCGACAATGTTGCCATCGGCATCCATAATCCGATATGTCGGCATAGCCGTCTCCTCGGCCGGATTCTGAAACCTCATCTTCGAGGTAAATTTGCTGTTCAGGGCTCCTGGAAAATGAACGCTAAAGAGATTCAGCGGGCGAGAACGCGCGGGAATCAGACTCAACCGGATACTTACGAATCCGACCCTGCTTTTTGTGCAGGCCCTGAGGAATACGTATCGCTCGCCCATCGTATGCTGTGCCCCCGTACCAGCACCCCAGACCTGTATCTATAGCCTGCTGCCAACGGTCTTAGAACAGCCCGATATTTCATGATGACCCGGCCAAATCAGACAAGCCGCCCAAGCAGCAAAAAGACAAACAGGGCGCGTGGAAGCAGTGTAGTAAGATGGACGAGGAAGAGAAAGCAGGGATGGGAGTACGTGACCCTAAGCAAACGGCTTCGGTTATCCACGGTCGACAGAGCTGGATGGGGCCCCGCTAGAGTCGCCGCTATTGGCTGCATGGCTGCTCTCGACAGGCTAAACCTCTTCCGGGTGTCGCGTCGAAGAAAACTGTCGACCAGCTGTTGAACTTCTGGGAGAGAAAGCCGGCATCGCAGTCATGCTGCGTCTCCCTGCTCGACGGCTTGCGAGCCTGTCGGGTCGAACGTCGCGGCTGCCGTCATCGCGACGACTGTTGACAACAAGCAATGTCCGGCCACAACAGCTCCCCGGTCAAGATGAGCGGACAACTCACTTTGGTTTTGAGACAATATCGGAAACACAGAAGGAAGCCAGAGGTAGGCGTTGCTCTCCGAGACGCTTGTCCCACCACTTATTCTGCTAGTTGGCGCCGTCTTCTCCTCAGTTGCCTCCTCCTACGATACCATGAACGATCTAATGTCCCTGGGAATCCACCGGCTCTGGAAAGATTACTTCGTCCGCAGCCTCAACCCGGGCAGCCGGGACAGCGAGACAGGCTGGAGCATTCTTGACGTAGCTGGCGGAACGGGCGATATTGCGTTCCGTATGCTTGACCACGCGACGAACGTGAACCTCGATCTCAAAACGAAAGTCACCATCGCGGACATCAATGCGGATATGTTGGCCGAAGGGCAAAAGAGGGCCCAGGAAACTCCGTACTGGAAATCAGGAAGACTATCTTTCGTGCAAGGAAATGCTGAACACATGCCCGGGATTGCGTCGAACTCGGTTGATCTCTACACTGTCGCATTTGGCATCCGCAACTTCACCAACAAGGACGTGGCTCTCCGCGAGGCATTCAGGATCCTCAAGCCAGGCGGAGTGTTTGCATGTCTCGAGTTCAGCCACGTCAACAGCTCGTTATTTAATGCCGTCTACAAGAGGTGGAGCTTTGGTGCCATTCCTTTGATAGGGCAACTGGTCGCTGGAGACCGGGACAGCTACCAATATCTCGTGGAGAGCATCGAACGGTTCCCCACGCAAGAAGAATTCAAAGCTATGATTGAAAATGCTGGCTTCATTGCCCCGGGTCAAGGCTACGAGAACTTGACAGGAGGCATCGCAAGCATACATCGAGGAGTGAAGCCACTATGATCTGCCCCATGGCAAGTCGTCTCGCTCCGCTGAGACCGCTTGATCCCACCATCCAGGCGAGGAAGTCTGGCAGCGGACGTGTACCGCCCTCCACCTCTACTTGTAGCACAGCAGTGTCAAACTGTCTGGCTCACCTGCACCCGGAAGGTGCAGAGACGTTGTCTCTGCCACACCGATCGAGGCCACCATGGGGCACCATGGGGCACTCGGTTCATGCCCGTCGAATTGTCGATCTGCGATACTGTTGGAAACTCCTGGGCCACGTTCGACGCGTCTCATTGTTGTTCAACACTGACGGGGGTCTAGCGCCTGCAAGTGATAAAAGCAAGCGTTTACCTCAACATCCACGCCTTCGAACACACGTCGCCACTCAGGCAATGGTCTGTACAACAAAATGCACCATAGGGAACATTGGATCATGAGCGGGAATAGACCCTCCCCATCCGCTGATGAGGCTCCTTCGGGCGCTTGCCTTCTCACTGTGTCGCAATGAAATGTGAAGGAGGAAGCCCGCAGCCTGCCATTATATATTAAATGTGCTATATGAATATCTTGCCCATCTCCAAATCGTAGTTGCCGCTCAGGCACGCAACAAACCTCTGCTGCGCCCCAATCGAAGCGAGAGCCGGTTATTAACGTCATCAAGACCAATCCAAGGCAATTGTGCCCTTGCATCGCAACACACAAGAGCTCGGCTAAAGCGAAATGTTACTTCCAGGGCATAACCCCACAACTCCACCTCCAGAATGTCGCAAGCTGCCCAGTGTTTGGTGGCGCCGACCGTCGATCCAGTGGCAGGAAACCGCCCGGACGTCAGCTCACGTTGTGCTCGTCTGACCCCGAAGCTACTGCTGCTAAGGAAGCTATTAGATGGTTAAATGGGTGGCTATGCCGCTTCGGCGTTTGACGGGAGATTCTCACCTCTGACCTATTCTTGGAACTTTGCTCACAGTGCTCAACTACGTAGTTCTGTCCGGCCTGGTAGGGATTTCTCTGGGGCGACTTATACCGCGTCGTCGTCGCTCTCATTACCTTGGGGTCGAGTCGATTCGTAGCCTCCGTATTGCCTCTCGGATCAACCACGACATCAAGACGGAGAGCTGTGAGCCGGAGATACCACCTCCCACCACCAAACATTCACAGACTTCAATCGTATTGCACGACGGGCGACCACGTCGCAAGTCGAAGTAGCAAACACGCTCAATAATATCCACCTTGCTCTGAAAGCTTCGGCAGCCAACAATGGGCTGTGGCTCTTCGCGTCTCAAAGGGGACGATATTCCCGACCTCAACAGCCAAACGGTCAAGACCACAACGACAGCATCAGCGGTCCCACCGATGGGAAAGGTGAGAACCAATTTTTCAGATATCGATTATGAGCAAGACGGCCACCCGCGGCGCATGACGGAATATGCACCACACGAAACGCCAGCTCCAGTCGGAGAAGAGCCGCGTGACTTTTCGGCTGAACAGCAAGGCGCCGGCTACGAATACGAACAGCAGCAGCAGCAGCAGCAGTATCCGAACAATGAGCTGGCGTCGGATCGACCGGACTTGGATCCTGGTTCATCAGCAGGGTTTCCTCATGAGAACGCTGGAGTTGGCTCAAACGCCGGGCAAGGCGATCCCGACACGGCATTGAAACCATATCAAACCCTCGACGGGGGCGATTGGGACAATGACAATCCCAACTCTTATTCCAACCCGCAGCGGCCAGCGGGTATGGATCCTCGCGGCTACCAGGATCCGAACGATCCGACGTCCCGCGACGCCAAAGACGCATTCGCCAGGGCAAACAACCCTGCCAACCCTACGGATCAAGATCACCACGCCCGCCAAGGGACTGGTCAGCGTGACTCGGACCGGAACAACGATGACCGCGCCCGTCCAGAAGCTGGCTATCGTGACTCGGACCGCACGCATGATCTTGACCAGGACCGAAGCCATGATCGCGACCCATTGTATGTACATCACCCCAACAACGACAATGACTTCGACCACCAGAACCCGGACGTCCACGATCCCCAGTCCGGGCGCAAGGGATCCTGGCTCGGGCAGAAGTACGCGTCCTACCAGGCGGCCAAGCGAGGCGAGGGCCCAAGCGACGAGGACGTGATGGAGTATACGGGGAAAGGCAGGGATGAGTTGAATGACTGGGCGCGAGATAGGCCCGGTGTAGGCGGAAACCAGGCGGCCGGCCGGGTGGGCACGGACAACGGATTGGCCGCGGGAGCGAGCTGGAGTTAAAAGAGACGCAGGAGGGGGCAAATCGAAGCGGCGACGGGGATCGACCTGGCGACGTACGAGGGTCGGAGAGCACGAATGTCCGCTGGGAAGGGGGAAAGACAAGACGCAAGCCATGGGCAGGGGAAGAGTGCCGCAGCGAGGACCGATGCGTGAGGCTAGATCAGGCTACACAGAAGCTGTCCTGTCAACCTCGACCTCGACCTCGACCTCAACCTCAACCTCAACCTCAGATCTCTTAGGACGCGCAGGCGGACAATCGGGTAGGTAGGTTAAGTAGGTGGATTGGACGTGTGGCAAAAGAAAGGAACAAAGGGGGCCGTGTTTTTTGCCCCAGATACCTTCGTTGTATATTCTTCGTCTCATGAACTCGCAGGACTCGCAGAGTCTTCTCTTTTCGTAGGTATCCAGTCAATATATAGTACTTTGTATACGCGAATCTACTGGCCCGGACACTCCTTACAGTAGTCGGTCCGTAGTCTCACTTTCAACACATGACTCCAGAGTACAGAGTACAAACATGGAATAGATCTATGGGACACAGTGTGTATAGATACACATACGTATATATATCGTACTCCATACCTCCACGAGACACCAGTAGAGTATTTTCCAATTCTGAGGGACAGCAGGTCCTGTATCAATGCACGACTGTGAACAAGCTTAAGTCTGAGGCATGAAAAGAGGCGCGCCTCTTGCTTCCCACCCGTCCCGAGGAAGTCATTGACACACACGACACCATCGATGATGCTCGGATTGCCTGGGGCAGCGTCACTGATGTCACTTGCGGATTGACCAGCCTCACCACTGTAGGGACTGTAGCTCACGCACGTCACGTCATGACCCGGATATCGAACTCATTACTGTAGGTGTTCGCAGGCTTCGAAACGTTACAGTAGAGCAACCTTGAACGTACTCCGTAGAACAGCACGGAACAACCAGGAAGATGACACGGCAGACATGCCTCATGCCGTGGAGTCTGTATATTCGAATCTAGCCGCCGTCTGCTTTTCTGGGGCTCTATACGGGCCCCGCGCTGCCTCTTGGTGAGATGAAGCTCTCCTCAGGACCAGAGAAGGTATGCTTTCTTCGGTAGCGACTTTATAGCCTGTGCTGTTTCTGTCTACGCACAATATCCTTCGCGAGTTTTTCTGTCGTGCTCGCGTCTACCCAATCGGCGCTTCGTGGAACAGCGGCGCCAGAACCTTTTCTTTTCATCTCTTGGATATACACATTGTCTCGTTTCGCAAACATCGCTAGCAACTCCAACGCTGGATGACATGTCGACGTGTGCATCAGGCTCGTGACAGGGCTAGTACCCATGCTGCGCTGACGCGACGTATGAAACCACCCCCACACTGAACTCCGACGGTTGTATTCATTGTTTTTCTGCAGGGTGCTTCTCTCGAAATTTATCCAATGCTGAATGCAACGCGGGCGGGCATCAGAGGTAGGTTGCTGCATGAAGCCTGGGACGAATGCTGGTGCGGGAAGCGAGCTGGGCCACGCGAGTGCCAGACACAATGTTGGATCTGGTGGGCGTCCGGGTTTCATGATGGCTCCGCCGATGATGCTTCCTTGGCTTTGCCCTTGTCACTATCCGGTGGGTGTATGGAGGCGTTGCTGGCCGAGCGCGCGTCGTCTCTATAGAGGCGATTCTGCTCGATGTACTCCACAACGGGGGCCGGGATCAAGTACTGCACGCTCATGCCTCTTCGCAGAAACAGCCTTATCTTCGTGCTGCTGACGTCATTCTGGATGAGTTGCTGGATCACGTGAATATTCTCGCGGTAGTTCTGTAAGCTTGCCAGGGCTTCGTCGATATCGGTGCCGGATCGCTCAATGATAAAGGTGCCGTACCTCCCTAGAATGTGGTCGAGATCTTTCTCGCTCCACACACCCGGAGTTGACATGGTTTGGATCAAGTCCGCTCCGGCAAGCAGAGATATCTTGACCTGCTTGCGTGTGCCGTTGCCACAGTCGATGCCCTTCCGGACCACGTTGATCTCATGGTCGAAATGGTCCAGCACCTTGGCGGTGGCTGTGTAGTCCTTCTTCTCTGCTTCCCAGGAGTCCACCATTAGCCAGTTGGAGGCTTTATCGATTGCCAGTTGGCACATTGCGACTCTGTGACGAATGCGTTAGCCTAGTGTCTCGCCGTGGAAGGTGAGGGTTATACCTGTGTTCTGCTGGGGCTAAGCCTTGCTTCTTGTATGCGTCCGATACCGGCGACAGGTAGCCGCCCACCATTTCATAGTCGGTATTGTGTTTGGCGTAGTCTGCGGCCATGACGAACATGCGAAGGTGCAGGAAGGTGATCGGAGAGAAAGAGCCGCAAGCTATCAGCAACAGAGGCGTCTTCTCCGGGTCGTCCATCTTCTTCTTGAGGCGAGACTCTGGAAAGTGGTATTCGTCCATCGTGTCGCCGTCACCGGTGATTGCTTGAAGAACAGTCGATCTGGTCTGCGTCAGGGTGCAGTTGACCTTCTTCACAACGGGGGAGGAGTGAGAGGCAGGCAGAAGGATGGCCGAGGATAACGGTGATTTGTCACGGGGAGTATTATGACTGGAAGTGGACAAGGCGTAAGGCGGGGCAATGGCGCCTTGCCGGTGACGAAGACTGGCTCTGGTCGCGAAAGTCCTGTGCCGGAGACAGGATCTGACTGAGGTGGACGAAGGGAGGAAATTGTAGGAACGATCCAGCATCAGGGCTTCATGGCCCACGCTGAGAGAGTTCGGGGGAGAGGCAGGTATTTCCGTGCAGCTGTGCGGAGTGGAGGAGAAAAAGCCGACACGAGGCAGGCCTGGCTTCAGCTGGCTTTCACGGCGGGTTGGAGAACTGGAAAGTCACGCTCGATCTCCGACAGGCGATGGTCGGCCGCAGTTGTCTGGAAGCCTCAAAGCGCCGGGGAGGGTGAGTAATTCTGGATAGACCGGGATTTCGCTTCGTCGCCAGCCCGGAAAAGGCAACGGCTGGATTTGTCGAGTGGGGAAAGAAGAAAAACAGGAAGATCGAGACCGTGATACTCCGGACGAGGAGATGGAGATGGAGCGATGAGAATGGGATTGGAAGTGGAATGGAATTATTTACAGTACCTAGTCAGCGAGAGCAGCAGGAGTCCCGGCTTTAAAGCTGCAGACACCTCATTGTTGCATTGCGTACTGCGTCCGGTGTAGGGACGATCTGCTCGCCGACTCTTCAGACGGCAGTTTCTCGTGCCAGAATCAACGGTGATAAAATCCACCTTTGCTTATCGGTCATTGAAAGAAAACCGCAAATCGTGGCCGCCCTGCGGCTCTCCATTCGCCTTGGTCTATGATAACACGGGGCCCAAGGGCAATTGTGACACCTTTGATTCTCAGATTTGTCGTCATCGACGCTGCAGCCGCAGGACAGGCTCTCTACCGGTCTTGCATTGCACAGCGGGCAGTCATGTCTGGCACAGCCGAGGCGAGGCGAGGCTCGTTGCTGCAGCTTACACATCAAGGTGCGCCAACAACTGTTCGCATGTTGTCGAGGTGCTGCATTGCATATGCATGTCTCTTGCAACCGGTGCCAGGACATCAAGGACTTCGCGGTCTCATTCACGTGGTGAGTTACCGCAGACTGCACAACACTTGCTTCCTACATTTCTAGATATACTTTTGCTGCTGTGTCTACCAGGTTCAAGGAAAGCCCATCACAACCTGGATGCTGGAGAGAATTTATCCTGCGGAGAGTGTCGCGACTGTTCTTTGGCACAAACAAGGGTGGAAAGAATCGTCCGCCCGCGACCTCGCAGTCAGGGCCGGTTGGAGAGGCTCCAGTCACTCGGGGCGGCTGCTCATGTGTGAAGAGGGGGATTTCGGTGCCTTAAATACTCTGACGCGCCCGTGATTAGGTACTTAGGGAGACCCGAAATCCCCTTACCTAGCTAGGCATGGCGTTCCACTCTTGGGCCAACGGCTGCGGCTGCGGGTTCGACGTCGTCGAGCATTCGTCCGATGGATGGCGCCCCAAACTCATCCTCTGTTACTACCATGACAAGACGTCTCGACGACGTATCTGATTTCACCCATCTGGCATCTGTACATTCATTTCCGATCTGATCACTTCTAGACACTCCCCGCTGCAGATGGCGGGTTAACATGGCACATCCGCAACCTGCACGCAATTCACATTTAAATCTCATCAGCGAGCGTGCTGCGACTCTTGCCTCTAGTCACCGACCGGCCTCTGCAACCACCACCGCGACTTCCTCGCAACCGCATGATTCACCGTCTTCGCAGACATCCAGGTACTGCTGCCTTTTCCGTTCATTCACCTGCATTGCCTGCCTCTCAACTCTGCCTTTGCTTGGCTCAAAGTCTTTTCTCCGCCTTGCTTGTCGCCTTGGGCCCAAACACTGCCTGAAGGAAACGTCAGGTTGAACTGCACACACTCTAGTGCCACCACTCCATCCTCTTCCCCTCATTTCCTACCTCTGATATTATCACATCGTCCGCATTCCCTGATGAGAACCATTGCTCATGTCCCGCAGAGTCACTCGTTCCTCTGCGAGGCTCGCTGCAGAGTCTGGCGTCTCGACCACTTCAGCGCCTCTTGCTCCCTCGCACCCATCGACATCGGCTTCTCCACCCGATCCTCCTGCCGTAACCTCGAGAAAGCGAAAGGCTCCAGGCCGTCGTGCCTCGAACCCTACCGACGATCCGGAAGAGAAGAGCCCTCCATCGACCCGCGGCGGAAAGAGACAGAAATTAGCTGAGTCGCCGCAGAACGAGCCAACAGCTGCGCCACCTGCGGCTCGATCGACTCGAAGACGGAGCGCCCAGAAAGAACCGGCAATGTCTAATAATGCGTATGTATTGAGAGAGTGCGAGATACGGATAACATCAGCTCATTGTACCAGTTCATCGTCCAAGTACCACGAAGAGTCCGAGAAGCCACTGGCAGCAAAATCAGGCTCCCGACGCCAGTCAAGCAGAGGTAACAAGACACAAGGTAGTTTACAGTCTCAAAGCGATGTTTCAAGTCCGCTGATTGCCTCGACAGAAGTAACAGCACCATCGCAGACTCCTCAGCCGCGTCGCCAGAGGAAACGTTTGAGCAAGAAAGACCAGGATGTTCAGATGAGGGACGAAGAAGACGAGAACGAGAAGCCCGCCAAAGAAGAGAAAGACACTTCTCCTCCCCCTGATCGCTCGAACAGTGACAGTAACGACGGCGACGATCACAGCGGCATGGATGACGATGATGGCCCAGATCCCTTTTCCGCAGCCCTTTTCGGCACTGGCCGCGGCCCTCCGTCAGGGCTATCAAACACCCTCAGAGCCTTGAGTGGAATGATGAGCGGCATGTCTTCGAGACTCCGAGATATCCTGAACAATCTCCGGCAATCGGACAATCCAACCATGCAGATGGTGGCTCTCGAAGAGCTCTCGAACCTCCTGTTGGTCTCGAATGAAGATAATCTCTCGGGTCAATTTTCACCGGATCCTTATGTCAAAGAACTCGTGGCCTTGATGCAGCCGAATCCCATCACCGGCGAGGAGAACCCTGAGATGATGCTTCTGGCTTGCCGGTGTATTGCCAATCTGATGGAGGCTTTACGGGGCTCCGTGGCCAATGTGGTCTACGGAGGGGCTGTACCAGTACTTTGCCAAAAGCTGCTTGATATTCAGTACATCGACGTCGCCGAGCAGGCCTTGAGCACGTTGTCTAAAGTCTCAATCGACTTCCCGGCATCAATCGTCCGCGAGGGAGGTTTGACTGCATGTCTTCAATTCCTTGACTTCTTTGCCACCGGCACACAGCGAACCGCCGTCACCACCGCGGCAAACTGCTGTCGTAACATCCCTCACGATTCCTTCCCGGTCATTCGAGACGTCATGCCGATCCTGCTCAATGTCCTGTCGAGCCACGATCAAAAAGTCGTCGAACAAGGCTGTCTATGCGTCACCCGAGTCATCGATAGTTTCAAGCATAGCTCGGACAAGCTGGAGCAGTTGGTTGACCCCCCTCTGCTGCGCGCCATCCTGGGACTTCTGCTACCAGGCACCACCAACCTCATTGGGGCGAACATTCACACGGAATTTCTGCGCGTGCTCGCAATAGTGGCGCGAGCAAGCCCTCGGCTTTCAGGAGATCTACTCAAAATGAACGTCGTGGACACCTTGTACCAGATTCTTACCGGCGTGTCCCCTCCGAGCGAGACTGACGACGATGCCTCCAAGATTGACAGTGTGGTCATTATGCAAGCTCTGATCCACAGACCGAGAGAGCAGGTATACGAGACTTTGAATGTTATTTGCGAACTTCTACCACGCCCGAAGCTCTCCAGCGAGGTAGGCTCCGAAGTCTACGACGATATGGATGACTACATGTCGGATGAAGACGATCAAGCTTCCGGCCAGCAGTCTAAAACAGAGAAGAGACTTGAAGTTCTGGCTGACTGCAAACAAGAAACGCGCCGCTTTGCGACCATCCTCCTGCCCACCTTGACCGACGCTTATTCAAGCACTGTCAACCTGAGTGTCCGCCAGAAAGTCCTCATTGCTCAGCTCAAAATTCTGTCCAACTTGGAGACAACGGTCGTTGAGGAGGCACTACGACCAGTGCCATATGCCTCATTTCTTGCATCAATCCTGTCCCAAGAAGATCATCCAAGCCTCGTGGTTTTCGCCCTGCAGGCTTCAGAGCTGCTTTTTGAGAGACTCGAGGACATCTATCAATATCAGTTCCATCGTGAAGGCGTCATTGGTGAGATTAAGAAGCTCGCTGACCGACCCCTCGCAACGGACACAAAGCCAGCCAAAAGCACTGATGCTGATGATGCCAATCCCGGCGCAGGAAGTGCCGATGTCCAGGCGAAGCTGGGTAGCAATCAACACGAGGATGACGACGACGGAGAACACAATGACGACGGCGAGGATGATGAATATGGCGATCCAGAGAATGAGGATAATGATGACGAGAGAGACGACGAAGACCTTGCTGCTCGACATCACCATGATGATATGGACGGTTCTCAAAGTTCAGACTCCTCTGATGATGAAGATATTCCGTCGCCCCTTGCCATCGCTGGAGTTTCTGACTTGGTCATCATGCGAGCGAAGAATTTCTTGACCAAGTATGACACAGCGAAGGGCAAAGAGATGAAGGAGAAGGCAGCCGATATTCGAACCGATCTGCACAAGCTTGCCACCGACATTGAGGTCTTTTACCGTGATCCCAACCCCAACGGGGCTGGCAACGAGCTCTTTTCACGCCTTGCCAGTTACTTTGATGAAGACGCTCTGGAGAGCATAACGAGTTCAGAGTTGTTAGACTCAGGCATCATCCGTGTTCTGGTGCAAGTCTTGTCTGACGGACCTTCGTCCAACATGGGAGTCGCCAGAGCGAACCTGGTCTCCGCCTTCATGGGAACAACCTATCGAGGCAATATCAAGACGACATCGGCGGCGTCTGCAGTAACACCGTTCAGCGTCCTCATACAGAAGTTACAGGATTTGCTTAGCCGCGCGGAACACTTTGAGGTCCTAACCGTCAACAACAATGCTTCGGAGAGCAGTCGCAGCAGCTCTACTTCTATGCTCTCGCGTCAGATCCGCCTGAAGCTGACAGCAGACTCCGACAGTGACATCCCTTTGACCTACCGCGACATGATAGTTTCGATTCACGCCATCGCGACCTTCAAAGCGCTTGATGACTACCTTCGGCCTCGAATCACCCTGTCCGAGCGTCCACCATCATCGGCGCAACGCCGTCGGGATATGTTGCAACATATCGCCAATGCCCGTCTTGCGCACTTGTCTGGTGCTGCTGAATCAGGCCTTCTTTCTCCGCTAGGCCAAGACCTTGGGTCTCCGGCTACGCCAGGGAAGGCAGAATCACGCCCTCCGTCTCAAATGAAACGACGGTCTCAAGAGCGTCATGCTCCTGCCGAGAAGAAGTCGGCTGAGAAGACTGAGCGGAAGCGCTCAAATCGTCGCGATCAAGCTTCATCTTCAGATCAGCCATCAGCACCACCACCAGAGCCCAGTTCCGAAGAATCGCAGC
This sequence comes from Cladophialophora carrionii CBS 160.54, assembly GCF_000365165.1. Lineage (NCBI taxonomy): Eukaryota > Fungi > Ascomycota > Eurotiomycetes > Chaetothyriales > Herpotrichiellaceae > Cladophialophora > Cladophialophora carrionii. The sequence goes on from NW_008481834.1 coordinate 964,926, forward strand.
ACCAGCTCGAGTGTGCAGACGAAAAGGTGCTTGAGGACGATGAGGGCAACGACCCTGAAGGGGTTGGAGCCCTGGACGCATTCGTGGATGGGCTCGAGGAAGATATGTCGGATGAAGAAATGCCCGAACCCGGCGCTGTCAACATGGAGATTGGGTCTACTGGCAAGGTGACGGCTCGAAAAGAGGATGGAACCAGAGTTGCAACCCCTCAGCCAGGGACGCCCATTCCCCCAAATGCTCGACCACCATCTTCAGGACAGTCTCCTGGACCCTCGCCAGTCACTGCGGCGGGTCGTCCCTCATACGCCCAAGCGCTTGCAGCTGTGCCTCAAGACTGGCACATCGAATTCAGTATTGATGGAAAAATCATCCCGAACAATACGACCATCTACCGCGCCGTTCACCACAACCGTGATCAGCCGCAGGATCTCTCTTTACGCAGTGTCTGGTCAGGCGTCCATACAGTCAAGTTCAGAAAAGTCCGAGGTCCTCCACCTTCGCCTTCGAGCTTACCTCCTTTTGGCGCGGCAGAGAAGCGAGGATCTCAGAATGCGCTTCCAGCGTCGCTCGAAGGTCACCCTATCACGTCCCGCATCCTGACTCTACTGGGCATCTTGCACGACTTGAATGCGAATCTGGACGAGATACGAGAGATCACTGAACAGCCAGGGCTGAAGCTTTATGCCGAGCCTCTCGCATCATTCATCAACACCAAATTGACCGCCAAGATGAACCGTCAACTGGAGGAACCGCTGATTGTAGCTAGTAACTGCTTGCCAGACTGGAGTGAGGACCTTGCTCGGTCGTTCCCGTTCCTGTTCCCCTTTGAGACCCGACACTTGTTCCTGCAATCGACCTCTTTCGGATACTCGCGCTCGATGGTCCGATGGCAGAACAATCAATCCGAGAATGATGATCGCCGTGATCGGCGGAGAGATGACAGACCCATGCTGGGTAGACCCCAACGGCAGAAGGTGCGCATTTCACGTCACCGTATCCTGGAGAGTGCCATGAAGGTCATGGACATGTATGGCGCGTCACCAAGTGTGCTCGAGGTTGAGTACTTTGAAGAGGTCGGGACGGGTTTGGGCCCGACTCTCGAATTCTATTCGAGCGTGTCCAAAGAATTCTCCAAGAAGAAACTGAAGATGTGGCGCGAAAACGATTCTGCAGACAAGGACCAATTCGCCTTTGGAAAGAACGGTCTCTTTCCAATCCCCACGAGTCCGGAAGAGAGCGGCAAAGAAGCGGGCAAGAAGCTCGCGTTGTTGTTCAAGACGCTTGGAAAGTTCGTGGCTCGCTCGATGCTCGATTCTCGCATCATTGATATCACCTTTAGCCCGACCTTCTTCAGGATCGGCGGCATCACAAATGCTGTTCCTTCTATTGGGTTGTTGCGTACCATCGACCAGGATCTTGCCAACTCTCTCTCTCAGCTCCAGCAGATCGTCAAAGTGAAGGCGAAGATCGAACTCGACTCGTCCATGTCGGAGGAAGAGAAAGCACAAGCAATTCAGAACCTGAACATCCATGGTGCCAAAGTCGAGGATCTCGCTCTTGACTTCACCCTTCCGGGCTATCCTGAGATTGAGCTGATTCCCGACGGATCGAACGTGACGGTCAACGTGGACAACGTTCAGCAATACATTGATCGAGTGCTCGACTTGAGCCTTGGCAGCGGCGTGCGGCCCCAGATTGAAGCATTCCAGACCGGGTTTTCTCAAGTGTTCTCCTACTCGTCCCTGAGAGCCTTTACGCCCGACGAACTGGTCATGCTGTTTGGCCGCACGCAAGAGGACTGGAGTATCGAGACGTTGATGGACTCGGTCAAAGCCGATCACGGCTTCAATATGGACAGCAAGAGTGTCAAGAACCTACTGCAAACCATGTCGGAACTCAGTCTTTCTCAGCGTCGCGATTTCCTCCAGTTTGTCACAGGCAGCCCGAAGCTTCCAATTGGCGGGTTCAAGAGTCTGACGCCCATGTTCACCGTCGTATGCAAACCCAGCGAGCCTCCTTACACATCGGACGACTATCTGCCGAGTGTCATGACTTGCGTCAACTACCTCAAGCTTCCGGACTACACGTCGCAGGATGTGCTCAAGGAAAGATTGTTTGTGGCAATCCGGGAGGGTCAGGGTGCTTTCCACCTGTCTTGATGTTGTTGCAATTGCGGAGTTCCACAAACCAGCCACGTTCGCTTAGGGAATCTCCGCGGAAGGCGCTACGAAGAGGTAAAACATTTGGTTGCCACAGTCATTGTTTGCTGGATAGTGAGCTCGAGTCCGCCAAGGGAATGGATACATGGGCTGCACGACAGGGTGGAATCACGGGAATGGCAATCGCACTTCACGATCACGAACAAAAGGAAATGGCCTGCTGTGTCCAGGGGCACAGCTGAGCACCGTTTCTTTCATTGCCACAATTTGCATCGACCCAAAGGGTCATCCGGTGGGAAGGTGCTTCGCCTTTACGAAGCAGTCAGGATTGGGCTGAAGGGAATCCGCCCAGGGGGGCCAACAAGTTGATGGCGCCGAGGCCGTCAACACAAAAACACAGGGGACAGGTAGCATGGAATATGGAATATGGATTCATTCGCACGGATAGTAGAGAAACCACCACATAGCTTAGCTTTCAATGACCATGAGAACTATGACCGTAGACAGACGAATAGACCATGCTTTTTGATCTACATCGAGTATCTGTACTGGGTAGAGCCCGAGCCCGACTCGATGGCTAGCAATCCTGACTCGCATCCTCGGTTCGTCGAAGGTCATACTGTACGGAGTACGGAGTACATAGCGCGTACTCGTACCGCACGTCCATAGTAGGAGAAGGAGAAGGAAAACAATTTCCGACACACTTCGCCTCACCGCCGCCTCACCCACATGTCATGTCCCAGACCCACAATAGTATACTACAACCACGCTACGAGGTAGTAGGTACAGTAGCCCAGCCGGGCGAGGCGAGAGGAGACGAGAAACAGACGAGACTGCGGAGCCACAGGTTTATTGGGTCTCTGTCTCGTCTCCGCTTCCGCCATGAAAGGCGGTGGCAACTGCAGTATAGTACTGTGTACTCCGTACATACCCTGTAGAAGTGGGTTCGAGTATCAGGAATGCGAAATACGAAAATCACCCCCGAGATACGTGCGAGTACCTACTGTTCGTCGCTGCATCGTGTACGAGTGCTATGTACGCTGTACTATGTACCATATACCATGTACTACGTACTACGTTCGAGGTAATTAGTGGTTCCAGCGTTTCAAGAACGCCCGTCTGTGTGTGTCACCTGGTTCCCGTCCGAGTTCTGGGTCGGTCCTACCTCGTACGAGCGTAGGTTGCACAATCCACAGTCAATACATAGTATGTCCAGCGATGGTGCGATGGCGCGTTGGTGTGAGTGTGAGTGTGAGTGTGAGTGTGAGTGTGAGTGTGAGTGTGAGTGTGAGTGTGAGTGCCCCTTGACGATTCGAGACGTTTCGCAAGTCGTCACATCATGTCAGGCACCCAAAAGGCGGGGAATTGAATTGATTTTGATTTTCTTTCCTGTAAGCTTCAATTCACCTTCCACCTTCCATTTTGCGTATACTAACTTTTAAGGCGTCCATCCACCCCGAGTCAGTAAAGTTTATTCATCATTTCCACCACACCGACTTTATTTACGCTTTGCGTGGTTTCTTGGACTTCTTGGACGTGGATAATCCTGAACCTTGTGCGGCTTAGGTACTACGTTGCTGCGCACGTGCCCTTGCTGTGTATCCTATGTGGAAGCCGCTTGCGGTGTGGAAACGCGGGTGTGAATTGTACTGTACTCGCGTGCACTGAAGCTATGAGTGTGATTGTGGATTCGACTTTCGACTTTCGAGTCACGAGTTTCGAGTCAAGCCTGGTACTGGACTGGGTACTCTGTACTCTGCACATTCATCTGTCGTACTTGGGCCGTACTGTACGTAGTGCGTGGTCCTGCTCATGTGGAAGTCTCACTTCACTTCACTTCACCTCACTTCACTTTCAGAACAGGGGATCCCTCGCTCTCGCGCGTGGCAAGACATGGACACGGGACATCAGACATGCAGTACGACTGACTGGATGCATACCAGACAGCTTGGTTGGCGTGGGCGGGCATGAGAAAGCCCAAACCTTCCCGATAATCAAAAGCACGTACGAGGTACAGTACGAGGTATTACCTGACCCGTCCTCGTGTCCGGGATCGGGAGGGAAGGGATGTAGCGTTGCCGTCTTGGCGGTTGACCCCTCTCCTGGCTACAGACAGAATATACACAGTATACACAGTACGTGCTTACTGTCGTCCTGTGTACGGGGTCGTTGTTCTCTTCGAGTACTGTGTAGGCCCCAACTTGGGCCACGACTACCTACGGAGTACCACTGTGGAGATCCCAGTTCTATTTTACCATACACATGGACTCTCGGCGGGGAGTGAACACTACTCCGAATCATACTAGTAGGTATTTCGTAATTGGTGCTGTGTATAGAGTCGATCACCGATTGTGGAACGCGGAATGGTTCGTCAAAGAACAAGATCCGTTCCTGGTAGTGGCGTTTTGCGGACGACATTCTGCAGACAGAGTGGTTCGTGAGAAGCACCTGTATGTTTGAGTGCCACAGTATTCACACCGTAAGCAAGCTTGTGAAGAGGAGACGGGCTCGAGCTGTCCCATCGTGAACCCCACAATCTTGGAAGAGTTTTGGATGAAATGCGTTCGTGATACGGACCGACTGACTCAGGATTATAACGGTCATGGCATGGCATGCAGCCCACGCGCCCCCATCCTTGTTTCTTGTCTTGTGGTGCTGCATGTTACTGGCTGGTCCTCTGGACGTGCCTTTGGCCGCTTCGACATGTGCACGGGCTGGGCCACGGAACCATCTTCCTTTCGTAACGAGTACGAGGGCCGGAAGTGGACGTGGAAGTGGACGTGGAGGTGGAGGTGGAAGCAGAAAGTAGGTATGGAAGATCCAGCATGCAGCCTGCTCAAAGTGAAAAGCGATTGCGAAAAGTCAACAAGACGGTGGACGTATCGCCTTCGTGGCTCCGAGCAGATACACACGCGGACCCCAGAGCATACTCTGCATCTGCATACTCTGCACAAACTGGCATTCTTACCACTGGCGTCAACGTACTCCGTATAGTAAATGCAACGGCCAAGGTGAAAGTGGATGTGAAGTGGATTGAAGTGGATGTGAAGTCAAAGTGAGAATGAGAGTGAAAGTAAAGTGAAATCAAAGTCAAAGAAACGGCCTCGCTACGCAGCCGAGCCGAGGGGTTTCCACCCCCCACGGACGAGGTACTGTCCCGCATTGGTTCACACGGCCTGGTTGGGCACAAGCAAACGCACCCCCATCAATGCTCAGTGGCGGGATGAGTGAATGCACGAATAATGATCGATGAGCACAAACTCGTGCTCCGGAAATATGCGATTGAGCAAGTAAAGACACATCTCCAGTAATCTCCCTGCTGGACTTTCATTTGTCTCGCCGACAGAACAGAACTCAATTTCGAAATCAAGCGCTCGGGAACGTTTCTTCCCGGCGTGAAATCTTGAAACATGCGAGTGAGCAGGACATGGTGCCGGGTTGGAGACTCGCCACCCTGCCTCGAGCGTGATAATTAGCTGACCGCAAAGTTTGGATCGCTCAGTCACACGAGACCACTCGATCCGAGCACCACTGGACACAGTACCCAGTACCCAGTACGGTGGACTAGGCTTGTCGCTACCGAGGTACCAAGATAGGTTGGACAGTATCGTCAGCCTCGTTCATGCAGGTGGCGAGCCAGTGGCGACGCGGTACTGTAAGGTTTGAGCTTGAGCCGGGAAGGGAGTTGGACTGCGCAACTGTGAACTCTACCTAGTACTGTGTACGGAGCATGTGGTCGCGTGTTCACGGTGGGGACGGAGAACAGAGCATTGTCGAGGCACCTACTAGATGCAGGTCGTGTGCATTGATTGTGTGGAGAGGTGCAGCACACCGTATGCAGCATACAGTAGTTACGGTACGCTAATACTCGTACTGATAACGTGTGCTCAGCGGTCTGCCTCTGTGGGAAAACCAGCGCAGAAGACCTCGACTCGACCTCCAACTCGAAACCGAAGAGGCTCGTGTGAAGCCTCGGAAAGGCGACGAATCCTACAGGATGTACTCCGTACGGAGTACAGAATCTGGATCAAGCTCAGATACCGTGTGTGATGCCCACTGTCCTCTATCAGGTGTCATATGCATCATCCAGTACGAGTACGTACATTAGCTCGTCGTGGTGCTGGTGACTACTCTTTTCGAGAGACTGCCATAGATTCCCGAGAACGAAAGGGAGAACAGGAGGGATGGGAGATTGGGAATCGTCCGCTGGCTCGAACCTAAGACACGCTAATTACCCAGTACTCGATTCGACTCGGCTCGGCGAGTGGAGCTGCTCGACTGAGCACAGGACAAAAGTGCCTGCAATGTCGCCGGCCCTAAGCGATTACGCAGCCCTGCTAGAGTGTCCGTCCTTACTCGGTTTGTATAGTGATACGGGGAGTGCTGACCTGCCTGGCCTGACTGCCCAGACTGGTGCTGACGGCCTTGCAGGACTTTGTTGGCCCTGTGATCGGTGGAGCGGCTTACCGCGCCACGTCTGCTGCAGGCCGCCAGCGTTTCCAAGCACGCCGGGCCGAACCTTGCGGGACGAGAGACGATCAAGTTCCGGCTGCTGGCGTGCAGGGATGCACGCTGTAGGATTTAGACCCTGTCAAGGCGTGCCAGTGTGCGAGGTCACGCGTGCAATGAGAAGGCACGGAGGGCTGGGAAACCTGAAACGTACGAGCGGTAGTCTCTGGCCGTGGCTGGCCAGACTGCATCACGCCTCGCGTACGGAGGACAGTGGTGTTGTAAGCTGGCCATGGTCATAAATGTCGTAGCTTGTTCTATGTATAATCATCATTGTGAGACCATGCTTTGCTCATACTCGTAGCCTCGAAGTTTCTCGGTCAGCTAGCCTGGAAGGCACAAGGCAGGTGGTCCTCTCGCGCAAATTTGCCCATCGACCCGGTGAGATGTCAGCACGTCCGTCATCCAGATCGCCTCGACGGGGGCGCGTGCGACTCCTCGGGAGCTTGGATGAAGAAAATAGGCACCTCCTGGGGACTCTGATGCTGTCGGCCGCCTGGGGGGCTGGCCTCTGCCCTACCAACGCGTGCTTCACTAACTCCTCCCACAAGCGAATTGCTTCTTGATCCTGACTGCGACCCAGATCGAGACTTCGGGTCCGAGCTAGAACTTGAACCACTTCGCCGGTAGCGGCCGGGGCGCGCATGTTGGTGCCAAGCGCCATGGTCTCCTGCACCATGGCGGTCGGTGGATCCCCTCGCACTGCCGTAGCCTCGTCGGCTCGCGCGGGACGATCTCTCTTCCCTCCGGGCATACTGCGCCATCTTCTCCCTTTGCAGCTGCTTGGCCAGCCGGACGCGTCTCAATTTCCGGAGACTCACCAGCAGCAGGCCAAATTGAAGGACCCACACCAGTATCCCAAATGCAATCCCGGCGATTTGCAGGCTGCCAATGGAGTAGAGGGTCGGCTCGCACTCCCGGGCAAATATGTTGAGCATGTTGCATACGAGAATGCCGGACTGCGTGCGTACCGCCGGCTGCCAGAACCGGAATAGTGACCCATAAGCCGCCAGGAGCAATGCCGGCAACAGGCTCAGCAGAACCAAACATGGGACCGTAGTGTGGATGACCAGCCATGGCTGGCTCAGCGAGGGGCCATGACTGGTGCTGACGTTCGAACGCCGGGCTTTTTGTATTTGAGCCCGAATCAAGACAAGAGCGTGGTAGAGCATGGCGAAAGTCAGCGGGCCCAGTGGCATGCCGTCGGTCCAGTCGCCGCGGTTGGGGCCCGTATTGTGGAAGAAGTTCTGGTTCCATGAAGGGATGGCCGCGGCAAAGAGCGAGATGGCGATCACACTAGCTAGCCAGCTCGCTCCATGCAATATCGTGATGAACCGGCGTCGGAGTCGTTCATGACTTGTCGGCCGTAGGGACAGCTCCGCCGGGTAGGTTGATGTCAAGATCAGGGTTTTGGACCCGATCATCTTCGCTGCGAATGTCGGTCTAAAGTGCTGACACGCGGTTAGATCTCGCAAGAATAGTCTCGACAGAGCAGTGTCGGGTCAGCAGATTGTCGTAATCAAGGCGTGAGGAGGAGGCCTCGCCAGCGAGAGCCTGGAGAATGTAAAGTGCACAGCAGCTGGGAAAAGTGTGAACAGGAAAGAAAGCAGACATGTCGAAAAGCAGGACGAAGACGATGCGTGAGTGATTCATGTTGTTGCAGAGCGTGTCCCCGACGACCTGCGACACTTGCTGAAGGAAGTCGGTGTCGGGTTGTCACAAGCCTCGAATCAGACGCCCGAGCACGCGCTGGCCTGTCCAAGATGAAACACGGGCTCGTCCAGAGGGGCTCGAAGGGTTACCCTAGGCTAGTGTTTCGCAGTAAGCCTGGAGGGGCGACCAGCTTCCCAGCGATTGGCCGCTGGCTGTCGGCACTTTTCCCAGGACACCTTCAACGGCCCAGCCGGGGCCGCACAAGGGGAGAACCCATGGGCTTCCCCATCCAAGCCAACCCTAACCAAGGCTACGCCGAATTGCCGGCTGCTGGACGTCCTAGCTTCCTTTAGCCTGGGAGCTGCCCAAGGCTTGGACAGATCCTGGTCATCCGGCGCCTCATCCGGTGGCCTTTTCTTTTATAGGGTGGACTATCAACGGCTAGGGCACCGCTTATGGACTGTTCTGACAGTACACCTGGTTCCTTGGCACGTCGTTGGTGGGGCAGAGCCCAATTGGAGGGGTAGGTTTGGGCATAGAAAGCTCGTAAAGGCGTAGTGGGAGAGTAGGGTAGCAGGGCAGGAGCGTGAGTGCAGCGCTGGGTCATCAAAGTGACAAGTGACGGCAATGTCCTTTTCTCCGGGGTCCATCTTGGAGTCAGGCTGCAAAAACCAGCGAATGTCCAGCCAGGTCTTCCATCATAATACGCAGAACTCTTCTGCGTTGTCCATTGTCGACCACATCCCCCTCCGCCTTACCGCTGGGTCGTCCGTCCGGCTCGGATCGCCATGAGCGCAACGCCAATCAGACTGCGCGACTCTCCCGCTCAGGTCCAGGAAAAGCTTGGTCTCAGCACTCGACAATTCGACAACTTCAAGAACTTTGCCCGACGAGTCCACGGCGAGTATTGCGCTGCCCGTCCCAACTCCAAATGGGCCGATGTCAACGTCGTCTGGACCGCCGTACCGGAACGAGAGAAGCTCGACGTGATCCGATTGATGTACAACCTGTGCACCGAGTCCAACCTATTCCCTCCCACGACCGGCCGAGCCGTGATTGAAGCAGGCATCGAGCAGAGGCTGCACCAGGTGCGGCGTACTTGGCAGCAGACATCCAGGACAAGGACAAGACCGTCAGCAGGAGGCGATGATTAGTGGGCCCTGAGGATGATGACACTAGTGCACAGGCTGGACGGTATACGCCCGCATAGACTCGAGGACTTACAGGATCCGATTGCGCCGCTTGATCACCAGAAGAACCGGGCATCAGCTTAGGCCTTCCATCCCACCAGACTGTGAGTAACGAGACACCCACGGCAGCGGAGACGACAGAGCGGGTGGAAACGCACTGCCGAACCGAGACGCCTGCAAACCGCGGCATGGGAAAATGCAACATGGCTAGAGGAGGATGATTAAATACCGAACCTTCAGCCCTGTGATAATCTGTGACGCTGAGGCTTCCGGATCCGGGCAATCACGAGGTGCATGGGTTGGCGCACTAGACTGTGCTGCGACTGGGCTTGATGCAGGACGACTGGGAAAGCGATCATCTTAATGGCAGGAGAGGATGGTTTGGCCAGCAACCTTAGCCGGGTCAGCCCTGGTCGCACAAGGACTGACAGCTCGGGGCGACGGTGGACTCGGGTTTTTGGCTTTCACACTGGGTGAGAATCGGCTAGCGGTAGCCAGTTCTGTCGCAACAGATCCATGTCACTGTGCTTGTACGGAGTACTTTCTGACGACTTCTCGGACTTTGCCCGCGAGCCAGGCAGGGGATCACCGCTTGCCGTAGAAGAGTAATAGGTACCGCGTAATAGGCCACCTCCAGCAACACAGGCGGCTCCAGGTGCTCCCAAGAAACTTGGTTGAGATCATGTACCTCGTATCGTGTGCTGCGAACCCGGAGCATGCTACTTCGCTTCGTAACGCCATCAAGATCCAGGGCTTGCAGAATCGCGAATCGAGGCATCACCGATGTTGTCATCCATAGCAAGACATTTATTGCCGTTTCTGTTCATGACGCGCGGCATGCACTGTCGTGTGCTGGGACAATCCGGCCCTGGTCTGCTTTTGAGGTTCGATTGTAATGATTCTTGCGTCTTTTGTATTCTGGGCGATGCGCCCACCCTCCGACGGGATCTGAGTGACAGCTGAATAGTTGATCTTCCGTGAAGCACAGGTGATTGGTCCCCACCAGGAAAGTCGTACAGTGCCGAGTCTGAATCCTGGCAGTCGGTAACGATGGAGGAGGGCTTTATAACGTGCGTGGTTGTTGTTCCTGTACCGATGCTGGGTGAGGGCAGCGTGCCTGCTCTGCTCGACGCCATCTTCAGCTGGGCTGGGGAGCATTCACCAAGTGTGCGGGAGGCCGTGATAGGCGAAACGAAGACTTCGGAGATGGTCCTCTGGTTGGTCGGATGCCCTGCCGTGCCTGGACGGATTGCCAGCGACAGATCCTCAGCTGGGGCTCTGCTTCGTTACGATTTAGTTAGAGCCGAGCAAATCTGGGGCTAGCAGCCGCGGATTGCCCTTGTGCTTCGGGTGGCTTGGTTGACTTTCCTCAGTGGAATCGTGTATTCGCACTCGAAGTGTCGCCGCCAGCAAAAAGGCAGTACTGTGCACCCGATAAGTACCTGGTAGTATGAGTCAATGGTCTGGCGGACGGACGGCACAATATACTGGCTCGACTGGGTAGAACGAACAGGACTTGTCACCCACGCCTGCGCTGCCCTTATGACGGCGGGGCGCTTCGGCTCGTGTGAGCCCCAAGTGGAGGCCAAGACGATGGAACCCGGTTGGCCTCCCTGGCACCCAGTCTCCCAGCCCTGTGCGGACGCCAGAGGCACCCCTAAACCCGTCATGGACCAACAACGGTGCCCATTGCAGCCACTGTATTATTAGGTATGACGCAAGTCGGCCACTGCGCAGGCTTGAGGTCGCTGTCGCACAACATCCGAGAGACTACTACCGCATCCAGGATTTGTTCAAGTGTCCAGTATCCTCTTCCGGTTGTCTTCTTTACTGCCGTCGCTTCCTCCATTGCCAAATCTCCCCTGCAAGAACGAAAGCATAAGCACCTTAGAGGGCCTGGGAGGGACACTTGCGACGCGTCGGCGTCGGTGTAAAGTGCTCAAGGTGCTTCGAACACCGAACGTTGAGCGGTTGAGCTTGTTCCGACAGCACCATGTCTAAGGAGCCCTGACGCTCGTGGAGAACTGCTCCGAGCAGCTGAACATGGCGCAACTCTTGACCCCTCTGGCGTCTTCCGCTATTGACTACGAAACGAGTCCCACGCCCGACCCGCCTTCTACATCGTTTCCATATCCCGAACCACGGGCGGCAGGACAATCGACATCTCGTGGTACTTCGGATGCAACGCTACATAGTGTGCCCGCAAAAGACGACACCAGTGTCGCAGACAACCGAAATGGTCAGATCGAGAGACCGCAGCTTGCTTCGAGGAAGTTCGAGACTGAGATTGCTCCGCCTGGTGTTCCACGCCTGCCTCAGCCTACGCGGCAACGTTTCTCGATCCCAAATCAGCCTGTCCGGGAACACCCTACCTCCGAAGAGACCTCAAGCGATTCAAGTATACTGGATTCATCGGACGACGACAATCCACCTCGTCTGCAGAGGTCGCAAACACAACCATCCGGACACGCCCTGTCCAAATCACAACTCAATAGAGTGCGGACATATCAAGCTAGACCGGACCATCTCAAGGTTGGGAATGAGTTCTTCCAGTCTCAGGGCCGGGTAGCCAGGGACGGAAGATTAAATATATCCGTCAACGAGACAGCTCAAACAGGTTATCTTGCAAAGGCGCTTGGGGCTACAATCGAGCATCACCTTGGACCACACCACGAGCAGGACGCTCTCGCAGCAGAGAAGTCCAAGGCTGATTTCCGCAGGGACAAGGACCAGTTGATCGTTCCCAGACTCAACATCGTCATCATGGTTGTAAGTTACACAGTCCGTTCTGGGTTGCTGTCAATTTGTCGCGATTCGTACGCGAATCCGGATATGTTGTTTCATTGCTTGTCTCAGAGGCCGTTTCTTCGCCAAACGATACAGTCGTGTGCTTCTGGGAGGAGACCTCTCTTGATCCCACTTTACCTTTCAGCGCATTTGCTAGAACATATGCTGATGTCCTCATGAAAATGACTGCTAGATCGGTTCACGAGGTGACATACAACCTTTTCTGAAGATCGGGAAGATATTGACGACGTACAATCATCGGGTGAGGATTGCATCTCACCCTACTTTCAAACAGTTCGTCGAGGAAGAGATCGGTCTTGAGTTTTTCAGTATAGGCGGTGTACGTCCCCCTCTCCAACAGAAAATACCATTCGCCAGCCTCTTACTACATCCTTGCGTGAAATATTGGCCCAGGTTAATCAATCTCTGCAGGATCCTTCCGAGCTCATGGCATTCATGGTCAAAAACCCCGGGCTGATTCCCTCAATTGAGGCTGTCAAATCCGGCGAGATCGGCAAAAGACGTGAATCCATGTTCCAGATGTTCCAGGGTTTCTGGAGAGCCTGCATCAATGCGACGGACGACGAAAAGGACATTGCAAACCTCAAGATGATGGGCTCCAAGACGCCGTTTGTGGCCGATGCCATAATTGCCAACCCACCTTCTTTCGCTCATTTTCACTGTGCTGAAAGATTGAGCATTCCCTTGCATTTAGTCTTCACCTTTCCCTATTCGCCAACCCAAGCCTTTCCACATCCCATGGCAAATATCAAGTCATCCAACGTCGACCAGAGATACACAAATTTCATGAGCTATCCACTGGTCGATTTGATGGTGTGGCAGGGATTGGGCGATCTCGTCAATAGATTTCGAGTGCAAACTCTGGGTCTGGAGCCAGTTTCAACCTTGTGGGCTCCTGGTCAGCTGTCACGCCTCAAAGTGCCAATGACCTACCTCTGGTCGCCCAGCTTGGTCCCTAAGCCGCAAGACTGGGGCCCAGAGATCGATATCGCCGGGTACGTCTTTCTGGATCTGGCAAAGTCCTATAAGCCTCCCCCAGACCTGGTTGACTTTCTCAAAACTCCTGACGAGCGGCCAATCGTGTACATCGGGTTCGGTTCCATTGCAGGTATAGACGATCCACAAGCATTCACCAGGATGATCTTCGATGCCGTTGAAAAAGCGGGCGTCCGTGCTGTAGTCAGTCGAGGATGGGGTGGCATGGGCGATGGGATGGATAAAACCGATGGCATTTTCCTTGTCGACAATGTGCCTCATGACTGGTTGTTTCCTCAAGTTGACGCTGTCGTACACCATGGTGGTGCTGGAACGACCGCCGTGGGCTTGCGATTCGGAAAGCCGACAATGATTGTCCCTTTCTTTGGAGATCAACCATTTTGGAGCAAAATGGTCGCACGGGCTGGGGCAGGTGCCAAAGAGGCCCTTCCCCTTAAGAAACTCGACAGCGACAAATTCGCCAAAGGCATTCGAGAGTGTCTGGAAGCTGACGCCAAAGCTAAAGCACAGGAGATTGCCAAAAGCATTCAAGAGGAGGGAGATGGCGCAGAGAATGCGGTGGACTCTTTCCATCGTGCGTTGAACCTAGAGGGGCCCAATTCTCTGCGCTGTAGCATATTCCCCGATCACGTTGCAGTCTGGAGAACTAGACACACAAACACTCGATTGTCAGCCTTAGCTGCTGAGCTGCTGGTGGAAAATAGACAGCTTCAGTGGTCGGACCTCGAACTAGTCAAGAACCACGAGTGGACTGATTTTCAAGGCCCTGGCGAGCCTATCACTGGTGCTGGCGGAGTCATCATCGAGGCTTTCCGAGAAGCCTGCCACGGGCTGGCCACCATGCACGACACAGCCAAGCGTGATATCAGACGTTATGAGAGACACAAGCAGAAGCAGAAGGGGAGGTCAGCAGTTGAGGGACTCGTCCTACCTGGTCGCATTGCCATGGCTACACGAGGTACATCCGTTGACGAGCAAAGGAAAGAGCACGCGAAACTCGTGCGCCAAGTCAACTTGAAAGGCGAAGCAGAACCTCTCAAGTTGACTCGATCTGCGACGACTGCCACGACGACATCGGAACGTACTTCTCCCGCCGTCCTGATTCTCAAGGACATTGGCGAAGGCATTGGGCATTCAAGTAAGGCGATCGTGGCAATGCCTTTCCATATGTGGAATGCTCTTGCTCTAGGGTTCCACAACGCACCACGCTTGTGTAAGTCATGCTGTTGCCCGGAATAACGCGTCCTTGTCAAGATCGACACCAGAACGTGCGATCATTTTCACGATATGCTGACGTTCATTTCCAGATGGCGACAAGACTGTGCGCCCTTCCCCACAAGGAATTGACGGGATCCGTACTGGGGTAAAGGTCGCTGGGAGAGAATTCTGGCTCGGACTATACGATGGAGTGACTGGCGTTGTGCGGATCCCATACCTCGAGGTTCATGACGCTGGCATGCCTGCACTTCCTAAAGGAGTAGCTCGAGGCCTCGGAGGCCTGGTATTGAAACCTATTTCCGGAGTGCTGGGCTTGGGCGCGTATACAGCAAAGGGAGTTCACCACAGCTTCCGGCGTCGCGTGCGAGACACTGAGAAGACAGAGCGATGGATTCGACGGGCGAGAATCGCTCAAGGCCAACGAGCCGGCCAAATGCTGCAAGAGCGGGAACAGTTGAAGCGGGTTCATCAACAATCATGTCCCATGCCGCCACTCACAGAAGCACGCAACCAGGCTCTGCGACTATGGACCACGGTCGAGAAGAACAAAATCTCAGATGAGCAAGAAAAGGAAAAGCGATTGATGTTGTTGAACAAGCAGGCCAGGCGAGCGCAGCCCGACTGAAGTTTGCACGCCGCCGGGGTTGGAGCATGGGCTACAACGGCAACAAGCGAATACAGAACCCGGCCTGATCAACCAGAACTTTTCCAAACGCCAACGTCGATTATGTCAATCAAGTGGTAGTCAAATGGCGGATTGGACCAATCAGCAATGGACGATAAGATCCGAACAGGGGGGTAAGTCGGGGCGTCGGGCTATGCAGGAGGGGCGGCAGCAGGCGTGGTGACACCTGGACGATTTTGGATATCGGTTTCGCAACAGTTCAGAGATACCCCAAGGAAGGAGTTTAGGTTTTCTACCGTACGGAGTACATGAGCGGGTTTCCACACACGAGAAGGCCCAGGCGTTGCTTATTGTGCACATATTGAGTGGTCAGACTCGCAAGCAGAAGAATCTGGCGCAATCAGAATCGGGCAGTGGTGCTCTCGGAATCGGCAACGAGGAATGCAAGGTACCAGAAACACGCGATGCCCAGACCCAACGAGACAAAGGATAAAGAATCACGGCAATGCGAGTAATACTTACGAGTGACTGTAATGTTATTATGCGACAAATATTACCTGTTGACTGCTGCTTTCTCGGGGAGGATTGTCTGGTTGGCCGCCATATCACCAATCACTTTGGCCTCGCTGCGTTTGCCGACCGGTGATGAGTCCTTGCTGATGACCTGCTTACGCCGGGACCCCGACGTCTTTGTTCCCGTCCATTGTCCTTTCGATCCCGAAGTACGGAGTACCCGTACGAGGTACCGGGACCGCAAGCCGCTTTTCGGGTTAATGATGATGCGGCACTGATGAGAGTCAAGGCGAACAGCGGGGAGCGAATAGCACGAGGAATAAGACAACAGCCCCTCTGCGCGCCTAAATGGGCCTTGGGCACGGTCTGGAATGTCTCGTGCTCCACGCGCAGAGAGAATGGAGCATTTGGCGTCTGAGTGCCATCGACAGTATTCGTTTTGCTGACGGCACCGGGCTTTGTGTCTCCCTTTCAGAACACCTGGTCGTCTGTGCTTCGGATCGTCATTGTGTTCTCATAAGTCGACCAATGGGCCGATCATGACATAGTCGGCGCGCAGCGAGGTGATCGCAGAAAAGAAATGCGCGATTTCATGGGGAAAACCCGATCTAATTCTCTTATCTTGAGTGTCGTGGTTCGCAGGCTGCAGATATCCAGGCTCATTCGACGGATGCTCAGTGGTGGGAAAGGAACGCAAGATAGTGTGGGTGTGGATGAGCAGTGGGGAAGAAACGAGCGATGGTCGGCAGACGCGACTCTCCGGAGGGCAGATGCGTTCTTCAGTTAAGGCTGGATCCTGTTCAGTCGAGTGTCAGGAGAGCGTAACTATCGTACTCAGTTGTCAGCCACATTTGTGGGCGCCTCGTGAGAGGAAAGATTCAGTGGTCACGTACGAAGCCTGCTGCAAAAACTCGGGCAGGAAGGCGATCGCAATACGAAGCAGTCGCACAGCCAGCATCTCGTCTTACCCCAGAGTCACGACGGGAAAGTGACAGCTGAGCAAGTTCGAGCTTACGGCTTTGGTCATGGGCCGAGACCAGGCCAGCGAACTGGACTAACGGGCGCGTGGGCATATCGCTGCACTCAACAAAGAGGCAAATTCTGACTGGCGCTTTAGTGGGTAGCGGGACAGGCGCAAGCGCAGTGCCAGTGGCATGCCGCGCAGGGTGCGGGAGGCCAGGGTTCGGGTGCAGGGGCATACGTAGGTTCTCAATCCGTCGCTCGGGGCTCAGGCGAAGTGAAGCTGCGCTCAGGCTGCTTGGAGATTTATGATTTATTTATTATTCTTTCTTTCCTCCTCGTTATCGCTCCTCCCATTCCCACATCTTGACCACCTCAAAAGAAAGGAACAAGACCGCTTTGTCCCTGCCTCTCACTTCTCATCTGTCCTTTCCACCTTCTCATTCTATCACGCACACTCTCGTCTGCCCATCATGGTGAGTCCGCCTGCCCTGACTCTGACTCCAACTCCCCCACCACGGCCAATCGCATCGCCGGATACTGACTGTCTCTCAGGCTGCTGGTGTCGGCGAGTCTACTGTTGTCTCCAATGCCTCAAATGTGAGTCCTCCAACTGCGCAGCCCCCGCGTGCGCCCCGGGTCGCACTGTGCAGATACACTGACCCATGCGTTGCAGTTGGCCAAGTACATGAAACTGGACCAGAAAGGCAAGGTTCTTGCAGAATACATCTGGATCGATGGGTCAAACGGCCTGCGAAACAAGACGAAGGTAAGCACATTCTTTCAGCCTGTGTCTCACCACTCTGCCCTCAATTCTCCATGCGGTATTCGAACACGAGACCCTGCCACCGCCACGCTGGGCGGTGAATGATCGCCGACGAAAACAGTGAGCGGTGCTCAACAACAATCATCCGCCGCCTGCGCTGAGTGGGATGTGCCGCCGGGTGGACGACCCCACCATGAGGAAATCGGGCGCCGCGGCGTCATCCCAAAGGCGCGGCTCATCCACCAGGCTTCTCGAAGCACCGAGGCTGCGCCGCCCACTCCAGCCAACCATCGCCAATCGCGATCTAGCCGATCTCGGCGTGGTCAGGGTCGACCGCAACCATCCTTTTAGCCGTGCCCCATGCGACGCACTGACGCGGGTTCGCCAGGGCGACTTGACACATCGAAATCGCTTTGACTCGCATGGCATTCGTCAGCTAATTTTGAGTCCCCTAGACCCTGAGCAAGGCTCCCAAGAGTGTTGACGACCTCCCCGAATGGAATTTCGACGGCTCATCCACCGGCCAGGCCCCGGGCGACAATTCTGATGTCTACATCCGACCGGTTGCCATGTACCCCGACCCCATCCGTCTGGGTGAAAATGTCTTGGTGATGTGCGAGACCTGGGATCCCGATGGGACACCCAACAAATTCAACTTCCGTCACGATGCCGCACGTCTGATGGAGGCCAATGCCAACCACAAGGTGTGGTTTGGCTTGGAGCAAGAATACACTCTCCTGGGACCTGACGGCTGGCCATATGGCTGGCCCAAGGGTGGCTTCCCCGGTCCCCAGGGCCCGTACTACTGCGGTGTCGGCACCGGTCGTGTTTACTGCCGTGACATTGTCGAGGCGCACCACAAGGCTTGCATGTATGCAGGTATTGAGATCTCTGGCACAAACGCCGAGGTCATGCCCGCCCAGTGGGAATACCAGGTTGGCCCTTGCGAAGGCATTGACTGTAAGTGAAGGGTTGCATCGCATCCCACAATTCTCCGCTGACCAAGTCGACAGTGGGTGACCAACTCTGGGTTTCTCGATGGCTCCTCCATCGCATCTCGGAGGAGTTCGGCGCCAAAGTCTCATTTCAACCAAAGCCTATCCCCGGTGACTGGAACGGAGCTGGTCTCCACACCAATGTCTCCACCAAGGAGATGCGCGAAGACGGTGGCATGAAACACATTGAGGAGGCTATGAAGAAGCTCGAGAAGCGCCACCTCGAGCATATCAAGGTCTACGGTGAAGGCAACGAACTCCGTATGACTGGTGCCCACGAAACTTCCAGCATTGAAAAGTTCACCTGGGGTGTCGCTGACCGAGGTTCATCGGTTCGCGTTCCCCGAGCCTGCGCCCGAGAAGGCAAAGGCTACTTCGAAGATCGACGACCGGCCTCCAACGCTGACCCATACCGTAAGTCTGCTCCATGATCCGAGCCTTCACACTTTTGCTGACCCCGGATGCAGAGGTAACTGGCATGATCGTTGAGACTCTGTTTGGGTCGCTTCCGGAGGAGAAGTTCAACTAGAAGCTAGCGGCGCCCACCAGTTGTTGTGGTTCTGGCCAAGTTTCTCTCCTGGTGAAAGAGGAGCTCTGAGATACCCAGGGATGATAGATTCAAGTCGAAACGGGATCGGACGAACCGGAGAACATGCAGGTGTTGCAGCGAATCCTTTACTCATGTGTATTGTCCATGCCAGTCTCAAAGCGACAGCACTACTTGCTTAGAACATAAGAACTACAGTGATAAAAATACAGAGACAAAAGAATACCCTAAAGACCAAGCTACGGCAATGTATTCACTCTTCGCGACGCCTATATGGCAGAATTCTAGAAGGAGCCCAGCCAGTGCCTTCGGGTTCGGGAGCCGTCTGTCCAGGAAGTTTCATTCACTCATGGTTCACACTCATCTTTCTTTTTCTGCATATACTTTGGTCACCCGCACTCCTTGATACCTCCAGCAGCTGATGGTTGCATTTTTCGCATCTGCGGTCAATCGCCGTGCCCAATTCAAAATCAGCCACAAGTAAACAACACCAGTACCTGTGGCTATTCATGCAGCGACAGTGGTCCGAAAGGAAAATTCGCAAACGAGCCCCGCCACCAGTGTGCTAGTTCGAGCAATTCCACCCCGCCGTGCGCATCCTGCGATACGGACACAATGTCCCCAGATTGAGAGGGCCGGAACGAGGCTTTATGTTTCATCATCGCCGCGTCTTTTGAGCTGGGGAAGCCACCTCGGAGCCACTCCAGCCCTCGACGAGAGCCAATCAGCCGCCTGCGAAACTCTCCTTAGGTCAGCAGAGGCAAAGATGACACCAGTGAAGAGCTTGGGTGAGAGCCAGGGGTATGCAAAACGCGGAGATGGTCGCCGCTGATGCCATAGGTCTGATGGTGGAAGTGGGATGGCCCCGATCAGTCATCAGGTTGCGTTGTGCATGAAGGGCCGAGAGCTTGCAGGCTGCTCGACCGCCAGACAAGGCTATGCCACGGCCCATACTCCTGCTCGTGGTTGGTACCGGACTCCGTTGGGTGGACTCGTCTTCCTACCAACCCTGGCTGTTCCTTGACGGCCGGTGGAAGCTCCCGCTTGCTTCTAAGGTTCCGCCATCTCTGTTCCGTTCCTGTACTGGCGTACTTTACCACGTCACGATCACACGGGGTCCGGGGATTCGACCGCCAGGGTCTCAAGGAACACGATGCTCACGCCACTTGGCGACTCCTGTCCACCCGACTTGACATGCGGGATTAATGTTGCTCCTCGTCGCTCACCAGACGTTATCTATATCGACCAAGGTCGCAGGATCCCGAGTGACAATCAGGCAGTCGAAGGAACGGTAGTGGATGCCTTGGAAAGTGGACTGATCTGCGCACCGTGGTTCTGATACCAGAAGTTGCTTTTCCATGCACAAGACTTGGGCTGATCAATAGCGGGGTTTCCACTGCCAAACTGGCTCAGACGTTACAGATAACGATGCCAAAAGTGCTTTTGGGTGCGGTTATCGGTCGCGGCTGGCTTGGCTTATCTCGCACATCCTGTCAACACTATGGCACGTCTCGTGTGCTCAGGATCGTCTGTTTGCGTCTGAGGGCAGAGACATCCCAAAGCTTGCTAGGACGGCAAAACCCTTTCCATGGATCGAGACTTCCACACGAGATAGTGTCAGATGGGAATCGACCCGGGAGACCTAAAGGGCTAGAAGGAAGTTGTGCACAGTACGCAGTAGAACCCCGGACTTGGTTGCTGACCCAGGATCTGCCGCTCCAACGTGCGACATCATGCGAATTGTGGTCTCTTGAAGCTGTTCACCATGATCGAGAGTCGGAAACAGCTCCAATAAGCTCACGTGCCGTTGACGTCAAGCTTCGCTCGGATAAAGGGGACGGCGGATCACCAAGAGTATGGCTCCGCTAGCCTTATCTTGGGCGTCTTTGGGCCCTTGCATGCTTGGAGAACGCTTGCAGGTGACAGGGGCAGGGCTTCGGCAGTTGGTTCCACCATCATGCATGCATTGGCGTGCTGCGCGATAAGGCTATGCTCTTTCATTGGACTGGGCGACCTCTGTATCTTTGCCTACGTCGAGGAAATGAGTAAATGAAGACGGACAAGCGAAATATGTCTGCCACAGCGCCAGAAGCAACCCGGACGCTCCTAAAAGCAGCCCTTGGCATTACGACACGCAAATTCCTTCCTCTACGAGAACACCCGCGTGTTGGGGCCGCTGCTCGGCAAAACGAGTGAAAATTTTTGTGGCGAGGCCGACAGTGTTCGCTGCTGCGTGTCAAGGCCTGGTTTCCTCCATATCCTGCCGCCGAAGTCGGGCAAGCATATGCCTGACAGGGGTTGCCGAGTGCTTCAGCAGGTCAAGCCGTTCTTGCTTCGCACCGGTGGATTCTCCAGCACGGGTCAGCTGGGACAATCTTGCTTCTGTTGATTGATACGAGTGCCAGAGCCAAGGCCGCCCGGCACGACTGGGCTTCTACCATGATATCAATCTGGTGGCCTGGGATCTGGGGAGAGACAGAAAGGACAACGGCATGCCTTTGATAACGGAGTCCTAACCACTCACAGCATCGGCATCAAGGGCTCGGCGTCTTGGTTTGGCCGCTGACCCCAGCCAAACATCATCATTGCTGGGCAGAGTGCTCGACCGACCCGGCTAGTGCACGCTTCAGCTTCCACCCCACAATATCTCGCCCAGCATGAATCGCAAAGTCAACAAGCTCATCAACCCACGCATCCAATTCTGTGACATGGTTCCACTGATCACCAGTCCCTTGCTCGATCGAGATGCGAGATTCGACGGCACTCACCTCTGCTGAACGCTGCTGACCATGACGCGCCTCCGACATTCGCCCAGATTCCTCACCTAATCCGTCCTATTGCTTTCTTGATCTCCGTGTTGTTTTCCTTATCCTCTGTATCTACGCGCTCATCGTCTTGGTATACAGCCACCGTCTAGGCACATCCCTTGTCGCCTGTGCTTGCCTGGAGTCATTTCCTATATTACATCTCCTAGACCTTCACCGAGAGTGCGTGGGCCGCCTGGCAGTTTCCGTGACACTCTCCGCACCGACTCTCCGGAAATACCGCATATATATCGGCAACAACCGTTCGGTGCAGTACATGTCCCACCTTGTGGCCTGAGCCGCTCCTACACTTAAAGAACGCCTATCCGGGATTTGACGCCCGAGTAAAAACTCGTCTCATCTCAACGCCTTCGCCATGTCTTCGGCAGGCCAAAGCAGTTATCTTCCCTCCTATGCGTCCTACAACTGGACCGGTGCTCCAGCGGATTACACCCTGGCCACAAATGTGAGAACAGGAGGAGATTCAAGTAGGTACCACAGCAGACAAAATGCACACCGCCGTCTGACCTTCCACAGGAACGGAGAACTTGAACAAGTGGTATCAGTCAGGCGATCAAGCATATATCATCCTTTCATCATGTCTTGTGTTGGTCATGGTGCCCGGTCTGGGCTTCTTATACTCTGGTCTCGCACGGAGAAAGTCGGCACTTTCGATGATGTGGGCGTGTATGGCCGCAGGCAGTGTCATCAACTTCCAGTGGTATTTCTGGGGCTATTCGCTCACCTTCTCACCCTCGGGCCAGAGCGGTTTCATTGGAGATCTCGTCCACTTCGGCCTAAAGAGGACGCTCGGCAATCCTAGTCCTGGTTCTCCCCTGATCCCCAGTTTGCTGTACTCGTTCTATCAGGTAGGCTGCGCTGTGTCTTCCGGTGGAGATGGGTCCAATGGGCTGACATTTGACAGATGCAATTCTGTTGTGTAACAGCTGCTATCATTGCGGGTGCGGTCGCCGAACGTGGGAGGCTGATGCCCTTCCTGGTGTGGACCTTTCTCTGGGCTACCCTCGTTTACAATCCCATTGCTTGCTGGGCTTGGAATGCCAATGGATGGGCTTTCAAATATGGAGTGATGGACTATGCTGGTGGCGGACCCGTCGAGATCGGCTCCGGTATGTCTGCTTTGGCTTATTCGATGGTCCTCGGAAAGCGACAAGAGAAGATGATGCTCAACTTCCGGCCGCACAACGTATCCTTCATCCTGCTGGGAACCGTCTTTCTGTGGTTCGGGTGGCTTGGCTTCAACGGCGGATCCTCGTTTGGAGCCAACCTGCGAGCGGTCATGGCATGCTGGAACTCCAACCTGACTGCTAGCTTTGCTGCGGCTTCGTGGGTCCTGCTAGATTTCAGACTGGCCCGGAAATGGTCCATGGTCGGCTGGTGTTCCGGCACCATTTCCGGACTGGTGGCAGCGACTCCTGCATCTGGCTATCTCGAGACTTGGGGAAGTGTTGCCTTGGGCATTGTCACGGGCATCAGCTGTAACTTTGCCACCAAGAGTGAGTCTAGCATCGTTGCCCTACAGCGACCATGCTAACAAATGTTTCCAGTCAAATACTGGATCAAAATCGACGACTCCATGGACGTGTTCGCCGAGCACGGTGTCGCGGGCATGATCGGCCTGATGTTCAACGCCCTCCTCGGCGTCGACTACGTCGTGGGACTGGACGGAGTCAACACTGGCGTCTCCAATCCCGAGACCGGTACCCCCATCGGAGGATGGCCCATTGGCAACTATCGCCAATTCTACATCCAGCTCGCCTATATCGTCGCATGTACAGGCTATGCGTTTGTCATGAGCGCCATCCTGGCTTACATTGTGAACTACATTCCCGGCCTCCACCTGCGTGCTTCGGAAGAAGCCGAACTACTCGGCATGGATGATGATCAATTGGGCGAGTTCGCATACGACTACGTCGAGGTAAGCTAGCTAGCTTCAATGGCGACCGGTCCCCAGACATCCATTGTCACTCGTTTGCTGACGCATGTGACTGCTGAACAGGTCCGTCGCGATTACCTTGCATGGACGCCCAACAATCCCGACCAGAACGGTGTGGACCCAGACATGCCGCACGAACACCGCTTCGGCATCGGCGAGCACACCGACATGATCAAGAAGGCCAGCAACAGCAACGGCGATACCGTCGGAAGCCCCAAAACTCCCCACCAGCGTCTCCCCGCCCAGGGTGACCGCCACGCCATCGCGGCCGAAGACAAGGAGAAGGCCAAGCATGATCCCGAAGCTTGAGCTTGTGAACAAAAGCTACAACTGGTCCACAAGTCATGGGAGTGGAAGAAACGAAGCTACAGGAGCGTGATATCTATAAGTTACATGTGGCCTTTTCTCTCGAGCCAGTTCGGAGGAGCGTCTTTTTATCGATCTGGACTTTCCTCGACCCAGCCAGCTGGGGGTGAATCGTGAATCAAATCTTTCTCGAGATAGAGAAATGTAGCAGGCTGCCTAAATGGGAGATTATGGGCAGAAAGAGAACCCCCAAGCACGCTTTCCCTTTACGCCTCGATATATATAGACGGCGACGAGATACCCGGTCTGAGAAGAGGCGGAGGTGATTCCACTATTTTCGCGTCTTTGGTGAACCGCCGGTGCAATTGTGTACGAGATATGAAAGACGAAAGATGAAAGATCTGTAGTGGAAAGCACATACAGTATAACTATACAGCCCCTTTATCATTGCCACCACACAGTCTCTTCGAGTCAATGTCACCTTGGGCACGTATATCCTCGTCCTGTGTGTGACATGAAGCTCGGCTATGATCGTAGAATCTTAGGATACAAGGATACAAAGGATACAGTAGCAGGCGCGTCATCGTGGCTTTTCTTTAGTAAGATTAGATCCTGATAATGATCCTAAACCTGACCTCTCATGCAATCCGACTCGACTCGCCCCGACTCGACTCCTACTCCGTACACTGGAAGAAATTATGTTGATTGTCAATCATGTGACTGGGAAGGCCAAGGTACCCGAGAGTTGGCCAGACAGTCGCCAAGGGGTGTGTGTCATGGACTCTGTAACCCCCTTTATAAGATACTACCGTGTTGTTTACGTAGGTCTCTGTAACTGCTCAGTACCTATTCCTATAATGGTCAGGTCTCTCCCCAGACCCCCTCTGAATTCATCATGTCCTCCGAAAAGAGGTCACAGTTTGTACGTCAGTCGGTCGGTTGGTCGGCCGGTCAGTCACGTGGTGAGGTTTAATCTTCCACCAATCCAATCCAATCCAATGATCGGCTCTCTGACCAGTTATTCCGTACGAGTACGAGTATATTACTGTGGTACTCCGTACATGGTCCTCGGTGGCATTTCATTCCTGATTTTCCTGGTCCTCCCGTACCTTAGTTACTCTCTCTACTACTCTTATGAACTCTGTACTACCTAGGGTAGTTGCAATCATTCTGGATCACCTGGTACTGTACGCTTGGGCTCGCCTCCATTCGCACGAAATGCCCAGGCGCACCCACCAAGCTTTCCCTTTCTTCGTGTAGGTCTCAGGCGCTGTGAGAGCACAAAATATTCTAGATCGCACGACTTACTCGGCTGAACGGTGAACGCAACCCCTCGACTTGGCTGATTCGAGGTATGCACGCAGTAAGTAGGCCTCAGAGAGCCCAGGACCGCAATCCGTCCACGGTCCGCCGTAGGTACGTACGCTTGAATGGGCCCCTGGCTTCTTTTCTGCTTTCTGGTGTCTTTTCTGCTTTCTGCTTTCTGCTTGCCGTGTCATATATCACATATCACATACACATATCACATCCTGTCTCCGTCTCCCTTTGCCACCCTTCTCCTGAGCCATCTCCGTCACGGATGCTCATCAGGCTCGATGCAGAGGATGTGTCGTGCGAGAAGATTTTACCGAGGAGGAGGAACAGAGGAAAGCAACCCGCCGCGAAGACGTTTCGGGATGCGTCGGAGCAGGCATCAAAGGTATCTAGATGCACGGTCCACGTTCGAACATGCGGCGGGAAGTATCTCGTTGCGAATTGATAATGAGAGAGGAACGGGTCCTTTCTTTCGAGTCATTCACTTCTCTCTGGTGCAGCGGCGCGACAACGCTACTCTTGGTGCTTCCTGCTGCCCAGCTTCGGT
Organism: Cladophialophora carrionii CBS 160.54; assembly: GCF_000365165.1. Taxonomy (NCBI): domain Eukaryota; kingdom Fungi; phylum Ascomycota; class Eurotiomycetes; order Chaetothyriales; family Herpotrichiellaceae; genus Cladophialophora; species Cladophialophora carrionii. The sequence continues at coordinate 990,793 of NW_008481834.1, forward strand.
AGAGCCGGCATTGTCTGACTTGTTCTATTGCACCTGCTTCTGACGCATTCTTTGCTCCAAAATCGTGGCCGTTCGGGAATAACCTCTTTTCCTGGCCATTTCCAGTGGCGACGTCTCCTCCAAGGCATCGCACGGCTCGGGCGCTCCACCGCCGAGATCGATGTCGGGTCGCTCGAGGAGGAGCTCAACAATTGCCTCGGAACCCTGGTACACCGCCCACCACAACGATGACCTACCGCTTCGATCTCTGACATTGACATCCACAAAAGAATGCTCCAGGAGTAGTTTCACCATGGAACGCCGCCTCAGCTTCACTGCTCTTAGCAGAGGAGCAACCCCACCTTTGTCTGGCGCATTGACATCGACGCCATTGTGCTTCAAGAGCAGACTCGCCACTGATACGGCATTCAGCTCCACGGCCCTTAGTAAAGGAGTATCGCCGTCTTTGCCTCTGAGATTAACATCCACGTCTTGGTGCTCTAAGAGCAGTCCAACGACTGCGCCAGGCCCTAGCCTAACTGCTCTTAGTAAGGGAGTGTCCCCGCTGTTGTCCTGCACGTTGACATTGATGTCTTTGACCTTCAAGAGCAAGCTTGCCTTTTCTTTACGGTCCATACTTGCGGCATATGAAAGTGGAGCTCCACCCTCCTAGTCCTGACGGTTCGCGTCTGCGCCAGCATCGAGGAGCATTTTCATGGTCGTGAGACTTCCAGAAATCACTGCCAAAGAAAGCGCAGTCTGTCCCTTGCTGTCCGGAGCATTGACGTCAACGCTGCATCGTTCCAGGATTAGCTGCACTAGGTCATCCTGCCGTCCCTTGGACGCCCATAAGAGCAGGGGATCACCCTTGATTTGCGCACCGTTGAGTTCGAACCCGTTGTCCACTAGAACCCGAGAGATAGCTCCAATGCTTGGGCTCGGGTCCTCGTAACATGTGAGAAGGCGCAAAACATCGCGTCGGAATGTGGTGTTGGCGTTGGCTTCTGTAACGACAAGCTGAAGTGTGTCAAAGTCCCGCTGTGTGACATACTGCAAGAGAAAGTCGTAGATCGCCTTATCAGGCAAGCGGCCCAGCGAAACTGGATTATGCTGAACGATGTATTTCACCCGGCCCGGGACTTGATATTGAAATCCCCACGACAAAAGAAGGGTCCAGTCTTTCTCTTTCAACTCCTCCTGCCACCGGCATGTTGATAGATTAGAGACGTCAGGTCACGGTCAGTGAGCAGTAGTCTCACATCCGAGGCAAACGACCTTGGTGGGAGATAAAGGCAATCCACATATTTCGCAAAATAGTGCCAGATGAGATGCCTGACGAGAAGCTGGTAACCGTGTTGCATAGCGTAGGGAAGCAGATCATGAAAGGATGCTCGAAAGGGGTCTACGAGTATTTGGAGTGATAGCCCTGAGGGCGTCGGATGGGCGTCATTGTCTTTCTGATAGAGATTTGCGGTAATACCATTGCGCAGTGTGATCGCTTCATAGTGTACCACGACTTTTCCTGTGGCCAGGAGGTCGTTCGTGAGGCCGACTTCGCCACGCAGCACGGCCCAGAGGAAAACAGACCAGTTTCTTGCGGATGAGAACAACTCTGCTTTGCCCTGAAGAAGAAGTGACACTGACTCAGAATGCTGCTCGTCTTGGCTAGCAGTTGAAGAGGTTGAAATCCTGGCGTCCCGTTTTCGATCGGCGGGCTTCAAGAAGGCCTGGATGGCTGCTTCGTTCTTGTGTGCTATAGCTGCTCTCAACGGGCAAATGCAGCGCTCCCCTCTTAGATCCATGTGAGGCACTCGGCTAAGCTCTTGGCAGATCAAAGCAGGCAAGCCCTTCTCTGCGAAAATAAACCACAAGGTCACCGAAGGTGAATATCGGCGTGTCTTGTATTTCTGAAGGACATTGTTCCGGGACGTCCAAGCTGCAAGGTCGAATTGATCGATGAACACTCCTTGTGATATACCCGTCACGAGAGCAGCCTCCGCATGGTCGAACACATGATTAACAGCGTAGTCGAGAAATGGGTATCGCAAACACAGTCTCTCACGGAGCTGCTTGGACTGCTGGTTGCTGGTAACGGCTGACATCTTGTTGTCTTCGTTGTCTTCGTTGTCGCGGAAAGGGATCTCTCCAACGTCGTCACTTTCGTTGCCAGGCTGCTGTTCAGCCCCCTCTAGGTCGGCTGGGGTTGGTGCGTCAGTAAGTCCAAGCTCCGGAATCCCAATGGCCAAATAATTCTGACAGCACAGCTTTAGCCTCTCGTGGCTTGACCCTGAGAGATTGGCAACGAGGTCTTGTCTGATATGAGCCAACCCGTTCCCCTTTAGTAGATAATCCCGCACCGACTCGTGGATGAATTGGACTGTCTGGTTCTTGGTCCTGGTCAGAGCCGTCAGTCCTTTGGAGCAGTCAAGGATGAACCTGTCCATAACTGTTGGTGTCACTTCGGTGGCATCCCATGGTCCGAGATGTTGGGGTTCCGTGCCAGCCAGTATTGCAAAGTAGAGCTCCTCCCGTTTCATGGGCCTCTTGGCGAATAAAATCCATTGCAGACAGACCAGGAGGTCGTCAGCGTTTCGGGTGTCCCTGGTCAGAATGTCCCTGAACAGCTCATCAAGACCAGGCGGGATCTCTTCTAGTCGAGTCTGAAGGGCGTGCACCCGGCCTCGGTCGAATTCCTTCTGCAAGATTCGGACGACCAAGACAAGCCAGAGAAATATTCCATTGGTTCGCCGCAGTAGTTCTTCTTTGATCTTTTCGCAGCGTTGGCTCTTCCCGATTTTCAGCTCACTGTGTAGATAGTTGGCCAAGTCTTGTTGATGGCCCTCTTGACCTTCCAGAACAAGCTCGATGCACCTGTCGACCGTGATGTGGGGATAACGTCGACTGGAGAAACAGATACGAACTTGGAGTCCTGACTCTGTAGCTTCCTGGCCGAGGTTCTCAAAGCAAGCGACCATTCTTCTGACATCATCTTCGTGGCATTCATCCAGGGCGTCGGCGAAGCAGATCAGCCCCCTTTTGCCAATCGCACTGACGCGTTTTGGAAGGTTCCTATCAAGGTCTCAAGTCGCCATTCGCCGTCGAACTCACCGGTAGCAGACAAGGATGGCCGAGGAAGCACGTTCAGGCCACTTTGGAGCTCCGGGACATGCTCGAAGAGTTGCCAGAGCAAGGAGCGATACATGCCTATGGTTGATTTCTCCAAAGCGTAGCCTCTAGCGTTGAAGAAGAATGAAATGATGGGGGTCCCTGGCATTGTCTTGTTGGCGTGCGATGAGATATATTTTAGCATCGTCGACTTGCCGCTGCCGGGTTTGCCTTTAATCCAGAGGAATCCATTGTGTTCAACTTGGCGTTCCGGAGCGAGCCAATCCAGGTATTCGGATTTCTTGAGTATCCATTTACAGGTCTTCGAGTGGGCCGACTTATCGCTGGCATGGCGGGCATCGATTTGATCAAACCTCAACGAGTTGATGTATGCTTGCCGTTCTGCGTTGTTGAGTGCCGTCCGAGTTGGAACGGAAGGGCTTCTGTGGTCTGCGAGGACTCGGTCGATGGCGGCGACAACCTTTTGGTACTCTGCATCGTGGAGTAAGCTAAACCGACACATGCCCATGTGGTCGTCTGCGATGTGCTGGGTGAGTTCTAAGCTGGCATCACCCAAACATGACGAGACATCTTCCACGACCTGCAGAAGTCAGCATGGTAAACAAGGCAGTGGTATCTCATTGAACCGCTCACTTTCCGTCCATTGAGAGCAGTGATGCCATGGTCTTCTTGAAAGCAATGAACGATCCATCCCCGCGCGCGAGCCATGGGTCCAAACTCGTCCCTGAGTTGCCTCAGACGTTCTGAGGAGGGCAGCAGTGTCTCCACAACTTGTTTATTGAATGTGACACCGATGGCCCAGGCAACGTTCTCGGCGATGGTCTTTAGTAGGCTCCGTGGATCCGCGCCGCCGTGAGGGGTGCCAAAGAAGATGATGCCTGAAGTTGACTCTGATAAGGCGCGAAGCTCAGGTTGGTGGTCCAAGTATCCGTAAGATTGCCGGAGCATCTCCTTGACAACGATTCCTCCGAGACTGTGAGCAATGGACACGAGCGGTCTCTTGGGTTGACACCGACGTACTGCCTCCAGCTCCAGGAGGAAGTCCTTTGCGAAATCATAGACTGTCTTCTGACTATGTGAAGGCCCGAGCCGATGCCCGAGAGAAGCATCGTAGCCATAAGTTAGAACCCGTGCATGTGGCAGCGACTGTGGTAGGAGATCTCGCGGCTAGTAAACAGCCTTCCGATCGCGTGAGGTCCGATTGCGTGACGCCTTGAACGAATCGAAAGCCTTTTGAATCTTTCGAGGCCGTTCGTCCGTGTAGTCTCCACTGGAGGCGCTTGACTGACTGTTCGCATCGCCCTTGTGCAGCCAAGTCCGTTCAGGGTTGCCATTGAAGCCGTGAACAAACACCACGCTATCATTCCGGTAAGCACCATGCTGATTGGTCTCAGATAGCTTCGACGAGCAGACTTACTCAGCGGTCGGGTTTTCAGGGTCGGCAATGAGTGATAAACCCAGACTAGCGGGTTCGTCCACTACCTTTGACCTTGGATGCTCAGTGCTGGCCATTCGATTGCATCGAGTGTTTGACAGATGCTTCTGCTAAAGTTGTGCTCAAATCTGCCCAAGCCGAAGCGAAAACAGGTCGTTGCTGCAGATGTTTGTCTTCAAACAAAGGCTCTGACCGCCACGTTGTCCGTCCTCGGAAGTGCCTGCCTGCAAGAACTCGCAAGTTGGCTGCTGCGCGGTCCTCAACAATAACCGGCAATTTCTGTTCTACCACTTCTTGAGAACACGCCTGTAAAGAGTGACGAAGCCGGGAATCGTGTGCAGAACGACGATCCGACAACATGACGGAGGGGGAAAAATTGAAGGCTGAGGCTTAGATCCCAGGATGGGCTGTTGTTGCCAGCAAAGCCTGCGGCGCCTGCCAAGCGAATCAGACTCATCCGATAAACTGGGCGAGTGTGGTTGCTACATTATATGCAAGCCACGATCAGGCTGACCACTGAGACAACGACAAGACCGTGCCGTATAGTCGAAGGGGCAGCCATGCGCCCAGCTTTGCTCCGATGTTGATGAGACATGGCATGCGAGGAGGCGAGGCGGATTCGTGCGGGGGCATTTCCCAAATCCCTAGCGAACTTAGCTGTTACCAAGCCAGTTTCAGCCTCAGCGTCGAGCTTCCTCGCTCGTTCCTGCCCTGGTGGTACGCCTGTGCTGTGATAGAGAGAGTCCCTGCTAGATTGAAGGCGCACCTGCACTGTCCGCAGAAATCTTCAGCTGCGCCCGACCTGCCATCTGCCAAGTCAGAAGCACAGCGCACCGCCGTCGACGCGAAGATCTGCGCCCGTTATATATCTTCCGGCTCTTCTGCTACTTAGAAGGACAACAGGGCCTGTGATTTCCTCCACATCTCCCATCCTGCCCATCGGGCATCGACCGGCCCAAATATCCCTGATGGGCTTCAGATTGTCACCAGCATTGAGCACCGTGTCCATGTATCCCGGCGACATGCAATTGACTCGGATGCCATGCACAGCCCACTCAGCCGCCAAGTTCTGCGTCAGGTGCACTACGCCCGCCTTGCTGACGTTGTACGCTGCTTGAGGTTGGGGGTAATTTGTGGCGTGAGCGGAGATCGAGGCCGTGAACAATATCGATCCACCCGATTTGGACTCGATCATGTATTTCGCGGCAGCTTGGGCGCATAAGAACGATCCCGTCAAGTTGACGTCGACGACTTTGCGAAACTGACTCGCGGTGGCGGATATCGAGTGCACACAGCCCACAATGCCGGCGAAACAACACAGGATATCGATGCTGCCCATCAAGTCCCGAGCGGTCTGGAAGGCTTTGTGTACGTCTGGCTCTGCAGTCACATCGACAGCGACCGTCGATATGCGGGATTGAGGAAACTCCTGCCTGAGCTCGCTAATGGCGTCGGTGGATGAATCGACGGTCGACTGCAAGTCCATGAGAGTGACTGCTGACAGACCGTGTTCAAGGAGTGCTCTGGCAGACACCAAGGCCAAGGCACCAGCCCCTCCGGTGAGGACGGCGTTGCCTTCGACGGCAAATCGTGCTGCAGCCCTCTCTGCAGCAGATGTTGCCCGTACAGGCGGCAACGGTGCCGTGAGAGTGTTCTCAGCGGTAGAGAGAGTCATGGTGGGAATGACTCGGGAGGTCAGGGCCGCTCGTTCGTCCTCTGTGGCTAATGACGCTGCTGCGGCGGGAGTAGGGTCCCCCATTCTTACGTATATTTGTCCTTCCAGCGTAGTGAATGCCGGCTCCCAAAGAGTGAGTGAAAGTAGGTGTCAGGACCAATTTGAAATTTTCAGGACACACGTCTCCAATCCAAGCCACGGGGCGTGACTCGGCGCCTGGGTCAACACCAACTTACCAAATAGCCAGGAATGATCTGACGCATTATCATCGCTGCGTGAATGGGTGGCCTGCATCATCGCAGCAGCAAAAGATGCGTTGAAGAACTGCACTGCAAATGTGCCACAGCAGCAACTTGGTTAAGTAAACGCCCCGCGCCTCGGCGAAAGATTGGCCGAACCGCCGTCCGAATTTTTTCCAACCTCCCTCACTTTTGCCTCACCTGTGCCTCATCCACTTATGCCTCCACCGCATACGGTAGGCAGGTCATGCGTCACCTTCACTTTCGCTTTCGTTCCACAAACTTGAGACTATCATGACCAGAAATTGTTGAGCGTCTCCCTTTTACTGCCACAGCCCCTTTACGGCAAGTACTCCCGTTGACCAGGAACCGCGTCCGTTCGACGCACACCACCCGCAATGGCCGAACCCAACCATCCCACTTCCCAGCAAGCCGATCCATCCCCCTCGTCCCTAGTTGACAAGGCCGTTCCGTCCACCCTCTCTGCACGCATCGATCTCCTCGTCGCGCTGCACCTCTGGTCGTGGCCGGCCTTGACCCTCGCTATCCAGAACAACTGGGGGGGCTCGGCGCAGGTGTCCAAGGACAAGCGCGACTGGCTGGCGGGTGCGGTGTCCGAACTGCTCACGTCAACCCCACCGCAGTTGGCCGACGTAGGCGATCTCGAGGAAGTGCTCCTACAGGTCATGACCGACGAGTTTGAGGTCGTGGTAGACGACGATAGCGCCGAAGAAGTCGCAAGGGGGATATGGAGTGGGTGCGCGAAGCTCGTGGATGGCGACACGAGCGGGTTACAAGCGCTCTATGAGAAGTGGCAGGAGAGGCAGAAGAAGGGTGGGGAGCCAAAAGTTGAGATCGTCAGAGCAGAGGATAAAGAAGGCGAGGAGACGGATTGGGATGATGAGGATGACGACGACGATGACGAGAACGATTGGAAGGCCGATAGGCCAGATGTCAATATGGACGAGGCGCCTCCTCTCGTGGACATCGATTGGATGCCGAAAAGGGCGTGTAAGAACAAACCCGAGCCGGAGATCGACGAAGAGGGTTTCACGAAAGTGGTGGGCAAGAACAAGAAGAAATGAAAGCGCAAGAGATCACAGCCAGCATATCTTGGACCTTGCATGGATAATCGACGCTACGATCCGCCCCGACTCTACTCGATTCGACTCGAAGTCTAGTGCCCCTCCGGTTCTACGAGGCCCAACTCCTCGTTCTCCTTCTTACTCCGCTGACTCCACTCCGGGGCCTCGTCGATGCCTTCCTCCTCCTCGCGATCTCCCTGCGCCTTGTCCTTGTGCACGGTTGTGGGCTTGTGCTCCGCAGGTGAATACACGGTGTATAAGATGAGAGGCGTAGGACCTGTGTTGATAAACTGATGCTGCGTGCCGGCGGGCACGATGATCAGATCGCCGGCCTTGACATCCTGGTCCACGCCGTTGATTGTAGCCTTGCCTTTGCCGGATGTGAAAGTGAGGATTTGGTCGACTGTGTGTTTCTACAGCGAGGAAGCGAGGGAAGTCATGTCAGCAAGGTGGCGTTGCACGCAGCCTGAAGCAAGGAGCGGAAGGAAATCCGTACCTCGTCTCCAATCTCCCCATCTACAGGCACGGTCATCAGGACCAGTTGGCTGTACAGGCCTGTCCACAACACACGGCGAAATTCACCCGACTCGCTCGGCAGCGACGTCGTCATATCCGGAAAATACGCCATCTCATGCTTGGGCGGATCCGACGAAGGGGTTGGAAACTTCATCTTGGCGATGCTGGTGGTGAATGCCCGAGCTGCTGGAATAGTCGCGGTGGTCCTTGCTCTTGTGTCGATGGGAGCGAACAAATGAAATCCTCGATGGTGTTGGTTCACTCGGGGGAAGCGTACACCGTGTGAGCGTGAAAAGCACCTGTTTGAAGACCTGACGGAGTTTTGCAGAAACGACATGTGAAGCAAGGATGAATCTTCGATCTCGTGATTGAAAATGAGAATGATGCAGACTGGATGTCGAGCCTAGCTTAGCACTTGGATGGCATGCTGTCGAAACCACCAGTAGCAGTAAGCCGGGAGATGTCAATTCTGCCTACTAGTTTCTACGCAGGATGGGATTTGCCCGGCCTCAGTGTCATACCTATTAGTTAATCGCTCAACTCGCTCTCTACTCGGTCCTGTCGAGCGAGTTCATCCACAAAACATCTGATGACATTATGACTCTCCCCCTGGTCGACGGCCGGGGATGGCGAACCGTGTGATTGGATGAGAGCATTGCTGAGTAGGCATTCGTGACGTCATGCGGCTGCTCTGGGGTTTCTGTTCCGGAGCCTCCCACTCAATGCGACGGCGGCAATCGAGCAGCTTAACTTCATCCAGCTCACGTTCATTGACCGTACGAGTACCTCGTACTCGTACAAACGAAAAGCACTAATGTGCGGAGCCTTGGCATTGGAGCACGTGATCGGTAGACATCTCTCAGTTCCGAGTTGCATCTCAGTAACACAATACCATTCAATGGCATGACAGTCCGCATAGTTACAGCTTACAGAACGTGACCACAGCAACATTCTCCCAGTCCGACTCGCGTTCCTGGTCAATCCGCCTACTTGTCCAGATCCTCTCTACGCGTCCTTCACCACTATGACTTCCTTTTCCGACGTCACAGTCAACTCGTGACGCTTGAGCGACGCCTTGACCGGGTTCTTGGCCGCAAACACCTCGTCCAGCTCCTCGAGCGTCCTCTGCTTCGTCTCCGGCAGGAAGAAGTAGAACACGGCCGTCTGCACCACGCACCAACCCATGAAGACGAAATACGTCTTCCACCCGATCTGCTCCAGACTGATGGGCCAAGCGAACTGGTTGAGCAAGCCGGCGGCGTTCACCGACAAGCTGGAAAATGCCATGCCCTTGGCGCGCAGTTCGAACGACAGGACCTCGACCGGGTAGAGCGCCTGGAGTGGCGTGATGCCGACGGAGAAGACGGCGCCGAACAGGAAAATCATGGCGATGACAGCTCGAGCGGCGTCTTGGTTCGTCTCGCCGGTGTTGTTGTAGATGCCGGATGCGGCAACCACTCCGATCCAACAGATACAGCATGTGCCCATGGAGAACAACATCAACGGTCGGCGACCCACCCGGTCAACCAAGCCGGCTCCGATAAGCGCGAACACATACTGGAAACATGCGTATCCGAGGTTGATCTTGGCCTTGACATCGTCGGTGGTGTATCCGACCGTGTCGAGAACCGCGGGCAGGAAGTAGGTGAGAGCGCCATTGCCGGCCCACTGGGCGAAAATGACAAAGACACAGTTGCACGCCACGCGGTAGCGAGATGCCCGCGAGCTGAACAGTTTACGATAGTCCCACCATCGCTTGTCCGAGCCTTCGGTGTTCAAGAACTGCTCGTACTCGGACAGCTGCAGTTTTACCCAAGGAGATTCAGGATCATCTAGGCCGTGCCATCTGGTCAGAATACTCTTGGCTCGCTCGCGCTTGTTGTGGACATAAAGCCAGCGGGGAGACTCCGGGATGAAGAAGACTCCTAGGCAGATCAAGCACGAGAAGACCAATTGCAGCCACACCGGGATTTGCCATGAGCTTGTGCCAGGGAGGTGCAGTGCTCCGAGAACAGATCCGGCAGCAAGGATGGAGCCCGTGAACCAGAAGGTGTTGCAGTAGGCAGTAAGGATTCCGCGGTAGTAAGGATGGGAGGTCTCGACAACATAGATCGGGCCGGCAGCACTGGCGATGGCGACGCCGAAGCCAAGAAAGAACCGCCCAGCCATGAATTGGTCCACCGAGGGATTGTATTTTGTCGTGCCAGAGATGATTGTCCCCATGATGATTATCACAGAACCGATGAACATGCCGACACGCCGGCCCCAGGTGTCGATGGCGGGACCAACGAACGGCAGGGCCGAGACGCCACCGATCTGGTACATGGCACTGACTAGGCCAGCCCATATCTGTATATCAATGTTATCGGCGAGTTGCCCAAGAACGAGGGTTCGAACTGACCCCATCGTTTGTCCCATTGAAGTAGGCCAGAAACTTGCTGTTGGCCGTCAAGCCGCCGAACAAGGATCCATCAAAGCCGTTCATCGTCTGGCAGGAAAACCCCAGGAGAGTACACATTAGAAGCAAGAGGAGCCGTGGGTGCAGAAACCGTGGCTTTTCCTTCAAGAGGGCCTCGTGGAACGCTTCCGATCCCTTGATCACTTTGACTTGGTCGACTTGAGGACCCTACACGGACATTTGCAGTTAGCCAGGCGTACATTGTGACCGGGAACACCTCTCACCTCATGCTGTTCGGCGTTGCCGAGCTCTTTCTCGTCCATGTTGCAGACACTCGGTTAAGAGTCAGCGATGCAAGCCAGGAATCGAAGTCGTTCGAGCCTTGCACGTTGTCGTGTCGAGCGCTCTGGCAGAGAGCTGGTTGAGACGGGAGACGCTGGGGTTCGACCCCCCAGTATATAAATACACGGAGTGCAGACCATTTCCCGACCAGGTTTCTCCTGCACACACGGACCTACCATCCTCTAGTTTGATCGACAATCACCTGCACCAGCCCATCCACCAGCAAAGCAAGCACCACTGACGACCATTGTGGGATCTCTCACGACAAGGGAATATCAGTCCAGGCTGGGAAGCTAGCCTCTGGACGGGCGGCGTGTCTGGCTCCGCCCTCAAAACGGCAAGCCCGGGGATGGAACTAGTCCGACTCCACTATGGAGTATGTACGGAGGAGATCCGGAGGCCAACGGTGGGAAATCTCGGCAAACCCAAAATCCCATGCCGGGCGAGGCTGAGAAAGGTCCACGTACAGTGATTACAGAATGCCACGGTAGCACGGTATACAGACTTGATCTCCTATTCGACGTTTAGTGAGTGATCGACAAGGACGCGTTGAGCAGACGAACATGAGTGAGCAGCGAGCACCAAGACAGAGACCCAAGATCCCTCAGAGAGACACCTCCGCGTCGCCCTCACCTGATTAGTGACCTTCCCAAGTCAATTCGGATCTCTTTGTGTTTGTATCTGCATGCATCCATGAATATCTCTCATCATCGGGTCCCCATCTGAATCGCCACCATCATCCACGCGTCTCAGACGGACGTCCTTTGTACAGAGCACAGAGCACAGTATCCACGTACGGACGGAGTATTGTACTTACTGTACTCCGTACAGTACTTGTGCTGCAGAAAACACCACTTCCACCCCGGACTCTCCTGGCTCCGCGCCCAAAAAGGGGAGCGAACCTGCTCCTACGCCTGCACGTCATCTATGTCTATGTCCGCACCATGCGGCGCACACCCAACACGCCACGAGTATTACTATACGCTCCCCACTCTCCGCTCTTCCGCCCTCATTGCCGCCGCGTGATGATCGGCGCCACTATTGTACTGGGTACCACAGTGCGAGTATCTAGTACAGAGGACAATCCTTGTGTGTGTGTGGTTCCGCTGCTCGCCCCCACCCAACCTCCGCGGTTGGAGACTGGAGACTGACGCCCGGATACTGGAGTACGGATACTGGAGTACGGATACTGGCATCGGGACGCCGCGCCCCCTGAATGCTAATGTACAGTACGGAGTATATACTCAGTATGTGTGCTGTATGCATGTGTGCTGTATGTGTGTGTGTGCCGTATACTCTAAGAACCGCCACAGTCCTGTAATGCGCATCGCTATAGCCACGGGCGTCACAATCACCTGCTGATACAAGTATACTGTACTCCGTACTCACTGTCTGCGTCCTCCGTCTTCTCCCAGAAAGCAAGTTCCCGAGTCCGTGTCGAGGATGGGCTGCATTGCTGGCCGGCTGACAACAAGAAGAACACATTGCATCACAGGCAGCCTCAAGCTTGTGAACTTTTGGATTAGGTATTCTCTATCTACTGTACGTGACCACCAGGTCCCGTGTGCCGTTTCCAATCCCGGGAGCCCCAACATCGTACGGAGTACATATTGCAGCAACCTCAAGCTCATATTGCATTGCTTCAGGTCCTCGTCGTTGATCGCATCCAAAACTCAAGTTCCAGTTCCATTGTGTCTGTCGTCCCGTAAAACTCCATATCCATGTCGAAAACATGCTGTACCTACCTCGGCGGGCAATATCCAAACATTCCGTCAAAGCGACTTTGTGCATTTTCCAAGGCATCATTATTTCCTACAACCCCTTGAACCTCTGCCATCCTGCGGCCCCGTTCCTCGTCGGACTCGCCCTTCCCTCCTCAGCTACTTTGCCACTGACATCTCTCCGTCTGCCCATCCCCTTGCCAAACTCGGTCCCCAGTCCGGCATATCCACTGTTCAGGTCGTATCCGGTGGAATTGCTCGCCTGTCGCACGCCGTTCCACTGGCTCGGACTTGCGGTCTGCATGGCACTGATATGTGCACTCAGCTTCCCATCCTCGGCATCGCTTTCGGAGCCGTGGACCTCAAAATTCGCGGAATAGTCCGACTCGGTCTGCATGGTGCGCGTCCGCTCGTACATGTCTTCGACTTCCCTGACGACCGAAACGATTTCTTTCTTTTCGTCCCTGTTGGTGTGAGACGGCGAGTTCAATGGAGAGCTGCTGACGGAAGAGCGGAGGTTGCCGTAGAAACGGGTCTTGCCGCCGGAGCCGACGAAGCTTGAGGGCCGCGAGTTGGTAGGGGTCGCGTATGGTCGGCCCTGACTGTTGGCGGTGGTGTCTTGCAGAATTGTACGGTTGGGACTTTCACGGGTGTGGTGATTGGGGGTTCTGATGGGTGTCGTATACGCGTTTTCGTCGCCAAAGGGAGAACGCGTGGGAGTGGGAGGGTTCATGCCCAGCGGTTCTCGGCTTCGCTTCTTGGGAGGAGACTGAGGAGGTGGCATTGCAAGCGAGGTTCTGCTTCCAGTGTGCGGATGCGACTGAGCTGGGCTGTGGTTCGCCGACGGTGGTAGTTGAACCTGACTGTCGCGAGCTGGAGAACCAGCGTACCAATTTGCACGTTCACGTGGCGCCCTATCGAACGAAGCGTCTCTGTCGGAGACTGCTGAAACGGGTGAAACCGGCCGAACCTCGTTGTCAAACTCGGCGTTGGCGTCGTCGCTAATGGGGGTGGGTACACCTTCGTAATCAAGGTATGACAACCAAGATGATGGCCTCGATGGCTTCTCGTTAAGCACGGACGAGCGCTCAGGCCGGAAGTCCATGCCACTACCTGCAGCTCGAGAAGTCGGCGACGGAACGACCGCTGACTGGGGTCTTTCTGGCGATGAGTTTCTTGACCAGCGCCATGGGTCTTTGCCCGATTCATTCAGATCCTTGCGGAGCTCCAGGCGTGAATTTCGAGCGCCTTCACTACCGTAGAGTGTGACGCTGTCAGCCGAGTCGGTGCGCGTGTGTATGAAGGGCACCCTCTTGAAGCTAGAGGCTTGCGATTCTCGCTTCGCGGCAACCAATCCGGAAAATCTCATATTCTTCTCGGTGATCTCAGACTTCTTGTGCTTGTGCCTCGATGTGAGGGTCGGCTCCAGAGGGTTCATGTCGGGGGGTAGCTTGGAAATTTGTCGGAACTTCATGCCCAAGTAGATGTCCAGCAAGAGAGATACAACCATCAAACCGCCTTCGATGCAAGCGAGCAGGAAGAAGGCGTAGATGATCTTGTACGACAGGTCCGAGTCATTGAACAAGGTGCTCCAACCATACTGATTCTTGGTGTAATCCTCATGCGCCATCCAAGCCGAGAAGACCCAGAAGGGAATCAGGCCACTATCCACCAGAGCGGCAAAGATCATGTAGCTTGCTGTTGAGCCTGCGGTACGGCTTGTGGCTGTGCGCGCGAGGTGGAAGATTGCGTAGACGGTATGCAGAATGGCGATCGCTGGAGCGCCTCGAATAATCCATCCCACTGTCCCCGACGTCTTGGTGATGGCAATGACGCAGAATAGGATTCCCAGCGCTCCGACCAGTGCGCATACGCGGGAGAAGAGCTGCAGCTGCCGGCCGCGGATGATCCTCCTCTGGGTGTTTGGAGGCATGGCTTTGGCATTCAGGTTGCCGTAAGGGACGACGATATACTGCGAAAGCGTCAGTGCCTCGGCGCTTTATCTGCCTGCGAGTCAACCACCTACCGAGTCAGGATGCTTGTTAAAGTCAACAAGCGGGCCGTCCTGCTTTAGTTTCTGAGCCTTAGGTGCCCATGATGCGTGTGTTGCCGCCTTGGGTTGGAAACCACGATCAGTTGGTCCGCCAAAGGTGTATGTCGAGGGTCGGTCGTAAATGAATGGAGGTTCGACACCCATCCTCTGCTGGACTGGAATGTTGGGGCTGCTGATGACAGATGACGAGATACGGCCGCGGGCTCTGGAGGAGTTCGTGCTGACTGGGGATTAAGAAATGGTCATAGCGAGCTGGAGAGGTTGGTCGAGGCTGGTGCTCATTCGCCCAACCGTTTATTTACTGGCCACTAGTTGCCGAGCAACCACGCTCAGCCTTGTGCAGTCTTATGCAGCCGCCCGGGCGGGGCACGAGGCTGGGGACGAATAACTATGCGTTTCCGGCCGCGGCTCCGCACGTCAGCGTCGTTGATGTGTTGTCAACCGTGTGCGTGGTGAGCTAGTGCTAATAGATTGGGGCTTACTCGACACCGTTTGGGGTCACCAGGGATAAGTAACAGACGAGAAACAGTCCGCTCACAAGACCTCGTCCACCAATCCCAGTAAGACCAACACCCGCTGCATCCGTTCCGCCGCCTCTTGCACCGCGACAAACATGGCCCCTTCTATTACAGCCCCTCCTTTTGCTCGGGCCATTGCTGGTGACCCTCCCCGACGCAGCTCCCATACAGGCCCGTGCGTCGTGAAGCCAACCTTATACCAATCCCTCCCGACGCCTCGAAGCTCGTTGGCGGCGTCGTTTCTGATGGCAAGGATGCGTTCTGGCAACGAGACGTCTTCGATTTCAAAGCCGAAGTCGACTGTCCAGGACTCGGCGCCGTTCCGCTCCTCCCAGAATGTAGGGTCTGAAGGCGGCATGCCTAAGTCGAACCCGGCCGTAGAGCAGACGTAGTCGAACGTATAGCATGCGTACGCCTGCACGAGTTGCTGGACGCCAAGGATGTCGATAGAAGATGGGAAAAGGTTGCGAAGATGCGCCCAGCGGCCGCCGCCTGCCGCAACGAGGTCGACGAGGCGACGTACTGTCTCAATCTGCCAGCCATTCTCTTTCAATGGCGTTGGCATTGAGTGCTGCATTGCCTTGACTGCAGCCCGCATCCAGACTGTGATCAATTCTGCAAACGAACCCATGCGCGCTTGATCCTCCAGATCGATGCGACCCTCCAGCCTTCTCAGGATATCTACTGCGATATCAAGCACAGGGACGGCAAACAACATTGATGGGTGAGTATCGTCGAGTGCAGTCTCAATGTAGGCCGGAAACACAGCCTTTAGGAAATCTAGTTGCCCAGATATATCCAGCACAAAACTTCCGTCGTCTTCGATATAATCAGGGTTCGATGCAGCAAAGATGTTGGCCATGTGCGAAACCAGCACGTCCTCCTTTCTCCTTAGACATGCCGACTCGACAGCCGATAAGAAGACCTTAGCCGTATATCCATTGTCGAAGTCGGTTGGTTTGTTTCGACCAGGTGAACTGACGAAAAGCCGCTCCAGTCTAAAGGCGTTGCTCTTGATATCCCCCTCATGGAGCCCAGCAAGCAAGGGGCCGCTGCCAAAGGCGGGACCTCCGTACAAGATAAGCCGGAATAGCACTTTCTGCGAGAATGTCATCCAATCTGCCTGTCCTTCTCCATGGACTTGTGTCATTGTTCGAGCCAATATTTTGGGAATCATTGTCATCAGATCGTTCCATTGCCCGTTTGTGAGGTCCCCGAGAAGGGATTCGTCGGCGGCAGGACGAACGACATAAGCATAGCGAATAAAGTGGTCCACAATAGCAAAACGATGGTTGATGACATCGAATTTGTCAAGGAAGAAAGGTCTCACGCCACCTGACAAATTCTGGCGCAGCCCATCCAATGCGAAGGCTTCTGGTATGCTCTCCATCAGCTGGTTCAAAAGTCGATGAACAAAGGAGATCTTCGAGCCAACCAGGACGGGCCCCAGGACTGACCGCAGCAAAACATGGATGAAAGGATAGGGTTCTGCGAGGACCGCGCCTCTCTCTTCTGCGATCTTGCTCATCAGCAGGACCTGACAGTGTCTCCCGTTCTCGACGTCTGCGATCTGCGGGAAGGACATTGGTGACCAGTCATTTAGGAACTGATCCCAATTGGCCGGTCCCTCGGTCACCATGACTCTTCCAAGGGCGTACCACGCCTCAGCCATGGACACCAATAGGCGTTCAAACTCCGGTTCGTCCTGCTCCTTATTGCGGGTAAGTTGATCCACAAGAAGTCCGCGCAAGTCTCGACGGAAGAAAAGGAATGCTTCTCTCTCTTTCTTGAGGCCCTTCTTGATGTATGATGTGAGAAGACAGAAGACCTGGCCTACCACGTTATCGCCGAGACCTTGGTTGGTGTAGCATCGCAGGATCAGACTGCTCACTTCTTCCCGCGGGAGAAGGCAGGAGACCTGCTCTTCATTTGCGCAGAGGCCAAGAGCCGCACAGTATCTCGCGGCAACTTGACGTAAACAGTCAATGGTTGTCAATCTATTGATCCGATGCACATGGTATTCAGCACGAAGGCTCTCGTCCGCAGCGGCGACGTTATTGTTCTGGGGAATATTGTCCATTTTCGCACACATGGAGAAGAACATCTGCCGGATCCACTGGCCGAGCTCTTGGAGTCTGCCACCATTACTTGGCTGAGCAAGCACTGATCGTACAAGGCTTGTCCAACATTCCAGAATGACCTCGCGTACCCTACCATGGGCGGTAGAAAACTCGACGTAATTGCTGATCTGTGTGAGAACCGGCTTCGACTCGTTTGGGGCGTAGTGATACAGGGTTGCGAATAGGCTGTATCGGTTCGCTATTCCAGCGAAGTCTGTCACTGCCAAATCTTTGTCTTCGTCGAAAACCGATAGGGTTTCAGCAGTCAGATCCCGCCCTCTATTTGGCAGCATCAAGAATAGAAGAGATCTTTTGCGGAGCTGGAACTTCTTCATATCTTCGGCGGTATCGTAGATTGCTGGGAGTTGAGGCGTCAGTGCTATCGCTGTCAGCTTCAGAAAAATGTCAAAATCAGTGTCGTCGTCCGCTGGAAGGAGTTCTCGCGCAGGGACTTGGTCCTTGAGGAACTGCGGCATTGTAGTCATTCCAGCCGGCGCAGGTGGCGAAAATAGCCCGGTCATGCCATTCTCCGAATAGTACTTGAACATGGCTTTGAGCAGATCATCTGCCAGATCCTGAAGATAGTTTCGTGCAAGGAGTAAACACCATCGGAACATAATCAGACCGAGTTGTTCCAGCTTTTGGACAGTCAGAGATTGTTTCCTAAGCCTCTTGCTGTATTTCGTCTTATACTCGATGAAGGCCTTCAGGAATTCAGATACTCTTCCAACAAGCATGCCAGCAAGGGATGAGCCCAGAGACATCGAAGATTGCATGCCGTAGGTTGACAAGAGTCCTTCTGACCCAGAGACAGAGAGAATGCACCCGAGAACGAGGACAGTACATGAAAGGGATTCAGACCGGGATTGCAACTGGTGAGTCTCTCTTGCGTTGTCATCTGCAAAGAGAATGTTTTGCATATAAAACCTCCACCCTTGGTGAGGACCGAGGGCATGTACGAGGATAATGGTCTCAATTTCTGCTGAATAGCGAGAGCGGCGAGCATCCAGAGCTGTATCAATACCGGCTGGAGCAGAGATATAGGCGAAGAGGTGAACTATATGTTCTTCTCGAAAGGCAAGCTCCCAAGCAAAACGAGCCATGTTTTTCCGGCTCTCTGAGATAGCAGTGCCCACAGAGTTCGGAGAGGTTAGGGCCATGGCGCGTTGAGCGGTCTGATAGCCGAGAAGTAGCAGGCCGTTCAAGACCTTTAAGCTGTGTGAGGCGTGAGGATCGCTTGTGGCCGCCTCGCATTCAGCCATGGCTCGCCATATCTCTTCCATATACCGAGATGTAA
Source organism: Cladophialophora carrionii CBS 160.54 (assembly GCF_000365165.1). Taxonomy (NCBI): domain Eukaryota; kingdom Fungi; phylum Ascomycota; class Eurotiomycetes; order Chaetothyriales; family Herpotrichiellaceae; genus Cladophialophora; species Cladophialophora carrionii. The sequence goes on from NW_008481834.1 coordinate 1,009,297, forward strand.
GCAGAAGGAACGCTTCCAGATCGTGCTCGCCAGAGAAGGTTAGACTCTCGTTGATGTAGATGACTACGGCTTCGATCGAATCCGCAGCGTTCTTCAGAAGCTCAATTCTTTCTTGTGTTGACAGATTCAGAGCAACGACATCCTTACATGTGATCTCCAATGTTTCTTGAAAGATGTCTCTGAGAATTGTTTCCGTGGCTGAAGACCAGCCCGCAGCTTCGAGTGTGTGCTGAGATTTTGGTGTTGTGATTGTGTTGACGGTCCATCCGGTCTCGAAGAGACCAGCTCTGTTCGCCATCGCGGACAGCGTAACACGGATCAAGGAAGAGCGGACGGGTTCAGCGCCCGGAGGGATGCCAGTATTCAACAATGATCCTCCACCGGGAGGATACCGCACGGTGCTGGTGATGATATCCATATCCTCATTGAGGTTAAGACCCTGGAGGCATAGAATATCCCCCTGATCATCACTTCGGGTAACCAGGTCAATGGGTCTCTGTTTCCTGGAGCCACGTTAGCATTTCCGGCCGTTCTGTTGCCCCATGACGACTCACTTAGGAGGGCGTGGGCGGGAAGGCTCTCTAGGAGGTTGTGAGAGATCTCCACGGCTTGCCATTATGTCAACACGGATTTGTCTCGGCCTTTCACGAGGGGTCAAGCACTGCGGAAGACCCGTCAGTGGTAGCACTGCCTGGGATGGAGCTCTTGTACGGTTTTGCCGAGCTGTGTCGTGAGTCGGTTGTTCTCTCCTCGCCCCTGGATGCCTCGGAATGCGTTTTTGAATGGCAAAGGGATCAAGCTGGGAGCTGGAAGCTTCGTTGGGTACGACTGGTCCAAGCTCAAGGCGATTAAGTCTCCTCGAAATGAGATGACTGCGGTTCAATGTTCGAGGCTTGAAATAGTCGAGGATGACAGAGGGCGAACCAACAGACGGGCCGGGGGACTCCTCCAGCGGCGAACGAGCTCGGTGCAGGTTGCGTCGGATGCGTTGGAGAGTGGTTTTGGTGCTCTGCTTCAAAGAATTGAGCTGAGCGTCAGAGTTGGCTACGCCCAGGTCACGGAGCCGGCGATCCTGTGCCAAAGCTTCGATGTTTTCATCATTGACAGTGTTGACACCGCGCGGCTCAGGCACTGAAGGGGTTGTGCGACTTGGAACTCCGTCGCCGGAGTTGAAGTGGACAGCCGGACGTATCTCATCTCGACGCGTCCTCCAGCGTTTCAGGCTCTCATTTACGTCCTGAGTGTCTCTCGTTGTTGCCAATCTGAAGAATTTCTTAGAGGGATCTTGATGTCGCGCTTCACTGGTATCACCCCGTCGTCTAGAAGCAATTCTTAAGAAGCGTGGAATGTCTTTCTGCTTGAAGCCTGGGGCGTCGAGTACCGTAATTACTGTGTTTCTGTGCTCTCTTTTAACCTTCTTGGACGGCCTCGCTTGTTTCTTCGCGCGAGCAACGGCCTTAGGCTCGCCACCATAATGAGAAACAGAACGTCCACCACCAGCATTTTTTTTGCTCCTTTCTGACCCCTTCTTGGACCAAACCCCGCTTAACCGTCGCTGCCTCCTGGGAACATTAGAATTTCTCACACGAGGAGCAAGCATAGCGTCAACAGTGTTGTCTTCCATAACGTCGTCATCATAGGTCATCGGCAATCTGTACGGGACGTCATCCATCTCAGTGTTGACTCGGAGCTCTGTGTCGCTCTCTGATGAAGTGTTCGGATCGGTGGGATCGTCTTCGATGACAAGCATTGGACCTAGCTCCCTGGCATGCCTTCTCGAGGAAGGAATATGTTTTGCAACACCTTTCTCTGGGGCACTTCTGACCGGAGAGTACTGAATGTGGTGTGGAGAGGAAGAACGGGGCTTTTGGTTTTGCTTCATGTCCAGCTTCAGCCAGGAAGCAGGCAGAACTCCCTTGATCTTGCGCCGTAGTTGTTGGACACCCCGCGACTCATCGCCAGAGTTCTGTTCTGATGAGGACGATGCGCCTGGTTCATCACTGATGTCGATTATCTCGCTTTGCGAGTCGGAGAAATCAAGGATTTCGGCGAACGAACGCTTCGAAGCATGCTTGTCAGAAGATACGAGCGGAGTCGGAAGCCCAGCGGGTGTGCTGTTTCCCCCTGCAACATCAGCAGATGGCGCCAGTACAGCGTCTTGCGATGATCGCCCAGCACGGGACCAGGGTGGTGATAGAGGAATTGCCGAGCTTGCACGATGTCTTCCAGATGGTTGCTGGGCAACGGGAATATCGTCAGGAAGCTCGTAGATATGAAAGCCGTCCTTGCCCGTGCGTGGCTCGCGCCGAGACCGCTGCTTCAATTTCCTCAGCTGTAACACGGACGGCGTTGGAGCTCGGCTGTTCAATATCTCTGACAAGTCGGGGAGATCGTCGCTCAAGTCGGATAGTGGCGACGGCTGACGGACACGTGTCCCCCGAATAGGGCTCTGGGATTCATCGTTGTCCACACTGTGAGAGTCGTCTGGAGCGTCCAAAATGGGACTCGACTCTCGAGCTGCGCCGTCGAAAGAGTCCATCTGGCTGCTTTCATAAGCAGTGGTATCCTGCGATTCTTCGTTGGAAGTCTTCTCGGCCCTTGATGTGATCTCTGGCGCACGAACAGGCTTGAGACCACTGGCTGACCAAGTCTGTCGATACCTGGCATCTTCGAGAGCGTAAGGATGAAGCTGGATTGGTGCACGGGGCCTGAAAGAACGTCGTCGAGGAGGATATTCATCCGCGTGGGGAGGTAGGTTATGGGAGACTTGGAATTGAGCAACAGCAACATCATTAACGACAGCTGGCCGCGGCTCGACGGAAGCACTTCCCCTTGCTGCATTGCCTGCGGAATAGGATGCCGATGAAGGAGTGCTGTCTGCGTGTTTATCAGAGGCAGGGTACAAGGACTCCAGCACATCTTGAACCGTATTTCTGCCAGGATCTAGGGGTGTATTCTGCCCAGAAGGAGGAACGGAAGACAGCGGGCTGTCGTTGTCGCTATCAACAGCGGAAGGCAGGAATCCAAGGACATCTCGGACCGTGTCAAGGCCCTTTCGGATCTCAGCTTGAAGTCTTGTGGCTGTTGAGGTTGGAATATCGTCAGTTTCGGACAACGCCTGCCGTCCGTGCTCTGTCACTTCGGTGGTTCGTTCGGCCTGACGAAGATGTTGGATCTCGGCGCCATTTTCGAGAAAGTCGCTGGCTGGAACTGTCGGGTTGGCACTTTTATCCCGGGAATCCTCACAGCGTGACGCAGTGACTTCTTTGGCTTCTCCAGGGTGAGAAACCGTGATGTTGTCATGGCTGTTTTCGTGCTGGATATCGCTGTCGCGGTCTTCTTCGTCGTCGTCATCAGAGTCTGGCACATATCCACGCTCCCTCCAGTTTGGCATCGCTACTTCTTTCCATGGTATTTGTGGGTTGGTGTAGGATATTGTCATTTGAAGCGTCCGTCGCGCGTAAAGAATGGACGACGCGTCGAGGTTGCCAAGGAGACGCGGCGTGCGGAGACGCTTCGTCGCCTCGACGCCTCACTTCGCCTTCACATTTCTTTCACTCGCACTCCTGAACATTTCCAGCTGTTCGCCTATTTACAGATCACTGCAATAATCTATGGTCAGGTGGTCTATCATTGTTCCCACATCCTTGACAAAAGCCTCGACGAGCTACCACCCACCTCTCCGAACCCCTCCTCAGTGGCACCTGAGAGCCGACTTGTCACTACACTCACATACCATTTCTCCAGACATGGTCTTCGTGGTACCTTGTAGCTGCATCCTCTTTACCTTCGGAGGTAGACACCATGAATACATTACGACGTTGCAGCCATGCGAGCAGCGTTGTGTGGCGAACAAAATATGGTGATAAATACGTTCGTTAGCGTCCGAGATGGATCACTTACACGAGCATCAAGTGACCGGAGGACCGAACGTAGCAAGGCCAGAGCTCAACTAGCGACCCACGAAATAACAAGTTCGAAAGATTACTCGAGTGGAGGGGGTTCAGCCCTGCAAGTACTCGCCGCTCCTTGGTTGAAGTTGGTTCTTGTACGAGTATCGATATATACCGAGATGACTCTGCGCCAGTCCCGCTAACGCCCCAGCTGACACGTTCAGCTTCTCTCAACTGATGTATGCACGACTCGGAGTCCGGGTGAGCTACGAGTGTTATCCTCCGACATAGAATTTCTTCTCAGCGAAAATGCCCCTCTCCCCCCTCGTCATCATCGAATTCGTCGCCGAAATGCCCATGACCTTCATGCTCAGCGCCGTCATAATATTCGAGGTCCTCCTCAGGCTCATGCTCTTGCCCATGCCCAAAATGTCCCTCCTCGTCCCCCTCCCCTCCTTCCGGCCATTCGTCTTCCATGGATCCCTGAAAGTGGCTAGGTCCAGCAACAGGGCCTCCGTGTGGAGCCATGTTATGTGTCCCAAATGCCCCTGCAAAACGACTTGCCCCAGCAACAGGTTGCTGTTGATGTTGGGGCTGCTCCATCATCATTTGCCCCATCATCCCGAACGACGGTGGACCCTGTTGAGGTGGTGGGGCGCCCTGCGGATGTATGAAATGTTGATCGAGCTCATCGTCTTCGTCTTGGTGCTCGCTGAGGTGACCGAATGAGTCCTCGGTCTGGGCGTGGGAAAACAACGACGATGGCGCATGACTCTCTTGATCGCCCATGACAGATGAGGTTGGTGTATATTTCTGGTACACAGACGATGGCGCATGACTCTCTTGATCGCCCATGACAGATGAGGTTGGTGTATATTTCTGGTACACAGACGATGCCACGTCGCTCGGGGCCCCGGTTGCCCGACTCCCGCGCTCCGCTGCGCTGGACCTGCCCGTGGATGTGGAGCCGGTGTCGAAGCTATGGTGTGTGCTCGCTGGTGCTATGCCGCGCATGGAAGATGATGGCGTGTTGTGTCCTTCATCAGGCCCGCTGTCTATACCCGCCGCGAGATGGTGTTGGGACCGGCCCGAGGATGTGGAGCCGGTGTCGAAGCTATTGTGTGTGCTCGCTGGTGCGATGCCGCGCATGGAAGATGATGGCGTGTTGTGTCCCCCATCAGGCTCGTGGTCTACACCCGCCACGCGATGGTGCTGCTGCGGCAGGGTAGAATGTGCCGGTGATTGGTGTGTGGGATTTCCCCCGAGCTGTCCGGTTTGATAGCGGTGTCTGATGTCGTCCGCCGGGGTGCCGCTGGATGGGCGGATCGTGGAGGGCGTTGTTCTAGGTAAGTGCGGCTGAAGACGAGACATGATGGCAGCAGCGGCGCTTCGTCCGAAGTCCAAATCGAAGTCACAAGTTGTCGCAAGTTTTTGGTGGTGCCAAACAACGATGCCGCTCGGCATCCCATACTTTATACATGGCCTTCATTGCCTCCGGTCCTTGTAAATCCTAATCCGACTGGACCCGAAATTCGATCTCACTGCTTGACCAGCAAACAATGTGAGAGCTTTGGAGATGGTTCAAGCACTAACGGGCTTACTCTGGTATTCGCCCCCTCCTTGCGAGGGGCTGACACGGTGTTCCAAGTTATCCTTGCTACGAATCAAGAAGCCATTCCTTTGCACGAGTGTCATCTAGCCGGACGATTATCAGAATAGTGGCTGAAGCTCAACCGCTCCCTCGATATAACGAGGGCTGAACTCCTTCCACTTGCCCATAACGAAGATCGAGCGGGCCAGTGCTTTAACTGGAAAAGGGGACTACCCTGCTCTGCTCGACCTCGCGAGCCTCGTATGACGGGAAGAGCGGCCGATTGAACGAAAAGGAAGAAGTGATGGACCGCTAATTACTATGTAGCTATCGACCGAGACTCGACGCGTTCAGGACGCCAGGTATCCGCATGCGTCGAGTAATCCATATAGTGCTGTAGTGCTAAGCCCGTCTAGGCATTCATAGCAGTATCCGGAGGACTCCATACTGACTATTGACCCGGTCACTTTCGAGAGCAAGTCTACCTAGCATTGTCATTTTTTCAAAATGCAGTCTAAATGGACATCTTCGGGCTGAATTGAGTCTTCAAGTATCCTATAAATAAACCTCCACGCATGATTTTTCACACACCGTTTCCCAACGTCGGGCCACGCTGCCCTAGCCGGTACACAACATAGTCCTTTCCGAGAGTCTGGAGTCCCTTTCCATCTCCAACCATTCATGTAATCTATACGGTGACCGTCTCCGGATTAACCCCCTTCGCCCCCTCTGGCACCACCACCAGCCGCCGCCGCCGTAAGTGTATTACTCCATCACAAACACCTGCTTTCTAATCCGTCGTATCAATGCAAGGCAAAAATAACCAAGGAACCAATGGAAGCACACTACCACCAAGAGAATCCAAAAGCCGCCCCCGCACCGTTGAGCTCGTCGGACTGGGTGTTTAGTGCGGCCAGTTCATTAATAGACGAGTAGCGGTTAGGATAATGAAGCTTAAGCATCGAGGGAGGAGAAAGGATGAGCAGTCCATCGGAGTATCGACAATGGGAGCTTTGAAACCCAGAAACCCAGTAACCCAGTAACCCAGTAACCCCTCGGTCGCGTCTACCTTGAGGCTCGGGTGTCGTAGACGTCCAAGTCAGTGACAGGACTGAGCGATAGTCCTTGGCGCACATCCGGGATGGCAGTCCTGGAATATTGACAGAGTCCTCCGTACAATTTAGCAATTCTATGGGACCAGAGAGTGGGCATTCTGCAAATAGACAACACCGGACACGACGGCAGGGCTGAGTTGGCGAAGCTTGGATACGATTCATTTGACACTGCTGTAATGGGATTCGGGGCCGTGCAGGTCACGCGGTGATTGCTCACGCTACTCTGATTCTTGCTGGTTAGGTGCTGGTGTTGCTTTGGCGCGTCTCATATAAGCACGGCTTGGCTTAAATTAGAGGGTCGCACCTGGACTCCGTGTATCTCCTGCTCAGTATTGGAGGGAGGCAAGATGAGTCGCCGGCTGTTCGGTTGGGCACTGGTCATCGGCTTCGGCGTGCTGAATGGTAAGTGCCGCCCGACTCTCTCGATCTTGCACATGCTCGCGTGCGCTGATGCCGATACTGAACTGCTGTGGCAGGCTACACGACGTTCAAGCCCGCCTTTGAAGCCCGAGAGCTGGAGAAGCTAAAGGAAGAGTGCGTCTGCGTCCCTGCGCCCTCTGTGGCCCTCCGCATACACACAAAGACACTCAGAGCATGCTAATCCAGTTCGCCCCCAATACAGGGAACGCGCCGCCTCCGACCTCGGACCCAACATGATGGAAGTTCCTGCGATGCGAAACGACGACACCACTATACTCCGGGATGGAAATGCGCAAAAATCCAAAGCTAGCTGAGAGGCCACGGCCGCAGCTGAACGTCCATTCCAAATCAACGAGACGTGGTCTGCGGGATGCCGCTCAGCCAGAGCGCCTGCGTATGTTCTAAGCTCGCGCAGCTTCCAGAGAACAGGGGCCGCGCAGTCCTAGTACATGAAGACAGTGAAGGAGGTTGACTGAACCTGAAACGGCGAGAAGGCGTCCAAGCACTCTAGATCATGCCTGTGTCGCAGCGTCGCAAATGACAGGCCAGGCCACCCGACAGGAGGCAAAATACCGGCATATCTCCTGGCATTGAAACCTATTCCAGGATGTGCAGAAATTGCGATACGTTGACTCGGAGGGAGGCATTGATTGGACAGGATTGTTGACTGACTGATGGATTGATTGAGCATATGGGATATGGACTTCCACATGACACAACCGCCGCCCAAGGTGTTGGAGTATGGCAAGTGCTTCGGAGTCGTTCTCGGACGAAGAAGATGCATCAGGTCGACTGGCCGAATTACCACGGTCAAAGAAGGACGCAGTACCCGGGGCATGAGACCTTCTGGCCAGGGGCCCGCAAGTTCATTGAAGCCTGAAGGGACAGCCCTGCTCTACCTTTGCTCGAAAAGCTCGCATGAGCCGAGAATGGTCCAGTGTAGGTACCAGAAGAGCATCATCATGCAACTAAGGCTGCTAAGAGTATGTTATGGCTACGCTTGCCGAAGGCGACAGCTTTCTGGTGAATTTCCCAAGGCTCAATGCCAGATCGTGCTCGTATCAATGCTCTCGGAGTGATAACATCGGCAAGAATCTTGTTGCTTTTGACTGCTAACCTCTGCCTCAAGTCTTGCCCGGGAAAACTTTCATGAAGCAACTAATTTATCAAACATCTCTAATGCCAGATGAGATGAGGCCCGTCTACTACTTACTCCACTTCCTGGACAAGGGAGCCATTGCCTGGTGACAACGGCGGTCCAAAGTAGCGGCCGACTTTCTTGCCCAACCATTCCTCAGGGACACCCAATTTGACACCGTCTTTCGTGCTAATCCACCGGGTATAGATGGGATTGGCTCTCAGATAGACGTCGTCTTCCTCGTAGGGCGAACCGACCGCCGCTGCAGCCGCCGCCGCCGCCGCTACTAATGTCTCGGGCTTTGGTGCAGCTCCTCTGGTCTTGGATACTTGAGGTTTGAGCTGGCGTGTGGTCAGCAGGAGCGTAGATAGAATTAAACACACAAAGTCACATACCAGTCGATTCAAGGCGGCAGTCTTCTCCTCCTGTACTTTTCGCTTCGTCAACTCCTTGCGCTTTCTGGCATGTTCGTCCTTCTTCATGGCTTTCTCGGCGTCGGTGAAGAACTAAAATTCGGTTAGTGGTGAGATTGAACTGTCAATGGTTACCCAAGCAGGGTCGTACCTTTCGCTGTTGGGGTGCCATATCCAACGCCATCAGGGTCCCTTGGTCCTCGGGTCTGCCTCGCTGCCTCTTCGTCATTCTACTCAGATCGGGAGTGGCAGATCCAGAAGCAGGGGTCTCGTCGCTGCTGTCGTCGAGGTCGTTTGCATCATCATCATCATCCTCTTCCTCGTCCAACTCAGCTCCAAGTTCTTCGTCTTCGGCAGGCGCGTCTAGGTCGAGCGCAACCTCTTCCTCCTCGCCCTCGGCGTCTTCGTCGTTGAGATTTGTCTGCTCTTCGTCGTCTTCGTCGGAGAGGTCAGATGACTCTTCGACCTCGTCGTCATCTGGGTCATCCTCCATTTCCTGGTCCTCGACGGACTTGACCGGGCCGACTTTCGCAGGAGTGACGATCAGCTTCGGTTTTGCGGATTGCTTGCTGTCTACCAAAGTGGGGGGCTTCAGGGTGATCTTGGGCGCTTTGGCGACTGTGTTGCGCTTAGACGGGCGTAGCGGGGGTGCGTCTTCCATCTCGACGTCCTCGTCGTCAGTGTCACCTTCGGGCTCGGCACCAAGCTCATCAAAGTCATTCCGCGTGCCACCGTGCTCTTCCTCATCCGCGTCATCCTCGTCATCCTCTTCGTCTTCGTCTTCGTCTTCATCTTCGTCGTCGATGTCGCTGTCACCGAACTCAGCATATTTAGATCGCCGATGAGTTTGGGGTCCGGTTCTTGCAGCCAAGGTTGACCGTCGACTGCTTCGTGGCCCATCCAGGACCTTTCCTCCGCCGAGTGTGTCGTGGAGGGATTCCACCTCATTAGCCCGCATGACTTCTCTCAATTTGCTCGGAGGAGCCTTGACGGTCAACTTGAGACTTTGTCGCCGGTCTTCCGACGTGCCAGATCCTCGCTGAACCGTGGCCGAGGAGATGTTGTTTGAAGGTCCTGACGCCCCGGAGCGCCGTGGTCTGGACGCCGCCGGAGTCGAGGCTGCCGAAGATCTGGAAACATGGTTAGCTCCTGTTTTGTGCTTCGTTCGGTAGTACAAGGTAACAAAAGCCATGGTCAAAAGGAAATTTATCTGCTGCTCGTTCTCCGATCACCAGGCGCCGTAGGAAGTTCTACTGCTTGCAAGGATGCAATCGAACAAAGGCCGGGGTTAGGAGCGATTTGATTGACTGGAGGTTGACGAGGATGCTGGAGATCACTCTGCCTTCACTTGCTTCCCGGTGTCATAGTTGTGGTGCCAGCGGAATGGTGTGTCCCCGCGTGGTTGAGACCACCGCCCTGGCAGGGCCTCGACTGTAACAGCCCAGAGAAACCAGGCGCGTCCATGCAGAACGGCAGCGCAGTGAAGTGAATTGGAGGATTTGGCCGCGAACAGTGAAAAAGGGAACTCACTCATGTCTGCCTGCTCGTCTCATTGAGTCGACCCTTCTTGGACTGTAATCTTCACCGCTGGACTGGTCAGAGTCGTCTGAAGGGTCATCGGTGGCATCGCTAATCTGACGTCGCACACGTCGGGGTCTATCTGTCATGGTGTCAAGGTTCCAGGCTCGGCTAAAAGCCAAAGCTTCTCCGCTGCGGTTTCGCTCTTCGGCGTCTCCAGTGGCTCTGAATCCCTCTGAAGTCCTTGTGTCCTCGCGTATTCTTGTTGGGTGGCATCCACTACCCGGACAAAATCCTGGGCTTCACGTCTGTGCAGGCAGATTTTCTGACGTGGATGTTATCTCTGCAGCCGGCTGCACCAAAGAGATATATCAACAACCTGGATTTTGATGCCAGGCTCTCGAAAGACCCGTGGCGTGGGAAATGGAATCTGGGTGTGGCTGTTCTCCGACCAGACGTGTGGCTGATGTGGCGGGTGTGGCTGGTGACCCCTCAGCCCTATAACTGCGATGAGCCGAGGCTGGAAATGATCCGTCATCTCTCTTGGTCGTGTTCTGCTTGCTGGCTGTTCGCGCGCCGTTCAACCCTGGCGGTCCAGATACAGGATGTCAGACCAAGACTCAAGAAGGGCGCCTGCCATTCCGACATGGCAGCAGAGCTGGCAATCCAGCACCAAAGAACAGACGACCCATTCCGGCGATCAGTCGTCATCGGAGCAAAGCACGACGCAACCCTCGTTACCCTCGGAAGCACCTCTACTCGAGCAAGCGCAAAAGTCGTTGGAGGACGAATCAATACGAGATGCGTCTCGAGAAAGCAAGGTCGAGTGCTTGCAGAAGAAGGGTCTACAACCCGATGAGATAGAAAAGCTGCTGGGTCCTGAGCCGGCCGCATCTTCAACCGCCACCGACGAGGCCTCGGAATTGAAAACAATTCACGACACCAGCCCGAACCCCGGTATAAGAGAACAAGAACAAGCAGTACCCTCACAATCATCGGCGCCCCAACACGAACCGACGCCCACGCCCTCTGCGAAGCGGGACGTCCCTCCAATAATTACCTACCCAGAATTCCTACTCAAACCACAGAAACCTCCACCGCTCGTCACATTCGACCGCCTGGCGAACGCAGCCTATGTTTTGGCCGGCGTATCAGCTTTGACATGGGGCGCCAGCAAATATCTCATCCAGCCTATGCTCGAATCCCTTACTGAGGCGCGACATTCACTGGCCGAGACAGCCAAAGCGGACCTCGAGACCCTCAACACGAAACTCGAGTCCACCGTCTCACACATCCCCTACATACCCAGCGTTTCCGCTCTCCATTCTCAACAGCAAAAGCCCAAGGACGACGACCTGGAATCCACAGACTCGGATCCCACCGAGCTCTTCCACCGTGACATCGCGACCCAGACATCACCCCACCCGACGCACACAACGTCGCTCTGGTCCGACGATGATGATGCCCTACCTGCACAAGATCCCACGACGTCACAATCGTCCCGCCTGCGCAGTCTGCACTCCACCCTCTCTTCTCTTCTGAGTTCGCAAACAACGCAATTCTCCCAAGACCGCCTCCAAGAATCAATGTCGGATTTCCAATCGACGCTCGACAAGTTGGAAGCGAGCTACAACCCTTTCCAAGTCGACTATACCAGCAGCTTCTCAAGTTACAGCGGGCCTGGAGCAGGCGACAAGAGCGGTGGTGATAAGTCCGCCAAAAAGGACGCCTCGGAGGCCACCAAGTTCAAGAACGAGATTCGAGCCCTCAAGGGCGCGTTTCTGAGTTCCAGGAACTTTCCCACCGCACGGCCGGCCCAGCCGTTCATGCTGCCGCCACGGTGAGGTCGATAGACCCGAGCATATGACGCGGCCTCATGCCTCGATTGGATATACTGTACAGTATTGTACGGCGTGCAGGAATGGAGGATTTATCTCAGGGCCATGGACTTGCTCGTTATTTGAATATACGATATGTGATCGCCGATGTCTCGGCACGGCGGACTAAGAAGTCCAAGTTGAACGCTTCAATTTTTCCTGCTCTTCTGTCTGCTCTTTCCACCATCTCGACCAAGTCCGTCGTCGTAACCGTACCGGTAGTATCCCTCTTGCTTTCTTCTAGAAGGCGACCAATGCTATCTGAAAGCTGCACGGGTGATGGAAGGACCAGTACTCCGTCCTCCGTATGGTATAAGAGTGACAATTCATCACAACAGGGGATCGTCGTCTTGGCGTCTTGCTCATTCACGGCAGGCTATGGAGGAGTGATTCCAGAGACGTGCTTGAGTGCCAGGGGATATGGGTCCTACACGTCGAAAAGAGCGCGAGCGTACAGTAGCATAGCATCCCCGAAACAGAATACTGCACTGACGCGCTCGAGGTGTCTGTATCCAAGAGGAGGTCAGCTGAAATACAATACTGGACTAACGTGCTCGAAGCATCTGAATCCGAGAGAGGTCAGCTGAAATATAATACTGTCCTGTCGTGCTTGAGGTATCAGCAGAAATATAATACATACTGTACTGACGTGCTCGAGGCATCTGTATCCGAGAAATGTCAGCTGAAATATAATACTATTATCGTGCTCGAGGTACTGTATCCATCCAAGAGCAGTCGATCAGCCAGTCGATCGCACAGCACGTTCAAAGAAGTATATCGTGCACTGACGTCAACTTTGGACTCTGGATGATCAGCTACGACGTAGAGTACATTACAGTACTTCTTGCGTACCATATGTCCGTGGTGTGTACGGAGTAGCAGTATCAAGAATCGAGACTCAAGCATTGGGAACAGATCCGTCCCTCCTCTGCAATATTGGAATGGCAGTGGCACGGATTGAGCCTGGAACTCAACAGAATACCTCATGCAACGTTGACCCGTTTCATTCATCTACTGTACTCATCCAGTCGTCCTCGTCGCCTATTCGCAGTGCAAAGCATGCTTACCTATATGGAGTAATTACTCGCTCTGGACCTTTCGAGTCCAGCACTCCACCCACAACCCCCCTCCTCACTTACTCATTCCTTACCGTCCCCCTTTCGCTGCCCCCACGCTCGTGGCTTGTCCCCGCTGTCGTCTTCCTGGCGGGCACTCCAGCGAAGCCACGCCGCGCACAGGCCCAGCACGAGCACCGTCAAGGGCACCGCGACGGCGAAATAGATCCAGAACGACCCCGCGACGCGCATCGTGCGCTGCGTGCCCTCGAGGTTCGGGTCGTCTTCGTCGTCGCCCGTGGCGGCGAAGTCGAAAAATCCCATGCTGAACAGCGAACAGACGAACGTCGCCGGGAGGAAAACCATGGTCAGGATGGTGATGGCTTTCATGGTGTTACTGTCAGCGCGGGACGCCCGGGCGAGTCGAATCATCGTGAGGGCGTCGGTCGCCGAGATTGTCGAATCGATCTGTGTGGGTTCACGGTGAGTTAGGTCGGGTCGAACAGATCAAACCAGGAAAGTGCCATCAAGTAATATCAATGACGTCTGGGAACAGCGGGGCGTGGACTCGTGTTGGGAAGGAAGGACGCGGGAAATCCAACATACGACCCGAAGCTGCACTTTCAGCCTCTTCTCCAAGCCGCGCAGCTGCTCCAGCGTCCACGTCGACATGCTTGCGTTGAACGTGAGACTCGCGCGGACGTAGTCGGCCTGTTGTTGCCGGGTTGGGACTCTGTCGTTGTCGGGTCTCGCGGATAAGAGAGCTGCAAAAGCCTGCTCCTCGGTGACTATAAAGGCCGCGCACTTTGCGTGAAATGAGAAGCAATGATCTGCCATGACGATCAGGGCGTCTTGCATGTGCAGCTCTCGCTGCAAGAGTACGTACTCGCCTATCTTGGCTCTGGTCCTGGACCCGAAATTGTGCAGGGAGACGCCGGAGCGGTTTTCGATCCGGCAGACGGATTGGTCGATGTCGCCTCGGTCATCCTCGTTTGCGATGCGCATGTGTTCGAGCAGAAGGGCGGCAGGGGTGAAGGCGTAAGGGCCAGACGAACTATATGACAGGGGAGAGTGGCTGAACACGTCGAAGAGTCGGTCGACCAGGATTTGGGCCTGCGTGGCGGAGATGATGCACGTCGTGTGCCCCGTAGCGAGGGAATGGCACATGAAGAGCGAGCCGTTCGAGAAGGGCCCAAAGGGAAACTTGACCATCAAGTCTGCTTCAGCGTCAGTCTGAGTGTTGTACTTGCCGAGACTGTGCGCACAATAATGGGTGGCGAGGCCCGTGTGCCCTCTCAGGACATAGGACGAGTAGATGCCGTTGTTGTTCGACAGGACCTCGAGATACGAGGGCGGCACATGACAGCTTTCGAGCAGCTGGGCGAACGCCGCTGGTGTCAATGCAATTTGCTTGCGAGGGAGGCATCTGGTGAAGCTTCGGTTCACAATATCATCAGCACAGGCCTCGAGACAGACTTGCCAAAGACACCGACTTACAAGACCGTCAAGCCAGGTTCATGGCTCGATGTGTGATTTCTCTCGACAAGCTTCGCACATTCGACATCCTCACGGTCTGCCTGCCTGTGTCAGATTTCTGTCTGCGACCACGCCGTGACTCCGTTCCCTGCTCGTCGTAGCGCAAATGAGCTGTGTAAGAGGAGCCGAACTAACAAGGAATGCCCCTCTGAACGGTCAGTCGATGGACCGATTTCTCCTCTCCAAACGAGAACTCTCTAAACAACTCTTGAAAACGCGCTTGTCCGCCGAGAATGTGCGAGTGCGGCTGAGCTTCGTAGAGCAGATGAGAGATGCCACTGGCTTTTACAGCCACGGCCTTGCTATCCGTGACAGCCATGATATTGTCATGCCTAGGAGCTCATGGAAGCCCTTGAGAGCAGCATGCTAGGGACCTTCCCAAGATGGCTGCTCGAGTGCCGTGGACGAGCCTTACATGGCGTTGTCGTCGACTCCTTCGAGATTGCAGTTCCTGTAAAATACGGGAGAGTGTGTGTACAGGAATACCATTTCCCTCGAAGCTCCATCTCGCAGTCGAGTCGCGGCTATAATCATCGCGCACGAGCCCATCACTGCGTTCATGTATTTTCGTAGGTGACTGCGAATAACCTGACGCCACACTATTTGTGCCCGGCAGCAGCCCATAGATGGCGTGAGTCGCCATGTCCACGGTCATGAGCATGAAGCGAAGGTGACGACGAAAGACTATCAGACATGTACATCCCCAGACAGATCCGCGGTTCTGCGCCCCAGCTTCTATGTGGGATCCGGCACGGGTACGCAGTCCACTGTATATGGCTCACAAGAACAACACGCACACAGCCGAACACAGAAATGAACGGACGAGCCGAGATGGTGGGACAACCGAAGCTCCGAAGTCAAGGTCAAGTCACGTCAAGTCACTCGCATTGCATGCCTGGTCCGGCAACGAAGGATCGATACCCACACAGACCAAACCGACATGAGCAGTTGCCACTACGTATCTGTTCCGCAGTCATGGGAAGGATCTAACGGTTCCCTCGCTTCGAGACTCGGTCCATCCGAATCGAACCCCATGACCCGGCACTGTGCCACAAGGGTCACGCAGATCAAAGCCTGATTACTATGCACAGTACACAGTAGTTATAGGAACCGGTCGACCTCCGCACCGACGGCTGGGCCGGTCATATTTAATGCGCCGAGGCGATGGTCTCAGTACCGGGGAACCAGGGAAGGTCAGCAGCGGACTTTAGGGAGACCCTGAAAGGACAGACACGGGATGGGTGCATGATCCCTTGTGAGCATCGGTGGTGCCGGTGAAGAGGATGAATCAAATTCGTCACCCCGAGCACAAGTCCCAAGGAGGAGACAGCTATGCATTGAGGATAGCGCTGCCCTGTGATATGCATGCTGTGCACAGCAGTGGTTTCAGGCACATCGAGCCCCGCTGGAATATTTGTTCATAGACTGGGGAGAAGCTATGCTGGACATTGAAGACACGCCGAACCATCGGACTGGAGGATAGTGAGTGCACAAGAGACTCCTAGTCGCGTGGGACTGGTTCTCAAGGTCTGGTGCTCTGATGAGCGTCAAACGGAGTTCATTATCGATCTTCACTGCATAACTACTTGGTCATGTACTCGTCGCCCATGGGGCCACCGGGCATATCGCCCCAGCCACTTCCTCCTTGCTGGGAAAGAAGTGGATTAATTGTGGGTTAGGTCCCTTTGCATGCCCTCGACCTTTCCCTTTAGCACCTGCCACAGTATCACAGAGAGAGATAGGGGGAGGAGCCCGGCTCCCACCGGCAACTCCATTGCCACACTGGTCACTGGAACCGACTCTCATTGCTTTATCGCAATGTGGCTGAGATCATCAAGCCATCCACTTTCCAAGCTTGAGTACTAGGCCCTCCTTGAAAGGTGTCTGCCAGAGGACCCTTCAGGCCGAATGCTTTCTCGGCCTCAAAATGACATTATAATTCTTGTCCGGCTTCAAAATCGTAAACTCTTTGGTGCCCAACACAAGATTGGGATCTTCCAGCTGGATATTGTATCTCAACAGCAACGTCGCAATCATCTTGATGACGAATTGATTCGCCACGTTTCGACCAATGCACTGTCTGCTTCCAAATCCGAAGCCTAGGAAACACGTCTTCATAGTGGCCAAGTCAGCCTTCTCGTCGAACCAGCGGTCGGGATTCCAGGTATTGGGGTCGCGGTAGACACTGGGATTGCGGCCGATTGAGAGTGCAGGTACGCCAACGTCAACGTTGCCAGGAACATAGACGCCGCAGATGACCGCGCCTTGAGGGGGAGTCAGGCGCGGCATGGAGTAACCGATAGGCGGGTGCATCCGTAAGCACTCGATCTCTGTCGCCTCGAGGAGGCTGAGCTTGTTCAATGACGAAAATGGAAGAGGGGTAGCAGCGTCGAGGTTATCGGGAAACATCTCCTCGAGTTGGCTGATGATTCGTTGCCTTACAGATGGGTTCTTTTGAAGATAATAAGTCATCCAATTCATGGTCACCGAGCCTGTGCTTGCGCCGGCAACCATCAATGAAGACGCCTCCGCTCTGAGCTCTGGGAATCCCATTCGCTCGCCGGTTTCTGGGTCCTGGGCCTCGATAAATCGCTGCATGATGTCCTGTCGTGGCTTGCCACCAAGAGGGGCTTGGTTTCGGTTGTCCTGAAATCGACTCTCCAGGGCTTGCCTTGCATAGTCGAGATATTCAAGCCGTGCCTGGTACAGCTGTTGGATATATGGTACAGGTACCCAGCTGAGAACCTTCACATTGTATTTGCCGAACGGCAACAGACCACTCAAATTGGCAAAGCGCTGAGACAGCTCTACGAGCTTCGAGTACTTGACCGGTTGGCCGCCCTGAATGGCGCCAAAGTTGCGACCAAAAGCCAGTTCGCCCATCAGGTCCATGGTGAAGAGCTCGAACCAGAAGTAAATGTCGAACGGCTGACCGGTGCTGGCAAACTCGTCCATCTTCTGAATGAAGATCTGCATCACGGCGTCGACATACGGCTCGAAAGAGTAGAGTGACTGCATGCTGAACCCATGCGAGACCATGCGTCGCTTCCGCGCATGATTCTTCTTCGACCGGGTCGAGAACAAGGACTCGCCAGTAGTCGAGAAGGCATCATACCAGCTTGACTTGCCAAACTCCTCGGCTCCCTTGCCATGGCCTGAGACGCTTGTCAGTCTGGGCACAGATACAGCTGGATGGTTTGACATACCGTAGATGGCCTTGACGGCATCCGGGTGGTTGAACGACACGGCATTTGGTCGGGTCCTTACCGCCACGGAATCCGGATATTGAGCAAACAGTTCATTAGCCCATTCAGCTCGTCTTTTGTCTTTCAAAGCATTCGCTTCCGGTACGTCGGATATTCTTGTGATCCATGGCCCGGGAATCTTGCTCATTGGCGAGAAGAATAACCGGTAAATCAGCAGCAGCGGATAGTACGCCACCAGCAGAATGGCCGGCATCCATAGTAGGACGGAACGAGTGACAGCCGTTTCAGCCATCAGAGCAGTTATGCCTCGGTCAAATTGGTATCCCACAAATTACAGCCCGTGGTTTCTGGGTAGTTGATTATATACGCAGGACAAAGGGAGCGTCCGGGGCAAGATAAAAGACGAGCAACCTTCCCCATTATAATCTGGGCCTTGTCAGCAATGGTGTCGGCAGTGTCAAGATGGCCAGAGGGAGATTCAGGTGGGATTCCCCCGCAAGCAGACGTCCAGCCCCACGAATCTGGCGAGACATCCTCCAGCGGAGCCACGCGGAGAATGACCGGGCTTTGTGGGGTCTTAGACTTCCGGACGAGGTTCGATGCCGGGGTCTGGCACCGGGGTGCTGGCCAACTCAAGCACGCCTAAGCTTTTAACCCAGTTGCTTCTGAAGGGGGCGGCGTTCATTGGACCAAAGGCTGGTTTGCCTGCCGGTTCCACAATCATTAAACGCTCATGTGCTTGGGTTCCCGGAGAGACCAGACGCCTAGTAGCTAGACCAACAGGACCCCGAAGATCAAGCTTCGAAGGCCATATTGGTCTAGAGCTGAGGCAGGGAAAGCCATGGGAATGCGGCCTCCACATGGCAGATATCTGACAAGGTGACGGGGTTGATCAGCCACATTGGAGAAATCGAAGTCGATACAAAAAGTGGTGACTCGTCTCACTCTGCTTCCCCAGACTTTTCATCAGCTCTTCTTCCTCCTCTTCCTCCTCCTTCTCCTCCGCATCCCGCATTGTAGCCTGTATCTGTCAGCACCGGTGCCCACCATGAGCGAGACAGTAGAGCACAAGGCGGCTATGGACCACGAGATCGAAGTTGCCCACAACGAGGGCAAAGCGGTCCCGGCCGGATATGAAGACTCGCACAAAGCTGCGCTCGAGGACAATCCAGAGCATGCTGAAAAGCTTAGTCTCTCGGTCATGCTCTCTGCTCTTTTCCTTGGGACGTCTTTCACCGGTCCTATCATTTTCGGCTTTATCCTGGCAACGCCCATTCTGGTTCAATTGAGCCAAAAATTGGGCGGCGAGAACATCGACTTCTGGATTCCGTCTGGCTGGGGTGCCGCCGCCGCTGTCGGTTTCTCGATTGCAGGAAGGCTGTCCGACGTCTTCGGTCGACGATATGTGATACTCGTCGGGCAGCTTCTCACCATTGTAAGTCCTCCCCTTCTTGTTCAGGTCCGATTACAGCGCGAGAGTTCCTGTCCCAGAGGTATTCCCCAGCCCGGGAACGGGGATGCTTGAGTCCGCGCATTTGACCGCAGGGCTGTTGCTAACAGTGAGTCAGATCGGTGGTGCTGTTGCATGCAGTGCGCAGAGTATGAACCAGCTTATTGCTGGCGAGGTCATCCTGGGAGGTTCTATTGGCACAGTATCCGTGGCCTATGCTGGTAAGCATGCTCTCTGCCTCGATTGACAGCATCGTCCTGAGACTTGAACAGGTATTTCAGAAATCTTGCCCAACAAGTGGCGTGGTGCTGGTCTGGCCTGGACCGAGTTCAACCTCGCCACCTGGGCCATTGCAGGAACGCTCCTTGCCAATGCTCTTCTATCTCACGCCAGCTGGCGAGTCATGTACTATATCGCGTAAGTCTTTCTACTGCCAGACAGAGCCAATCTCTTTGGACGTGGTTGGCCTGATCTTTCTGTCAACATCGGAACAAGCTGACCTGTATGTGTAGAATGGGATATGGCGGATTCTCGCTCGTCGGGACGTTCCTCGTGTATTTCCCACCCAGTCACCCGCGTCCCGATGGCAAGACCAAGTGGCAGGAATTCAAAGAACTCGATTTCATCGGCACTTTCCTCTTTGTCGCTGGTCTAGCCGTGTTCCTCTACGGCCTGAATTCCGGTGGCAATACCTATGTGAGTCATTCGTCCTTATGGCGACGTCTCTCGTCTCTGGAAGAGGCGTCACCGTTGCTGTATTGGTGGTCATATTAGCTAACGGTCATTTGCAGCCCTGGAAAGCAGCAGGTACTCTTGCACCGCTCATACTCGGCCTCTTCGTCTTTCTGGGAGCTTTCGCGTACGACTTCACCATGGCGAAGGACCCCCTCTTCCCGTGGTACCTGTTCAAGAGCTTCCGAAACTTTTCGTCACTGCTCATGCTCGTCTTCGTCGCGGGCATGGTGTTCTTCGCCGCCTCGGCGCTCAACGCTCAGACCATCCTGTACCTTCATACGGCAGATCCAATCAAGATCGGTGTTTATTCAATTCCGTCTGGGTAAGGTTCCGCGGCTGATAGATGATGAGAGTTCTGGCTAACAACAACATAGCGCTGGTCAGCTCGTCGGAGGCGTCATTATCCCGGGATTGGTTCATTATATCAAGCATGTCCACATCCAACTCACCTTCTCGGTTTTCATGCAAACGCTCTTCTTCGGCCTTGCCGCGCTCATCACGCCTCACAACCTCAACTGGCTCATGGCAGTGCAGTTCCTCGCCATGCTTCCGTTCGGCTGGATCACGCTCAATTGTTACACGACAGCTTCGCTGCATGTGCCCCAGCGCGATCTGGGTGTGGCAATCGGATTGATTGGCACATTCCGCTCTTTGGGAGGAGCTGTCGGTTCGGTCGTTTTCTCGTCCATTTTCAACCAAGTCTCGGCGAAAGAGGTCGCCAAACGCATCGCCAACACAGCCGTGGCGGGAGGTGTCTCTGCAGACACTATTCCGGACCTGATCGAGGCGGTATCGTTGACTCTTGTCGGCGTTCCAGGCCAGGCTGCCACCGTGCCCAGCGTGTCAGCATCATTATTTAACAATGCCGTTGAGGCAGCTCGTCTGGGCTATGCCTATGGTTTCCGCATCACATGGTTGGCTTCGATTCCCTTCGGTGTCATTGCTATGGTTTGTGCAGTGGCAGTCCGAGATCCTTCGAAATACTTCACGAACCATGTGGAAGTTCACCTCGAGAAGGAGATCGGCGGGGCTAAGGCGAAGCAGACGAAGGAGGTTGAGCAGTAGTACTGTCGATGTCGGTCGTACATAGGCTTTAGGGCTGCGCCAGCACCACAGTCATGTATTTTCAGGCGAGTATTCGCCGACAATAATCATTGTTTGAGTGACACAATATTTTGTTGGTATCGACGGGGTGACGGCCAGGGCCATTGTCAAGAAAATCCGCGTCCTGTCAACTGTGGCCGTGTGTGGCTAGTTAGTAGCTGCCACTCCACTGTCCTGGGAAGCTTTCCTGAGGGTTACATGTGGCGCACCTGTGAATGCTAGGGACGGGAAGCTGCGGAACTTAGAAACACACCGGCCATCAGAGGGCTGAACCAGGTGAGGCCTAGCCGTGAAGATGATTTGGTAAAGGCTTTCCTGATGGGACCCCGGTCCTCCCGTCAGGGACAAATCGTACGTGACGAATGGATGAAGAACAGCAAAACTCGCACCCCGCTTTGAAAACAAAAATTTTAGTGGGAGAAGAGAACAAACGCGGTTCACTCGAAGCAGTCACAAGACGAACTTGAAGACTTCATTTATCGGACGGCTTCTTCGTTGTCGCTGCCCGATTCTTTTTCAGTCCGAATTGCTCCTTCTTCCTCTTCTTTTCTTCACTGAACGCTACAATTCTCGCGCTCGTTTCCCTTCGCACTCTTCAACGACAATTGATTGGTACCCCGCGTGCTATCGCTCGTTTCCCTGTTCCGACCTTCCACACCAGCTCACCCTTGAAAATGGCCGAGATCACACATCCCACCATCAAAGGTATGATCTCTTATCTTCTGCTGCCGTGAGAGAAAGACCATTTCTGACATACTCCCCCTCAGATGGCTGGTTCAGGGAGATCTCGGACATGTGGCCGGGCCAGGCGATGACCCTTAAGGTCAATCAAGTCCTGCACCACGAGAAGTCCAAGTACCAAGACGTCCTGGTCTTCGAAAGCAGTGACCACGGCACCGTGCTTGTCCTCGACAACGTCATCCAGTGCACTGAGAGGGACGAGTTTTCATACCAAGAGATGATCACACACCTGGCGATGAACTCCCATCCAAATCCTCAGAAGGTCCTTGTCATTGGCGGTGGTGACGGAGGCGTTCTTCGAGAGGTCATCAAGCACGAATCTGTGGAGAAGGCCATCCTGTGCGATATCGACGAGGCTGTCATTCGTGTCAGCAAGAAGTACCTTCCTGGCATGTCCATTGGATACCAACATCCTGCGGTGGAGACGTTCATTGGCGATGGCTTCAAGTTTCTCGCGGATCGCAAGAACGAGTTCGATGTCATCATCACGGACAGCAGTGATCCCGAAGGACCTGCAGAGACGCTTTTCCAGAAACCTTACTTTGAACTCCTGTACGGAGCCTTGAAAGATGGTGGTGTTATAACTACCCAAGGTTGTGCGCACCCTTCTCCCTACACATCTCTTTGAGCTCGCAGGGCTCTGTTCTACGAAGGTTGACCTGATGACGCTGCTAACACTGTGATTCCTAGCCGAGAACCAATGGCTTCATCTGCCGCTCATTAGCAAGCTCAAGAAAGACTGCAAGGAAGTCTTCCCGGTGGTCGAATACGCTTACACCACGATCCCCACGTATCCGTCCGGCCAGATTGGCTTCATGGTCTGCTGCAAGGACTCGAACCGAAATGTCAAGGAACCTCTGCGATCATGGACTCCTGAGGAGGAGGAGAAGTATTGCAAGTATTACAACAAGGAAATCCATAGAGCGAGCTTCGTCTTGCCTACCTTCGCCCGCAAACAGCTGAAGTAGAAATGTACATGCAGGAGGGGGATTTTTCGAGTTATTCAGGACGGCGAGGCCAGCATGATACCAGGGTGACTTGTGTCTTCTACATCGTTTTCGGTTGGCGTTGAGAATAATCCCGTGCAAGGAGGCACCACGCACACATGGGGAGATAGAGATTTGGGACGAGGCTATGCGTACGACTTTGAATGACAGACACAGCTATGATCCAACACAGCTTTGAGTGGCACGCTCCCTCAGTGCCACTTCACCCCGCCAATGACAAGAATTTGAGATCGCAACTCCAACATGACTTCACAGTGGACCTCTCAATGATGTCATACGAAATCCATTCGATGGCCTTCGCGTTGATCAATTGCACAGTATTTCTACACTTGCACCATGGTCTCGTGCAATCTTCTCCTTCCTTAATTTCATGAGACAGTTGAGATCTTCACCTATCTGCACATAAAATCTCATTCTTACCAGCCACACTCGAGAAACGCAACTTGAAACTCTCCAACATGTCTTTCACAGCAAATCCTCGAGCACCCAAGCCTGAAGACGTCGGAATCGCCCAAGAACCAACAGGTGCAGTCGCTGCCGACTCCCTGGCAGCAGAGTCTCTGCATAACAAGGGTGCGTTCGCCGAGAACACGAACGCAGCAGTCCTGGGCGTGAAGGGCAATCAGTCCACTCTCAACAATGCCGATACCTCCGGAGCCACTGCTCTTCCTCCGGCTACTGACGGCTCCTACCGTGAAAAGAAAGATGCCCTAGGCCAAGGGGCAGATGTAAAAGGTGTCACGGGATTGAAGTACCCAGAGGGTGCGGGTAAGGCACAATTTGATGGCCACCATAGCGGCCAAGGTGCCTACTCCGGCGGCGGTTCAAGTGCATTCAACCAGACAGGAGCTGGAACCGGGCTTGGTGGTTCGACTGGTGGACCGGCAGGATCGAGTGATTTCGGCGCATCTACGATGTCGTCGTCCGCAGGCGGTCCTGATCAATCTCAAATCCGATCTGGCGACGCAGCAACCAAAGGTACTTCTGGCACCGGTGGTGGCGCTGGAAGTGGTTCAGGTAGTTCAGGTCCTGCAGCAAGCCAAGGGATTCGTCCTCACGTAGATGCTGCACCCGGCTACGTTACCAACGTCACCGGTCAGGCCATGTCCGACAGCACCTTCAAGCCGAAGGGTGCCAACCTTGAAGACGCCGACCAATCGGAGAGCATCCCAAAGACAAAGACCTTTACCGGTGCTATCGGCACAGTGAACGACCCCGGCAGGCTTGCGGAAAGAGAATTCGAGGGACGAAACGAGGATCCGGTGGGTGAGCTTGGCCAGGCTGGTACAGAGGGTGGCCGGTCGAGACAGAAAGGTGAGGAGAGCCAAGCTGGTGAGGCCGGACAGTATGGTGTCTTGCAAACCGAACGCGCATAAGGGTACACCATGAGGATTTAGTCCGGAAGAGATTATGGAAGTAGAGGTCTTGGGCGGGAGCAGCCTCCTCGCTGTCACATATTGTGTACTATTCTGCATGCTGGGGCATTCAGGACTGGGGTCTTTAGCTCGACTTTCTTCACATAGAAGGGTCAATGAGAAGTAATGACAAGCCTCAGGTTCAATGATGACGTACTCACAGCTAAGCAAAGTATATTTCAGAGCGCTTCCCTTGACCGTGCGACGGTTCTCAGCCGAAAGGAGATGGCCAGCAGCAACATCTGGTACCAAGGTCTTGATTTGCTAGGGCAAATAGCTGGTTGTCCAGGTACTCGATAAGTTTACTGACCTCACACGCATTCGGCAGATACAAGTGGATCTTGCCCTATGCTTGGCTAGTCCCGTTTCCTCTCGAATGCTGCGAGCCTTCAATGCTTGAAAGATCGTTGTCGATGGTCACGATGAACCCTGTAGTAAGGCGGTTGAGCTTGTCTCGTTGCCGCCCCGTATCGAACCAACCTCATCGTAAGTGACTCACTTGGCTCTTATTAGCAAGAGGCCCGCAAGATTGCTCTCAAAGAGAGTTCAGCCATCTCCCAGGCTCTAATATGCCTCGACATTCGCGCAGCCTCGTCCACATCCCCTTCACTGACCGACCAGACCCACGCTCACCAGTCACCATTCACTTCACTTTTTTTTTATCCCATATATTTTCTGAGTTTCGAAATTCTCCTGCAAATTCCTCTCGGGCTTGGATCAAACTAGCACCGGGCTAGAAGGCGTGTCAGAGACGAATTTGCACCAACACCCTGACTCCGACCGACTTCGACTTCGAGTTCAACTCCCAACAACAACAAATCCGACTGACGCCGATACCCGTCCGAATCCGTCCAGAGGCAGAAACATGAACAAGCATGACCCTCCTTTACCTACTTGACAAGCCAAAGTCAAATCGGCGGCCATCTCAGGATGTCTGCGAGTTGGGAGTAGCCTGGTACTGGTTCGAAACCGCCAGGTATAGCCCAATCAGAGAGTGGCAGTTGTTGTGAATGAAACTCTTACGATATACAACTTCCGTTCGGATGGAGGTTGTCGTAGAGTTTTTGTCGCTGGAGGTCCTGTTTCGCTCTCTTTGCCCTTGCTTGTGTACGAGATAGTTAGCGAGTATAGACTACTCGCTCTAAGTGTCATCGACTTATCCTGGACATCGTAAAAGCCAGACGACTCCTTTAGATATCTCTATCGCCGTCTCGGCGTTTTCAGACCTAAAGATTCATCATCCGTAACGGACACGTAAGAGCACAGCCATTTGCATGGGGTTGCCTCTTGAGCGCCGAGGCTCGTCAGATGACTGGATCAGAGATGGCGCATGGACTTGCGTCGCACCTGAGCCTCATTCACAGGCACCGTTGTACCGGGTAAGAAGAACAACCCAGGCCTGCAAGGGCGTGCGGGCCGAGGCGGACACGAACTGAACAGACACCGCTACGTGATCAAGATGGCACAGCAAGGTAGCGAGGATGAGAATGGAAGAAGCTCCGAAGCCAAAGTGGCAAGTGCTCAAGTGGTGAAGAGGCTCAGCTCGCGGCCAAGAGTCTTGCGAGCCGCGGAAGAATGGAATTTTCCGGCGCCGGCGATAATGGAATTGTCAGCGTTGAAGGCGAGTTGTCAGTGGCGGGGGAATTGCATGCGCAGCAGGAGTTACGGGTTACGAGTACTTCGCAAGTAGCCGGGCCTGCGGAAAGGCGACTGATCTTACGAGTACAGAGCACGAGTACTCGTACCGCTTCTCATCTCAGATCGAGGTTGGTTCGGGCTCTGGTTCTCGAATCCTCGACGACAAAGCCAACCATCGCTACGCATTTCGACTGCGCCTCGTTCTATCCACAAATTTCCCTCGCCTGGCCTCTCCGCATCTCGCTGGCCACCTTGGTACGAGGGAAACTACAAAGCAACCCTCTCCTTCGTCCCTACGTCCACTTCCTCTCCTCATCCTCATCTGCAGCCCTGTCGAACTGACACTCGGAAACCAAAACCGAACCGAATTGAACCCTCGCACCCTCGAGATCAGACGTATCCCATACACATCATGGCGGAGACACTACGACGGCTCCCCTCGCCGATTCAAACAGACAACCTATCTGCCACCTCTCCTCCCACATCGACGACCTCGTCCCCGCGATCGACCCCAGGCCTCTCAGCGAAACGGTCTCGCTCGCCCCTGTCCCTCGATCTCTCGTCCCTACCGCCTCTCTCCCAGCCCGCACCGCCCAGCAACACCCTCCTCATCACGCGGCTAGACGACCCCAAGATCTTTCACCCCGCCAGCCTGGCCACCATCCGCCAACACATCGCGTCGCTGGCGCCCCTCAACTCCTTCTCCCCACTCAAGTCCATGCACCGCATCATCTGCTCGTTCTACTCCACCGACGCGGCCATCGCGGTACGGCAAGAGTTCGACGGCCGAGCCGTGCTAGGCAACACGGTCGCGAAATGCTACTTCGGCGAGCCCACGCCTCTGGACCCCGAGAAGAAATACCTCGACCGCCCGGACGCGGGACGGCTGTTCTTCATCTCCCCGCCCCCGTCACCCCCCGTGGGTTGGGAGATGAGGACCGAAGACCCGCCGAACAAGGAAGTCCACGCCGAGGATCTGGCCAGCAAGCTCGCCAAGCTGAGCAGCAAGATCACGGCCTCCCCGACGGGCGCGGGCGACGAGTCCAGTGAAGACGAGGCCCAGATCCCATCCCGGACGCAGTACACGGCCTCGGATCTCGCGCAGAAGCTGAAATCGAACCATCGGCGGGCGTTGAGTGGCGTGTCGGCCGAGAACAACTCCCCCACCACTGCCGAGGCCGCGAGTCCCAAGAAACATCGCAGCAGGAGTTCGACTCTGATCTATGATCCCGTGGCCCATGGGGATAGTCCGGCGTTGCCGGCAGTGATGCTGGAGACCGAGGACGACTCCGAGGTGGAGTTGGAGGACGACAGCAAGAAGATATTCGAGCATACGGCACGGCCGCCAGTGGAGCTGATGGAGCATTGAATTGACCATCTCAGAAGCATTTTCATTGGGTATGCGGCGTTCTTGGGAAAACGACTGGACTGGACCGACTGGGGCGGGACGAGCAGAGCTCAACACAGAGACTGCATTATTATGCATGCACGCATTGGGATGAAGGCTGTCTTCTGAGACAGGCGGGCTGGGGCTAGATGGTCGGCATGGACAAAACCACCGGGCATATATACATACTGGCATGTGGCCATATCATAATGTGCATTGTACACTACCGCCCCGCCTGACGCGGCACGTCTCCTTGTATTTCTGTTCCTGTCGATTTGTTGTTCAGGTTGACTGACCTAGAGCCTTCTTCCGGCTGATGTTGGATTCGAATGACAGATGATGGTTTCTGATTGACATAACCTTGAAACCAATACTGGAACTGATGACTGATACCGCTTTTCACAAACGCCCGGACTGATGCTCGATGCTGTATAGACGAGAACGACGCATGAATGCAGATGATGCCCGCCCCGGAAAATTCAGACACTCCGCCATCAGGAGCAGTGCGAGCCTGACTCGCATCGCCAATCCTCTCATTCCGGCAGTCCCATCAAATGACGGTACCACTTCTTGTGCTGCTCAAAGAACACCATGGTGAAGATCGTCTGCGGGCCCAATCGAATGAAACTGGGGACCCAGCCGCGGAACATCCAGAGCCAGCCTTCGTTCCTGCCCGCTTCCCGCACGATCCCTAGGATGGACAGCTTACTGCTTGCGTGGCTCATGATCCTCGACTTGACCACGTCGACAGGAGAACAAATGGTGGTGGCCACGAAACCTGCCGCCAATGAAGCGGAGAAGTGCGTGGTCAACGTATCTGACATGTGGAGCGAGGAGAGGCAGAACGACTTGAAGATATCGTACGAGGCCAGTTGCGAGGCGTTCATCAGGAGCGCGCGCGAGGAGTTTGCGCCCACGCCGCGGAACAGCGACAACACGCCTTCTTCGCGGATCATGCGCACGAGGCCGTCTAGCGCGTGTCTGTAGTTTTTCTGGTGTTCGATGGCTTTGGAGGCGTCGGACTGCATGCGCACATTCAGCACGTCGCCAGGGTTTCCTGCGATTCCGCCCAGCAGGCCGGCAAAGGAGGACGTGGCTATCAGCGTGGTCATGGATTGTTTGGGTTTGGGGTTCGAGGGCGTGGGCTGCAAGGCGAAGCGGGACTTGAGATCTTCATAGACGCCAAAGCGCACGGTCGAGTAGGTCATTTGGCGGAGGAGGGCGGCCGAGAGACCTGCGTACAGGCCGGTGACGCCTTGGGCACGGAAAATATATGTGAACGTGGTCAAGGTCGTCTTTGGGGCATCGGGAGGGCGAGTCTGGAGGCGGACTTTGACTGAACAAGGCTGTTAGAATGCTGGGGGTTCATGGTAGAGTTTTCGAGGGCTGGTATACCCAAGTCCAGAGGATGAGTTACTACCGCGGCCATGGAGGCTGCACTGCCTCCAAACCAGAAGGGATAGCGTATTGAAGCTGGGTTCTTCCGCTCCTTGATAGTAGACCCGACATTGCGCTGTGGGCTCGCGACGGTAGAGGCAGGTTCGCCCATTGCTCCATTCCCAAAGCCAGAGGTTGCGTATCCAAGGCAAGGAAAGGGTGGGAGGGCAGAGACTATATGAGGCCTGCAACGAGTGTCCCTGCTTCTAGTACACAAGAACGACTGAAGCACATAAAGAGCGGCAGCGGCAGCTATGAGGCGGAAAGGATGTATGACAGAGACTGCATGGGCTTGATGAGCTGAGGCTTGCGATGACGGCAGATGGCAGATTCCGAGATTTCGCAAAGTTCGTTTCCGAGACGCAGTTCCAGGTGCGACATCGGCACCGACGCGCAGCCGAATCCTTCAAGCTTCATCCTCCCAGGTACCTGAAGCTTGAATGTCGTGAGTGTCATCGGGTAGTCGAGGCTGACGCTGCCGCAGTCCTTCCCCTTGCACCACTGAGAGCATCTCCTCGACCCTCCGATGCAGCTTGTCACCACGGGCGCCTTTGTGCGAGCTGCAAGAGCTGCGAAGGTCGCACTCGCCAGCCGCGCTACAGCTTCAGCTTCAAGATGGAAATCCTCCCAGGCACAAGCCCAAGC
Organism: Cladophialophora carrionii CBS 160.54; assembly: GCF_000365165.1. NCBI lineage: Eukaryota > Fungi > Ascomycota > Eurotiomycetes > Chaetothyriales > Herpotrichiellaceae > Cladophialophora > Cladophialophora carrionii. The sequence goes on from NW_008481834.1 coordinate 1,038,618, forward strand.
CCAAGCCCAAGCTGTACCCGACGAACAGCCGTTTCCTGAACAGTCCGTCGATGTCTCCAAGGAGGTTGATCCGGCGAAAACGGCTGCGACTTCCAGCAGCCATGCAAGACATTCCGAGTTCGAGCGAAGGCTGAAAGAGTCGAGGAAGGAGAACACAATCATCCATGACAATGGTCGGTCTGGTGCAAAGATCCTGGGCGCTCCCTACATCTTCGATGAAACATCCAACCTCTCCAGCTCCATCCTAGGCCTCGTCGGCCGCAACCTCTATGAGCAACCCGATCATCCCATTGCCATCACCCGAAAACTGATCGAGTCGTGCTTCGAAGAACCCACCTTCAATCACTTCGCCATGAACAACCCTGTCGTCACCGTCACGGACAACTTCGATACTCTCGGGTTTCCCAAGGACCATCCGGGCCGATCGAGGACCGATACATACTACGTTAACTCAACGCACCTCCTGCGGACGCATACCTCCGCCCACGAACACAATGCATTTCAGTGGCTGGCACATAACACCTCGAGCAAAGGCTACACTATCTGCGCCGACGTCTACCGGCGGGACAGCATTGACCGAAGCCATTTCCCTGTCTTCCACCAGATGGAAGGTGCCCGTGTCTGGGAACCGCAGGAGGATCGCGCCGCCGTCATCCAACGCGACTGCAACGACATGCCCAAAACCGACCTTCTTGTCGAAGACCAAGCCACTGATTTCTCCACCGACGCAAACCCCCTCCAACCTGAGCATAATCCCGAAGAAGTCCACCTCGTCGCCCGCCATCTCAAACGTAGCCTCGAACAAGTCATCCAACGCATTTTCCAAGCCTCGCAAGCCTCCTTGCCCTCTGCCGCCCGCTCGGATGCTCCAATGCAAGCCCGCTGGATCGAAGCCTACTTCCCCTTCACCTCCCCTTCCTTCGAACTCGAAGTCGACTGGAACGGCGAGTGGCTAGAACTTCTGGGTTGTGGTGTGACCAAACAGTCCATCCTCGAGAATGCAGGTCTGACAAACCACATCGGCTGGGCATGGGGAGTGGGCATTGAACGATTTGCCATGCTGCTATTTGGGATTCCCGATATCCGTCTCTTCTGGTCGACCGACCCGCGATTCCTGAAACAGTTTACTCGAGGCAAGATTACCAAGTTTGAACCGTTCAGCAAGTATCCCGCCTGTTACAAGGACATTGCGTTTTGGATCAACGCCACTCCATCTGGTTCGTCACTGGTCGGCCACCCGTCTGCCTCTGGTGTGGCGGCCGCAGCGGGCGGCGACGCCACCAAGGCCTCACCCACCGAGACGCAACCTGCAGCATTCCATGAAAACGACATCATGGAAGTCGTACGGGACGTGGCAGGCAGTCTCGTCGAGGACGTCAAACTGGTCGATGAATTCGTGCATCCCACAAGTGGAAGGAAAAGTCTCTGCTATCGAATCAACTACCGTAGTCTGGAGAGGACCTTGACGAACGACGAGGTAAACGGCTTGCACGACGAAGTTGGTCAACGAATGAAGGGCTTGTTCGGCGTGGAATTGCGATAAATACATTGTACAACCAAGGTAAGCTCTCGAATGAGACCGATACGTTATGTCTACAGGCTTGCCTCTCACTGTGCGTCGCCTATTATGAATGTCATGTATCACCCACTCTTACATACAAGTGCACCCGCTATGAGACTCCAGGAAGGCGACAGCTGACTTGTCAATCCAGGATAGATATCACTGCACGCAATGTGGGGAGCTGGACGTAGGAGCGGCCACCACCAGCCAACAATCTCCTTCCGAGGGTTTTCTGTCCGAGGGCGAGAACTGCTTACACATCTACTACTCATGTTGTATTATTTTAGCTTCAAGAGAAGAGGATTCGACTGTATACAATAGCATAGGCGCCAGATCGGGCAGCAGGGAGTCGCCAGCCTTGTACAACCAACAATGGACAAAGACATGGACAATGAATCATAGTGGACATCTCGTCTCCCATTACAAACGACGATCAGAGGACTCATTCTTGTCCCTGCAATGCTCTTATCTTATCTTCGCCCGTGATTCCCCCAACAGTAGACGGGACATGTTAGCCGTCATATATTCAAACTCGACGCCTCCTGATGCATCGCCATGCCTCCTCATCGAGTGGAGCAAAAGAACTTGCGCCTAGTGTGTAGGAGAGGGGGCGCTTCCCACGATCTGTCTATCCAGCCAGCCAGCCAGCCAGCCAGCCAGCCATGGCATGCGTGCTCGTCAAACAGGGCCATTGCATACCAAACATACAGCCCGTCAGCACGCCAACCCGCCAGTAGCTGCCACTAATGGGTGAAAGGTGACGGCAATAGTAGTGGTGTATTACAACTTTTGTACAGGTACACAGAGTGGACCAATCGATCGATCAATTGGACTCTGCGCTCGCGCGAAATCGCACTTTCCTTTTTTTTTCTAACAAAGGCATCGAAACCTCACGAGTTCTTCACGATCCCGACCTTTGCGGCCCGAACGACCCGTCCATTCAGCTTGTATCCCTTGCTCTGGGTGAAGAAGACGTCCCCGTCCTCTTTGCCCTCGACCTTGGTGAAGAAGGTGGCCTCGTCGGTGTTGGGGTCGAATTTCCGCCCGCCGTTCTCCATCGGGTCGAATCGCTCGAGGCCGTGCTTCTGCAGCGTATTGAGCAGGATCTCCTCGGTCATTTTCAACCCGGCGAAGAGATTCTGGAGATCCTTGTTGGGTTCGGCTTCGGCTGTGCCCGCGCTGGGAGCCGCGGCGGTTGAGTCTGCGGACGATTGTCCCTTTCCGAGCGCAGAGGGCGGGACCGAGGAGAGGGCACGGTCGAGGTTATCTATCGAGTCGAGCAGGTCGGTCGCGAAGCGCTGGATGGCGAATTGTCGGGCTGATTCCATGTCTCGTCGCGTGCGGTCCTGGAGGTTACGGTAGTCGGCTACGCTGCGGAGGTATTTGTCCTAGACGGTGGGTCCGAGATGTGAGTACCGTGGTTTGACAATGTGTGGTTGATTGGTGGCTTGCATTGGGGGGGAGCTTGCGAGGCAAAGGGGAAGAAAAAAGTATACCTTTAGATCTATCACTTCTCGTTTAGTCTTCTCCAGCTCTTCCTTTAATGCGTCTTCAGGCTTGGGATCCGTAGGCTTCGACTCTTCTGTCGACGGCGGCGCCGAAGCGGCAGAGGCCTTCGATTTGTCCGGTTCCGAGGACTGCCATCTTCGCTGCTGGAGCCGTGACGGTAGAGATGTAGATGCGTATGTGGAGGCTCGAGGAGAAAGGAAGATCGCCGACGAGAATGGCGACCGCTGGTGGTGTGCTTGTGCCAGCTCACTGAGGGATTTGGAGAGTGAGCGCGACTGGCGCAGAACTTGTCTCCGGAACATTTTGTATGCACGGCACGCTGGGAGAGAGATGGAAAGCCGAGTTTGAAGGACTGCACAGTCCGAGGTGGGCAGAAGGGGCGATGGCGAGGTCTTGAACTTGAACAAAAAGGTTGTTGGTGATGTATTCGAGCACACGACTGGAAGCTCCGATGCAATTCCGTCCGTCCCATGATTTTTTTTCCGCCGCCAGTGTTCCATGGTGGTCAGCTGCTCTTCCGTAGAAGGCTACGGTGGCACATATATCTGACGCGTGCAAGGGTTGGGAGCGAGAGAAGGACTGCCCATGGCGATCGGGACACACAATTTGAGCTACAAGCTACTGTAGGATTTGAGGGTGAGTTGTCATGCGATGAACAGTCTCGACAGCTTGACCTCTGATAGCATGCCATGTCAGACGTTTAACGACCAGCGACATGACATGATATGGCGTGTGTATGTCTACAAGACCCCTCGGCACCACTGAACGGTTGCTATTCAGACAACCAGTATGAGGAGCTCCCAGTGCAGAGACAAACAGCCAGCAGGCACATGCACACCAGGGGCGCACTTCAATCACCAGTGTACTTCCCACAGCTCATTGTTGATGAATACGTGCTTTCGCGCCCCTGGTAGTCTCACGACTTCAGGCACAAGACTTCTCCTGGCCGTCTATGTTATCGCTGTAGTCCCGACGGTCACCATCTGAATAGACCCCGAAGCCGACTAAAGAGGCGTGAAGGTTGAACATTGCCTGCCCCACTACTCCCACTGAAGCGCAACCTATGACCATCCGTCTGATTGCACACGGCCATTGGCCCAGCAGAGTCATTAGCACTGGCAGGGCAGCCAGGTTTGTACCCTGTCTCAGCCGCCTCGGATCTTGGCAGGACAGCCGCTTTGATGTTGTTGGCGAAAATGACAGGAACTTTAAAGACTGAAAGAGGTCGAGACATCCCGGCGCCGCTGCTCGTTTGGTTCTGCTGCGATTTGATGGTTGCCGGATTCGCCCCTATGAATTTGAGCTTGGGAGCGGATCTTGAAGTTGGGGTCTTGGATGGAATGATGGCGGGCCGGATCTGCCGGGCAAAGCCAACGGGGGCCACAGACACATCCGGAAGGCTCGAGGGTTGAGGCATCGGTGCTCCCCAACTCATGGCATTCTGCGCGAACGTGGCCTTTGCACTGGTTAGATTCAGCTTTGGCGCTGGGTCTGCAACAGCGACTCCGCCATGTCCTTCGCCGCCTCCACCACCCTCGTTCTTGCCCTCCACTTTGGGGGCGTCAGGCTCATAGGTAGCTGCAAGATCGGCCGCTGTGCTGTTGTCTGCAGTATACCAGGAGCTGGATCTCGCAAGCCGGGCTAGGAAACCGAAGATCCGTGATGGTCTGGGCGTACTCTCGACGCCGGTATTGGACCATGCCTGTGCAGGGATGGGAGTGGATAAGCCGGTACAGGCTGCTCCATTTGCGCAGCATGCACCAGCCCCTTGTGAGTCGACAGTACAATAAGTGCCGCCCGGGCAACAGTTCCACAGTCCGTCACAAAAAGCCATGCCTCCCTGGCACAGACCGCCTTGCTTGATTAGGGTTGGTATGGGAGACTGGAAACCCTCCAGGGCGGTCACTGTCATGTTCGCAAGGAGGGGCTGCACCGCCGTTATCGACCGAATCATAGCAGGATCGGGTGACGGCATGGGAAAAGAGGTGATCGTTATACGATTGATAGGAGGGCTGTAACCGACGTCCCCATGCTCGGTGCCGCGAGCAGGGGCTGCAATTCCTAAAGCGACGAGACAGTAAAGAGATTTCATCTTGGACGTCTGATCGTAGCAAGAGTTGGTTGTATGATGATATTGATCTTTGGAGACAAGGATGACGAGAGAAATCAAAAGACCAGCGAGGAAAGAAGCAATTTGTATCTGGGAAGAGTTCACCACAACCATACGTTCTCGCTGTGCGTTTGGTTGCTTCACTGGGAAGCAGACGCCCCTTGGTCACGATGTGTTGTCGGTGTTTGTCGTCTACCATGGTTGTTTAGGAGGCAACCATGACCAAGTGAATTGGGCATTCAATCTGTAGCGCAGTAAGCAGTGGTGAGCAGGCTGTGATATACGGTGAGATGGTGATGTTGACATCCTCGGCAGAAACATATGCATCTCATCATGTTAGGGTAGAGCTGCGAACCTACAGCTTCACACATACAGATTTGTCTGCGACTGCCGCGCATCGTCAACTTCAGGACAAGAGTTCTTCTCAGCCACCACACAGCTGATTATTAGCCTGGGATGAAGCTGCCGATCGTAACGATCCAGGATTTTGGCCGTGCGTAGTGAGCGATACGCTAATTTCCCGGTCACTTCTCCTGCCCTGAGTCGAGGTCCCTAGAGTCGATCGCGACACCTGCATTGCTTGTCATGGTGACAATTAGTCTAGGGGTGACTAGACGTGAGCATCTGTTTAGAGACAGCGTCAGCAAGTGTTCGATCTCGGTTTGAGCTCCACGAGCATCCAAGTCGCTGCACCTCCACTGATGGGACCGTTACCTTCACTAACAACGCGTTACTTGGTTTTACTGCTTTGCGAACCATCAAGTCGGGTTCTCTTATACGAGCGCAACCTCGAGGGATATCCGTGGTGGATGGAAGCAGGAAATCTCGAGGATATGAAGATGTGGTATTGACAGCGAACGCGACGTGCATCAACAGTGGCTAGTTTCGTTTTGTTGATAGAGGACAAGGAGCGTTGACAAGCCTGGGTGTAGGCGTGCGCTCTTCAAATAGAGCGCTGTCGTGTTGTAGCGCTCGCTGCTTCCTCGACGGTCCCGACGCCCCTTTTGGTCCAGTCATGTCACTGGTGTCACATTTCAATCTGGTCAGAAAAGTACCAAAGCACTGTTTTCGAGCAACTTTGGCCCTGTGGCTGCGATAAGCTCTGCAGCGATGCCCTTGATTGAGCCTGGGTCGTCAATTTTCCACTCTTCCCAGCCTCGGAGGTCCTACAAGGTGGTCAGCAACTTGCGTACAGACACATTCGGCGAGAGGGCCTTGTACCTCTAGCTCGATTAAAGCATTCCGTACAACCAGACGCCAGTGGTCTAGATCGAGTTGCTCAACCTCATCTCTGGTCAACACGCCAGGTACTGCGTAATCAAACAGGGATCCTTCGGGTATTTCGGCATCTTCCTCGTCACTGGCTGCTTCGTCAAATTCTAGATCCTGTTCGTCGTCGAACTTTTGTCCTATCTCTTTTGTGGTGTTCCGGCCATCGGGAGTACTGGTTTTCGCTTTGTCGGATTCGTGGGGTTCCTGGCTCTCCGCCGCTTCCGACCCCGATTTTCGATCGTGAGCAGGGGAGACATACTTTCGCTTGTCGAGCTTCTGGCGGTAGTTGTCGTCGAAAAGATTCCATTCGAAGGTCTCTGGGTCTTGGAATCTGTTAGTACCTGCCTGTGCCGAGTTGAGAATCCATACCTAGCATGTACGTCGGCGTGAATCTGGCCTTGTATCTCATTTTGATGCAAGAGTGGATGTAGTACCCTTCCTGTGGTGAGCAGAGCCTGGTAAGCGCGGATCGCAACCACGTACCCATGTAGTAATACTCATAGCCAGCCTCCAATGCTAGTGCTGTCTCACGAAGCGCACTCACCTTGCCAAGGTCCCAGTGCTGATACTCGGGATCATAGCTAGAATATCAACAGGTGTTGCTCGTGGATGTTGCAATAACTTACAACAGGTAGACTGAGCTGACAGCGTGGGGGAGAAGGTCGAGGACTCCGACTGCCACGAGCTTGCCATCGACGCGGTAGCATTGGTGGTAAGACCCCAGCTTGAGGGTTTTACCACCTATCTTGAGTATCTTCCGGTCAATGCCGGTGCAGAGAAATCGCTTGAAGGCAGCTTCCTTCCAGCGTGAGGCAGGATCCTTGTGGACTTCCAATTGGTATTTCAGGAAAACCTCGTACCTAACGGGCGTGAGCAATGGCAAGGCATCCACAAGCTGCAGCTCACTTTTCCTTGGTGAAACTGTCGCCTTCGAGGTTGACCTCGAATTTATGAGCAGGCTCGATTGGATTGCCTGTCCTTTTGTCCTTGGGACGACTGATCTTATCGTACTCAGCTTTGTGGACGGCGAGGGAGAGATCAAAGCAACCACGCAGACGGCTTTTTTCCCTGCAGAAGTCAGCGGAAGCCAAAGCGAGGAAAGGAGCCCCGACTTGCTCTCGAGTCTGCGGACATAGGGTAGCAGCTTTGCGCTTGTACTCTGGCCCGAGCACAAAGTCGTTCCAACGGTTGATCGCCTGTCGCTGGTCTTTTTTGGGCTTGAACTCCGACGCCTTGAGCCTGCCATCGTCAGCGCGGATCCACTATATTGTTTCTGATGGAATTAGCACACCGGATTGTGTAGTGGGGACAGCATGAACGCAGGAGGTCAGGTTTGTAATATAATGAGCCTGATCGTCTCCACCCCCTGTCCACTAGATACTGATAGTGGTCGACCCGCATGTTGTCACACGACATGTAATACGACGAGCCTGAAATGAGGGTAAGTCTTCCGCAGAAGAAAACACGCCAGGGTGCTGTGGCGAAGATGAGGAGAGCTTGGGGAGGATCAGAACAACTTACTGCCTGTCTCATTCTTGCAGTATCCGCATGAGTTCTTCCTCTGGTAGCCTGTGGTGATGCAAAGGAAGTCAATGACCGCGCCGCCGTATGATGCCAGCCTTGCTGCTAGATGGATATGGCCACATGGTCCAAATCAAGCGGGCCGGGCCAGGCCATGCCTCGATGGTCGATACCTTAGGGCATACTAGGGTACGTCAGATGCGACTTACCGAGAGGCTTCAGAAGTGAGATTTCGTTTGTCATGATAAATCCGTGGGGAGCTTTCAGAAATGAGGCTAGTTCCCTGCTGGATCAGAAAAGGGAATATGTCGAGGCCTTGTCATACGAGCATCGTCCTGGACAGTCGAATCTCCAGCGACGTGAAAAATAGGGACTCTGCTTGCGAGACGTGATGTCAGCTAATCAGACCCGCAGGCACCTCGGGCAGACAACAGAAAGCTCTGCTTGACCGTGTGCCGCAGAGATACACCAGTTTTGACCGCGAGCAGCCGCCGGTGAATTCGCGGTGAGGTTCCAGGCCACAGTCTCGGTGGGCTCGCCCGCGGGATATGCAGATCGACGGCTTCAAGGCAGCCAATATGAGACAGCTATGGTAGTATTGAGCATCAAGAACATCGATCCTGGCCGAGTCTCAAGGTCGTTCCCAGGAAAACCCCCACTTACAGCTGGTTCTCGGGCGCTCGCGTGAGCAGTCTGATGGAGGGGCGCTCTTAGCTCGAAACGACTCGATGTGCCCGGTAAGAGCGGTGTTTAAGGGTGCGCAGGCCCGAGGGAACCGTATCTGGAGGTGAAGGCAAGCAAAAAGTGCGGTTAGGGGAGCAGGAGACTGGGGTCCTGGAGGAAACTTTAGACCAGTATAAACGTGAAGATGGGCACGTGCGCGGTGTTCGTGTGCTCTGGCGGGCAGAAAGGACAGACGACGATAGGAACAAGTCGAGGCACCACTGCAGCAGCCCGCAGCGAACCACATGTGCTGGAGCCTGTCAATTGCGTCGGTCACAAGCTGCGCCGGCACAGGAGCAGCGGTGATGCTCAAATAACAGCAAAGTCATCAGATATCCCACTCCCAAAGGAGAAAGCCAGTCGCTCATGGCGGTATGAGGGCTGGTTTGAGCATGAACATCCCTCGTCGCCCTGCACGCCATGTAACTTATCGTGCGGCCGTTGGCTGGAGTGTGGAAACGCCGTGCATTTCGCTTCGCCGCTCGTACTCCCCCATCGTGTCCACTTTCCATATGCACTTCCGAACGAGGGACTGCCAAAAAAACTAAACCCGCTACATAACCATGGCTGTTCCCGACTTTACACTGCTCTGCACGTCGACTCCCTTCCCTCAGCCCCGTGCCACACGGGACTGAAGGTATCTTCTATTTGCGCTCTTTCGCAAAACCATTCCACTCGTCACCATGGGCCCTCTTTGATCCCCCGTCTGCTCTGTCCTGAGACTGCCCGACCTCGTCCGCCCTCACCGGAGCAGCTCGACAGTGCTCCCACGTGCTCTTCACCGTCTCTTTCTCCGTTCGCTGTCTGCCTTCTCCCTAGCCGGAATCTCCGAGCAGTACCAACCGTCCTCTCTTTGCTTCCCGACCCTGGGTGTTTTCTGGGCGTAGCCTGCCGCCATGGCCAAACAGGAGATGTCGATGACTTCTCGCACCGGCAACGGCAACCAGCGTGAGTTGACTTCTACTCCCTAAATTATCTGACTGAAGCTAATGGCCGTGCAGGCTATGGGTCAAAAGGCGAGCGACTGGTGGCCGGCATGGTTCCCTTGTCAAGCGACAAGACTCGCGTTCTACTTATTCAGTCCTCTCGCCGCAACGGCTGGGTTCTGCCCAAAGGTGGCTGGGAGCTAGACGAGGCATCCGCTGCAGTTGCCGCTGTGCGAGAGGCCTGGGAAGAAGCTGGAATCATCTGTAAGGTCGACAAGGACCTCGGCCACATCGCCGACACACGACCTACCAGCGCCGTCACCAAGAATGCCCCCAAAGCTAGCTATCATTTTTTCGAGGCGACCGTGACCGAGGAGAAGGAGAATTGGCCAGAGAAAAACAAGAGATCACGACAGTGGTATAGCCATGCACAGGCGATCCAGCTTCTGAACGGACGACCCGAGTTGCTGGAGGCGTTGAAGAGAAGTTCCCTCAAGAAGTGAGAGATGTGCATAAGGAGGAGCTAAAGCATGTCATCGCCGCCGCGACGCCCTAGAATCATGGGCGAGTCCTGACCCCTAGACGACACCTGCTGTTAGATCATCTGAGTCTCGACACACTTGGGTCCACCTGCGTCGTCTCGGACGCTGTGTGCTGGTGGTCACCTCATCTTCCTCGACGGTTGATACTCTTGGGAAGACGGGACATAATGCCCAACGCCAGAGCGTCAAAGACTAGCCTGAGAGCCATGGCTCAAGCATCAGTAGAACAAATCAACGCTCGCATGAGCAAATGCATCCATGCTGTGAGGCAAGTGTCGCCGGAGCGATGCCCACCGTGATGTGTTGTCAAGCTCAGGAGCGAATATCAGATTTGCCCTCCCGAGCCCACTTCTATAGTCAACTAAGACCGTGAGCCAATTGCAATTTTAGCTAGAGGCACGATACGAGATGTCTGGCTATCTGGGAGTAACCAATCTTTGTGTCAGTGGCTGCTCCTGCGAATGGCCACAGACGCAGCGGGAACCAAGAGCTACCGTGTAGTCAAGAGAACCGATAGCATTAGAACTGCTGGCCGTGATGGAGGTGTGAGTTAGCTGCATGGAGTCTCCCGGATCTATGTACAATGCTCCGCCGTCTTGTGACACTCCGTTTGCTTCCACCTCATGACAACCTGTCTTCTTCGCTCCTATCCGACGGCATGTGTCTCTTGTACCGTCTAGTGTTCCAAATCGACTGGGAAATTTCCCGCTTCACGCTGATCGTCCCATCGGGCAACCCAAGAACTAGGGCACAGTGATCGGTATGCCAGGTAGAACTGAGCCATGTTAGCACGGCGTATGATCTCCTCCAAGCTCTCAAAAAGATGTCTGTACCTGTCTGCAAGGCTTGAAGTCCTCTCCCTTTGCCAGGATGCATTTGTGGTAGTCGACGTAGTTTTGCCAGCAATGCTTTGTTCTGCAACCACCTTGTTAGACTCAAACAGGCTCCGGCGTCTCTGGAAAGGCACGCACTGGTTCTGATTGGGAAAGCGAGCGTCGTATCCAGCTACAACAACATCAGCATCCACTCTTCACGCATGTCTCAGCTAGAGTTCTCTCGTACCCGTAACGAACTTGAAGGGCTTGGTGACGTTTCCGCCGAGTTCTTCAGCGTCAGGAACCTCGATGTCAGGCATGGTGAAGGTGCTGAGACACTCTTCGCGGCGGGAGTGCGAGCGGCGGATATAGGAAGGAGCTGGTTTGAAGAGAGAGGTCAAGCTGCACGATTTGATGTTGTCACCTGAGGATTGCTGCCGTGAGGTTCAAAGTCGGAGGTTGCAGGCTAAGCCGCGAAGCAGTTAGCAGCACTCTGATTGGCCGGTGCGCCGCGGAGAGGGAGAGCTCGCACCCACTGGCAGCAAGCAACTGCGGAACTCCAGCTTCATGTCACATCATCCTGTGCAGTTGTATCTGATTTCTCCCTCGCTCTCCACTCTGTCCGCTGCGCATCGAGCATGATGAACACAGCAAGGCTCTTGAGGCTCCAGCCTCTTCGGTCGGCTGCTTTCAAGCAAGCTGCCTTCCGCCAGTCCGCCCAGAAACAAACCGCCAGACCATTCCACAACAGCCGGACACTGTTCAGATCAAAGGCGAGCACAAACACACGGTTCCAAAGCTGTTGTGTGAGAAGCTAACATTTGCTATAGGAAGACGATCAGAGTGGTAAGAACCGTCGACCGGAATTGTCCTTCGATCTCGCTGTTGACCAAGGTTCCCGTGTACAGCCCACACCATCACCCAGAGAATCCGCCAGCTCAAGAAAGTACCCCCGGAACTGCTCCCGCTCGGCGTGGTCATTGCGTACGTAAACCCCGTACCCAAATATGGAAGAAGCACTTGCTCATACACTCGACTTGCTAGATTCGCCCTGTTCGCCGCCGTATTTGCCATGGGTAGGAAGTTGTGGACCGACAAGACCCTTCGTTTGCAGAGATCGGCTCAGAAACATGAGTAAATCGTCGTCGGTTCAACACGAGCTATGGTCAACTGAGTCTGCGGAGGAATTCAGAATCAAAGCGGGTCCTGAACACCCAAATTGCCGAGCATCGAGTTACATCAACGCAATGCGAGGACGTGTATATAACCAGGCAGTTTAGTCGGAATGGAGTTGCCGTCTTGTCTGACTCAAGACTATGCGTTTCCTTCGGCCTCGTCCTATTCAGCTCCACCATCGCAGGAGCAGCGTTGTCGCTTTCCCATCCACAAATTCGTGGAAATCCTTCAGTATCCACACACAGTTTGCTCAGGCGGCTCAGCAGCTCTGTCGTTTACTCGGTCGACGCTCCCTAGATACTTGAAGCGCCTAAGTCCCCCTCCGAACTCGCCGCTGGGACGTGCTCCACTGTCGTTCATCATGGGACTCGGTCGTTTCACGCGAGGTGGTTTGTAGTTGAGCTACTGTTTCTGGCAGTGGAGGACCACGCACAAACATTGTCGTGGCTTTAGCGTGAATCCTCCGGACCTGGCTCACTCTGGCTTTGGTCCTGCAACATCAAGACCCTCCAAGCCATCCATGGGATCTGCAGGCCGCTCATTCCTTGATTGCTCGACGGCAGCTTTGTCCTCACTTGCAGCACCATACTTTGCCAGATAACCTTCCTGAGTGACGACGTTAGTGCAGCCCCGCCAGCGCCAGAAAAGGAGCCACTCGCCTGTTCCCAGATAGCTGTCGTACTTCCCAGCCCAGGCTCGCCCGTCTCCTTGCGATCAGGCTTTGCCATGGCAACCTTGATCACGCGTCCATAGAGTTCACTTTGGTCCATGTTGTTGATGGCTTCGGCCGCATCGGCGGCATCCTCAAACTCGACGTATCCGAAGCCGCGGTGCAGTTCCGTCGAAGACGGTGCTTCGGGCTTCGGTAGCGTGATGTCTGTGATGTCGCCGAACGGAATAAATGCTTCGGACAGGGTTGCGGCGGTGACCAGGGTGGTGTCGAGCCCGCCCACATAGACGGTACTGTTTGGACGGGTCGAAGCCTCGGCCATGATTGACGTCTGAGTACTCCGGATCTCGCCTCGAAGGAGGTACTGTAGCAAGTGTTCTCTCTGGCACAGACACAAGACACAGAAACTTCTATATCACGTGGCGGGGCCTTTTCCGATCAGGGCGGGCTGCCAGTGCGGAGGGAGGACGGCCAGGGATGACAGGCTTGGGGGCCGCCAACTTCAACAGTGTCCAGATCCAGAAGTGCGAAATAATTCATGGTGAGAACAGCTGTCACCACATCAGCTGTCGGGAGTCTTTCTTGTCGTGTCTGTGCTTGCATGACTTCTCAGTCCTTCCTTTCTCCGGTTCTTCCCTCTTTTGCCGTCCTGCTGGCCGTTCTGATTTAGCCCTCACAACGCCCTGGGAGCGACCTACTTTCCGTCCCTCGACGGTCGAAACGAGACATTTGATTGACCTCACTCCCGAGCCTGACACACCCGTGGCCATGGTGCGCCTGCGAGAAATACCGCGCACAGCGACGTTCGCATGGTCGCCGGATGCGACGTCCGCCTGGATCGCAACTGGCACCAAATCAGGTGCTGTGGACGTCGACTTCAGCAATGAGACCTGCCTTGAGCTGTGGGATCTCGCCCTCGACAAGCCAGACCAAGGCCACGAACTGGCGCCGGCAGTTTCGCTGCCTACAGAAACAGGCTTTCACGACCTCGCCTGGACTGCAGGACAGGATGGACGCAAGAGAGGCATAATCGCAGGTGCCTTCGACAACGGCTCCCTGGGCCTCTGGGACGCGGACAAGGCAATATCCGAGCCAGCGGAGGCGCCAATCTTCAACAACAAGATCCACAGCGGCGCCATCAAGGCTCTACAGTTCAACCCGAAAATCCCCAACTTTCTCGCTACTGGTGGTGCCAAGGGAGAACTGTTCATCTCAGACTTGAACCACCTCGACGCACCGATACGCCTCGGAAGTACTGCAGCTCGAGCAGATGACATTGATTGTCTCGACTGGAACAAAAGAGTCTCGAACATATTGGTCACAGGGAGCAGCGGTGGGTTTGTGACAGTATGGGACATGAAGACGAGAAAAGAGAGCCTGACGCTCAACAACTTTCAACGGAAACCGGCCAGTGCTATTGCCTGGGATCCTGATAAACCTACCCGCCTGATCACAGCGGTTCCCCTCGAACAAGAGCCTGTCATTCTGGTCTGGGACTTGAGAAACTCGAATGCCCCGGAAAAGGTGTTACGCGGGCATGACTCGGGTGTCCTTTCTGTGTCTTGGTGTCCGCAGGACAACGAGCTTCTGCTATCCTGCGGGAAAGATAACAGAACGATCCTGTGGAACCCTCAGACTGGACAAGCCTATGGCGACTACCCTGTCGTCACCAACTGGACGTTCCAAACGAGGTGGAATCCTCACAACCCGAACCTCTTCGCGACAGCCTCCTTTGACGGCAAGCTGCAAATCCAGACGCTGCAGAACACCAACCCGAGTAGCACGCAGACCGACCAAAGCCAGGCCGCTAATGAAGAAGACTTTTTCTCCAAGGCTCAAACCCAGCCACAGTCGTCATCATTCTCTCTTCTCAAGGCGCCGAAATGGTTTGAGCGACCCGTCTCGGCATCGTTTGGCTTCGGTGGGAGGATCATCAGTGTCAGACAAGCCGATCCTGGAAAGTCGCGAGCCTCGAAGATCAGCATCAGCAGATTCGAGGTCGATTCCGAGGTTGGCAGCGCTACTGAGACGTTCGAGAAAGCCATTCAATCAGGAGATCTCACAAGTCTGACGGAGCAAAGAATTGCGGCCGCAAAGACAGATGAGGAAAAGGCCGACTGGAACGTTATCAAGACACTGGTATCAACAAATCCGAGAGCAGAGCTAGTCAAATATCTAGGGTTCGATGACAGTCCCGAAGACACTGCAAATGGTGCCGAGCAGGAGGGATCGGAAGACGATGAGCAAAAGCCCTCGGTGAACGGTGCGTCCAAATCACACAAGCGATTCCAGTCCATCTTCGCCAGCTCGGCCGACGGAGACTTCCTCGCAGAATTGGCAGCTACTAAGGGTACTCGGACGAACAATCCTTTCCAGATCTATACTGGATCGGAGTCGCCGGCAGACCGCAAGATTACAAGAGCCTTGATTTTGGGACAGTTCGACAAGGCTTTGGACGTATGTTTGGCCGAGGATCGGATGTCGGATGCCTTCATGATAGCCATCTGTGGCGGTGAAGGCTGCATCAAGAAAGCGCAGGAGGCATACCTCGCAAAGCAGTCTGGCGGATCCAGCTATCTGCGTCTGCTTGCTTCAGTTGTTGGCAAGAACCTCTGGGACACGGTACACAATGCTGATCTCACCAACTGGAAGGAAGTCATGGCTACGCTGTGCACATTCGCCGACGAACAAGAGTTTCCGGACCTTTGTGAGGCGCTCGGAGACAGGATCGCTGAAGAGATTGACGACCTTGGCTCGATTACTCGAAAAGACGCTTCGTTCTGCTTCTTGGCTGGTTCCAAGCTGGAAAAGGTGGTCACGATCTGGATTGACGAGCTCAAGGAGCATGAAGAGGCCGGTGCTTCCGAAGCAGATGCATCCTCGGCGTTTTCACTGCACGCTCGCGGTCTGCAAGACTTTATCGAAAAGGTGACAATCTTCAGACGAGTGGTCAACTTCAAGGATGACGAACTGTCCAAGGCCGGAGAGTGGAAGCTGGAGGCTCTTTACAACAAGTACCTGGAATATGCCGATATTGTGGCTGGGTCTGGTCAGCTTGATGTAGCCCAGCGATACCTTGATCTGCTACCTACAAGCTATCCGGGCGCCGACGTTGCCAGAAGTCGCATCCAACAATCAAGAAAGAAGACGGCCGCTCCAGCTGTCGCTACGCACTCCACTACCACAGCGACGAGGAACAAGCCTCTACCAGCCATGTCACAGTTTCAGCCTCCCACGACCGCATTTACTCCCGCAACTCCCCAGGTCCCTACACCTTACGGTGCCACCCCAATGCAACCAAGCAACCCCTACGCACCACCAGCAGCCAGCAACACACCAGCAAATCCCTATGCTCCTCCCACTGGTGGATATCAACCTGCGGGATATCAGCCTCCGCAGCAGATGAGGATGACTCCAGGCCCGCCACCTCCAGCGCCCTACGGCATCCCACAGGCGAATCCTATTCCACCGCCTCCGAGGTTCACACAGTCTCCGGCCGTTCCTCCTCCCTCTCAAGACAAGAATATGACTAGCTGGAATGACATTCCGGAAGGCTTCGTAAAGCCTCCCACTTCGAGACGAGGCACTCCCAGCGTCCCTGCGCAGCCCGTTCATAATCCTTTCGCTCCATCACCAGCTCCGATCTCCTCTCCTCCAAACGCCGGTCCTCCCATGGGTGCAAGACAGAGAGCATCACCAGTGCCTCCACCTCCCAAAGGCGTGGCACCGCCACCTAGAGTGATGTCGCCTCTGGCGAGTGGTCAGCCACCTGCCGAACGACCTTCCTCGTCAGCGGGCAACGCCTACGCGCCGCCAAGTGTGACATCTCCGCCTGTTGGACATGGCATGGTATCTCCTCCAATTCCACGCGGCCCTTCTCCGTTTACCGCACCGCCGTCGCAAGCTCCTACAGCACCCAACCGGTACGCACCTGCGCCAGGAAGTCAACCTGCCACTGGACCTACTGGTCGTCCCTCCATCGCCCCACCTCCCCAAGGCTCATCATTCCAAGCCACCGGGCCCTCTGCAAACCCGTATGCCCCAGCTCAACCAGCTCCGTCGGCTCGGACCACGAGCTACGGCCCGCCACAGCCCACACAAAACACACCACAGTCGGCTACAGCGCCGCCCATGCCCACGCCACAACAGCAATTCATCTCCGGTCCGCCTCCAGCAGGATCCGGTCAACAAGCACCTGCTCCTCAACCCAACACTGCAGAAACCAACAAGGCTGCTGCTGCTCCACCAGCACGGAAATATCGTAAGTGACCAATATCCCACTGGAGCGAATTTTGTCTTCCAGGGCTCTCTTGCTGGCGCCATCGCCACCTGCCTGATTTATCGGCTACTAACGCGTGTTATAGCCAAAGGTGACCGGACACATATTCCGTCGTCGGCGCAACCCATCTACACGATTTTGTCATCCGAGATGTCCCGCGTAGAAGCGCGTGCGCCAACCAGCTTCAAGCCCCAAGTCGTAGACACCAAAAAGCGTCTTGATATCCTCTTTGACCATCTCAACAACGAGGACCTGTTGAAGCCAGACACCGTCGCTCAGTTGGTGGAATTGAGTCAGGCTCTTGAACGGCGGGATTTCACGCGGGCGGCCGAGATCCAGATGGACGTCCATACCAACAAGGTCGAGGAGTGCGGGAACTGGATGGTCGGAGTCAAGAGGTTGGTTGGAATGTGTAGGGCGACGCCGTGAACCAAACACCTGGAACGGATGTGGTAGTTTGGCGGAAGCGATCGGAAGAATATAGTAAGCGGTGGGTGTGGCACTCTGTCGGAAAGCACATGGTATTCTCCGCCGCGTTGAGCTGGGTGGCCAGTCATGAGCTAACGAACAGAAAGGTAGAAGTATGGGTTAGCGAATACTACTGTGGGCGCTCATAGAACAAGCGAAAGCGAAAGCGAGAACGAGAACGAGAACGAGATACATGATACGCGTGACGTTTTATTATGAATTGAGCAGTGAGTTGTCCGGGCTGTGCCGTCATGGACGTGTCGTTCCATGTTCCACTCCAGAGTACTCCATACTTCCCTCCGAGAAGCTCGTCGAAGTCGATGTTGATGTTAATGTCGATATCGATAATTCTCCGTGGCTTGAAATTCCCCGACGTGCTATCCTCAGGAGTCAGGAGTCATCACATTAGAATACCACACGGCAGAACGTCCAAGCTACATGCTACATAGTACATAGTAAATGAGTAATATGCAACGAGTGGGTCTCAACCCATCGACACATGGGCAGACAGGCAGGAAGGCGGGCACGTAGGCACTTGAACGGACCTTGTCGTTCGCAGAAAGGGATTCTGTGTAGAGATTCTACGTGAGGATCAATCGAACAACATATAATAGACAGTAGACAGTAGACAGTAGACAGTAGACAGTAGACCGAACCCCTTTTGCTGTTCCTACTCCCACGCCTACTCTTACTTCTACTTCTTTCTACCCCAACAAAGCAGCCATCAGGCGAATCGATCAACAACACATCGTAAACATTACTCGGGGGGAAATGGCTAGAGAGGGTGCCGCGCGTGTGTGTGTGTTGTGGTGTACATATGTACAGTATCAGTGTTGCGCGTTGACCCTTGGCCGTTGGCGCTGGGTGTCGAGTTTTGAGTACCGGTACATGTGAATGTTCGTTATGGAGCCATACTGCAATTAATTACTGTACCTACACATCTCGGTACATGATTCGACTCTCAGAATTGACATCGACCGCAAGTCGGCGGTCTATACAGAGTACGGAGTACATATACCGTGCTGTACAAGCAGTTACAGTAATTCCGTCAAATCGACTCGAGTGAGGAGACACTATGGTGGCAACGGCAGAGGCTGCGACAGAGACGGTTGGCAAAAGACTTGGACGGTCAACAACAACAATATTGTACCTACAGAAGTACTCCGTACTCCGTAGTGAAGATGAATCGAGTCGTCAGAGCCTGCGTACTGTACGACTACAGAAGAGTACAGGTACTGCGTATGAGGACTCCGTAAGGTACCTTATGAGTACCTAGTGATATGTACCTGTATGTAGTACTGAACATACAGTAGGACAGTCACCTCATCACACTACCAGGTAGCGGCAGTGGGCATGAGGTCGTCACCTATGTATTCATTCATTTAATCATTCATTGGTGACAGTGACTGCCGTCCGGGACGTCGGTGGTTACACTCAACCCCAGAACATCCTCAGTCAAGCTTGTGTGAGAAGGGTAACCGCTTTGACTCGCTTAATTCAAACCGTACTCCGTCCTCTGCCTGTGATCAGTCCGTCCACCAGTCTGTCCTGTTGATCCGTATATATTTCCCGGCAGAACTCGTCAAACACAGCACGGTACCGCGGGTGCATGCCCACCTACAGAGGAATCTCGGAATTGTACACGTATAGTCATTACATGCGATGGCGAGAGGGTACTCGATCGACCGACGGCGTGATCGAGGGGTCTGCGTTTCCGACACTAAACCGCTACACCACCTCACCTCACCTCACGTTATCCCATGGCCGTCTCTGTCTCCGTCACCAGCAAACTGTCTCAGCTTAAGCGTTCGGAGCCCGGCACCGCCTCTCCCGCCTCCGACGGTCCCGGTCTTGCCGTGATGGACCAGTCTGCTGAATGGGCCTACTCGCTTGCGACCGCCACTGCTCCGTCGTCGCCCGCTCTCCTTGAGGCGGTCCAGCCCCTTTTTACTCCATTGTGGTCCGTCGTCCGCATACGCGTGAGTCCCCTTTCTATCGCCCGTGAAGAACGTAAGCACGGCGTCAGCACCGGACGCTCTGCGTTGTCGTTCCTCAGCTTTCGACGGCGGGACGGGCTCGACGCCCTTGCCCTTCGCGGTATCGGATCTGGACGCTTTCTGATCGCTATAAGGGTCCTCGTAGATCGTCCCGCGACGGTCGAGACCGAAGATGTTCAGATCCGCACTGCTGGACTGTGTAACTGCAGATTGCGGTGCACTGCCCGGGGCCAACATGTTCTTCTTGAGGAGCCGAAGCAAGCTCTCACACAGACGGTCTAGAATCCACTCCGACTCGGACTGCTGGCTGAGCATGGGACTATTCTCGTCGAGCCAATCCCACTCGACGACACCATCTACTTCCTCGTCATATTCGAGCTGGGCGAGCCCGACTTTGGTGAAGCGGATGAGACGGGTGAATTCGCACCACTCCTCGTAGCTGTATCGTTTGCCGGGTGAATGATGGAGATCGTCGGCGGTTTTGCGGATAGCCCATGCTAGTCGAGAAGTCAACTCTGCCTCGGTCAGATCCTCGGATGCCAACTGTTCGATGCTCGATATTGGTGGAGCGTCGTCAGCGGACGGTCCGACTGGGAGGCCGGCCTTGCGACGCTTCTTCTCAGTTCGTTTCTTCATCCAGTTGTAAAGCCAGGAATGTCGCATGACGAGGTCGTGCCAAAGTCCCGCCTTGGGAAGGACAGTCAAGTCACCTAGTTTGAAGGTCCCCCGCTTGAAACTGGAGATGACGGTGTCTCCCATGTCCGAGATGAGAATGGTCATGGTGGGGACCGCAATCAACGACCACACCACGAAGAATGGCTTGCCGGCATTACTTTTGGGACTCAGGTCGCCATAGCCGATGGTCAGCAAGCTGACGTAGCAGAAGTATAGAGCCTGGAAGTAAGTCAGACGTTGGGTGGTTCGCTCGGCCCGCCAGAACACCACAGCGCCAGCACACCATAAGATGCCGAATGCGGTCACTGACATGCACAGGGCGTACCACTTCTTGAACTTCTTCGCGTTTTGCTGAATGTCACGCATAGCATTGAACCGGTCCTTTTCCTCCTTCATGAGAATGGCTTTCGATTGCGACCTTGAAAGCGTCCTTTTCATCAAGGGTGTAATCTGTCGCAACGTGGTATGTATTGGGCCTCGACGGAATGCTGAGCGCAAAAACTGATTAGGACGCGGAGCCTCCTCATCCCATTCCACCTTTTTCAACTGTTCAGCATCGGTGTTCCCGAACTCGATTTGACGACCCTGAGTCGGAGCTGCGTTCGGAGGATCATGTGAGTGACGTGCTGCTTCGTCCAGGTCTTGCTGGATTTGAGGGTCCGGAAGCGGATATGAGATGGATGGACGCCGACCATGTCTCTCCTCAAACTCCACTTCTTTCTCCAGCTCGTCGCGTCGTTTCTCTTCGGTATCGTCGTCGACTGTGATGACCCGCGAGAGGGTACTGACCCTTCTTTGCTCGACGTGTTTGCGAAGGACATTGACCGTGCTGAGCTCTCCGGCGAATTTGTGGATGGAGCTGACCATCAAACCTAGGATAATGGTTCCTCCCACCGAGTATGGAAAAACGAGGCCGCGCCCAACATCGTCTGTGGGATAGTAGTCTCCAAAGCCAATGGTCAAGATGGTCACGTCGCAGAAATATAGAGCATCGGGATAGGTCCAGCCTTCAATCCGGCTAAAGATGCCAGCACCTCCGCCCAGCCATATGAAGAACATCATCGTCTGCAGGATCAGATTGCGTTGTTCATCGGTCAGGGTGAAGTGCTGAGGATAATGGCCCAGGAAATAACCACACATGTTGACCATCAGTATTACAGAATTAAACATGTAGAGGCACGCGGCGATGACAGCATTCCAATAACCCTGAGAATATACGTCGCCTATACCAGGGGGAACATGGAGGTTCATTGAGACGGTTATTCCGATCAAAATGCCCGACGCCATGTAGAAGAGCACGATAGTCGCAGGCAGAGCGACGATATAGCGGACGCGCTTGGTGAAGTTAAAGAGGAGGAAGAGGTTCCCTACAAAGCCACATACCAGCGAGGCGATGTTCAGACTGACGCACCACGTCGGGTCCTTGTAGCCGACGGAAGTGGATTGATAAGTCTCAGGGAACTCGGCCGGGCTTTGGGTGAGTCTGTTCCTCCAGGGCACCACC
Source organism: Cladophialophora carrionii CBS 160.54 (assembly GCF_000365165.1). Lineage (NCBI taxonomy): Eukaryota > Fungi > Ascomycota > Eurotiomycetes > Chaetothyriales > Herpotrichiellaceae > Cladophialophora > Cladophialophora carrionii. The sequence continues at coordinate 1,060,366 of NW_008481834.1, forward strand.
AGAGCAGCGATAGAATTCAGATTGGCCATAGGTGCGAACGTGGCGGCGATGAGGGGAATGGCGGTGGAGGCAAACCACCAGCTCGTGGGAAGATCATCGTCGGCGGATCGCAGCTTCAGCCGTCCCTTGTGATGGTGATGCGCATGTTCGTGTTCCAGCTTGCTGTCACTGTGCTTTCCCCCGACATCCGGTAACGTCCCTACGTCCTCGGATCCCTCAACTTCCTCGTCCCACTCTTTCTGTGTGTCCGGCTCCTCGACGATACTGCCGCCAGCACCCGAGTTGGAACTCGAGGGAGCCGAGTCCAGCTCTTTCTGTTCGGCATGGTCATAGCCCATTGTCCGTCCGGCGTGTTCGATGTCATAAGGCCTTGATATGCATCGTGGCAGATTGGCGCGGCGGGACTCCCGCGAGGAGACGGAGCTGAGTGCTGGATACTCAAACCGGAAAACGTAAGGATAAGGTATTTGTGACTAAGCCGCAGTCTGGAGATGGCAGGTTGCGTACTCGTACAGCGTGGAAGCTGAAGATGAATTGAAGGTTAAAGGGCATGACGAAGCTGGAATCCGCAGGCCCACCTGGGCGCGACATTCTTTCAGCCAGGACAAAGCTGTGGACTGCAGTGGTGTGTGTGGGTGGTTGATACGAGCGGCGAGGGATGGAATGGAATGAGCGCATCTTCTCAAGAGCATTCTCGTCATTCCACGGCTTTGGTTGGCTCGTCCGTCGTGGCCTGCGCAAGCCACCCCCAAGCTTATTGATCAACAAGCGAATGCACGCCGGGAAGTCAGTACGATAGGCGCTGTTCGGTGCTGACAGTTCGAGTACTGTAGGCCGAGTCACCCTTTTCCTCGATCGGGATCCCTCGCTTCATCCTTCATCGCGTCTCACATGCCGATTGAATCTCACCAGTGGATTGGCGGATCACCAAGCTTCGAGATAAGGTGAATCTAAGTGCCTGATAGAGAAGCTTCTGTACTGAGCACCATTCCGTCTTGCCGTGCGCAAAGCCAACGTGATCATACCCAAAGGGCCAGACTCTGCCGGTCGCGCCAACCACCATATAGTTCAGCCAGTGCGGAAGCCAGATTCTTTCCTCTGAATGTCACATTTGTAGAGTGGCTCGTCTGCATTCTGCGGGCGCATAGATCGATGCGCGTGTAATAATGGGATCCGCCTGGTCTCGATTGTCCCTCGTCTCATGTCCAAAGACTCAAGACTAACTCACAGGTAAATCAAAATACCATTCAATACTTCTCAAATGCTTTATGTGAACCTTCGTCTCGAGCACTGCTCAAGTACTGTACCAATGACAGATCCCATGTCGAGGTAGGCACGCAGGTCAGCTGAACCCACGGAGCATTGCACTTGTTCTGGTGGCGGGAAGAGGCTCAGCCGTCATGCAAAGTTCCTTTACACTATCTCTGGTACACACTACTTTACATATAATTCTTCATTGCGAGAAGGGCTCACACAAAAGTGGGTTCAAAATGTGAATCAACGCTGTAATTGACTCCCTTCAATCTCAAAATATGCCGAGAATTTCATCAGTCGTTGTCAATATAGTACACAATAGGATCATAGGTAACATAGTCCATGGTTCAGTGAAACCTGCTAATCTCGTTCGTCCGGAAACCCAACTCTCCTCTTCGCATTGAGTTGCAATCCTATCGCATGTCCCTGTAACTGCTGGGTGGGTATCCCGCACTGGAGGGGTACGGAGCATATGCATCCCTGCCTGTGCTGGACGACTCTCGAGCCAATCCAGGTGGCGGAGGGGCCTGGAAGCCCGTGCTAATCGACGCCGATGTGTTGTGGCCATTGTAGTGAGCGGTATTGCCTCCAGTAGGCACGCGGTTCAGGTAGTATTCTTCCTCTCCGCCGTTGGGGGCTGAAGACGAGTACATCGGCGGCCCGGCAGTACTGCGCATGGTTGGACTTAGCGGGCCGTCAACGAAGCCCAGTCCGGCATTAGCGACTGATTGCATGCGTGGGCGACCGTCTCGATCTCGTTCGCGCGTACGCTCAACTGGATCATATGCAGCCATTCTCGCAGGGTCGTACCGGTCATTGGCTAGCCGCTCCCGACCGGCTTCGTATTCTCTGTACCGTCTTGCATCGTCGTGGTGGTCGGGCTGATATGACGAGGGCATGTATGATCCATCGGTCTCGGTCCGCCTCATATATGACGAGTTGCCGTTCTCTTTACTCATCGATGGCGACCTGTTGCGACCGGGTCGGGGAGGCTCACGGTGGTAAGTACTGTTGGCTCGGTAATGGCGAGATTCAGAAGGTATCTCCATGGGTGCTGGTGGTGGTCGTTGGTGGATGGCGACTGGCGGGCCCCCAGGCCTGGCAGCTTCTGTTGCTGGTCTGCTCGTAGCATGGACAGAACCCGAGCGTCCCAGCTTAAGCCCTTGAGAAGGAGCGGTCTTGGCTTCCGGCGGAGCGATCGGTTTGTCGAGGTTGCTGTAAGTCTTCCCACCTCCAGGAGCAGCAACATACGGCTTTCGCTCTCTCTCTATTGGCTGTGGTGTTGGAACATCTTCCGTGTTCTCCACATCTCCAGCGTTGAAACTTTCGGATTGCGTCCCACCATATGGCTGGCGCTCGCGCTCAATACTAGCTTGTGAGGAGGATAAACTCGGCTGAGGAGCGTCGGTCACCGGCTCCTGCCTTTCGGAAACAGACCTAAGAGTCGTCCTGGTGGAGGCGTCATCCCCTGCCACACTTGCAGCACCCGTCTGAGACTGTGAGTCTGCAACACTGCTCTGCCGAGAACTCAAGTTGACATTGCAGTGAGTCGACATGACCCTCTGCAACCTGGATGCAATCTCGCTGTCCCCATGGGCGGGAAATAGTCGCCTCGAGAGTTCCTTTGGAAATCTCTCCTTTTTCTCGTCGGGGTTACTGATGGGCATGTCCAGCGCCGTCTTTGCGAGACGTTCATACTCCTGATCCGGATGTGCTCTCAATAACAGCGTTACCCAAGTCTCGAAACCCTGAGGTGTGAGGCCAGGAAGATCGGGTCGCTCATTCAGCTTCTCTTGCACAAGATGATGCTGGCACTCCAGCTCTCTGAACATTCGAGACACCGAAGACGTGCGGTCGTCGAAGATAACTTTCCAAGGATAGACCTCGTTCGGTAGCTTTGTGTCTTCGTAGTACTTCTGCATTTTGGCAGGAGTAATGACCAGGCTATCCTTCGGCTCATAATCTTCGATAAGGTGAACAGCAATGCCGCGAAGGAATTGGCCCAGCCGAGGCGTGGCTCGACCTTGCTCTGTGAACAACTGGCCCCACACTCGTTCCAATATGGTGGCATCTCCAGCCGTAGACATTCTTTTGGGACCCTTGGGTCGACTCGGGTTCGTTTCGGGTTCAGACGCATGGCCTGGCTGGCTCAGAGGCGATACCGCTCTCCTGTCGTTGTTGGGTGACGGGACTCGATATGATGCCTGGCTTGAAGGCGCAGGAAATTGAGGCGAGGGCTGACTGGCGCCTATGTCGTCGGCATATCGATGAGGACTCGGGGGAGTATATACTGTCGCCCTATCCAAAGGCGGAGAACCTGCAGCAGATGAAGAGGTGTCCATATGAGAGCCTGGCATCGGAGGCTGCTGTGTTGGTAGAGGCAAGTTGGATACTTTCAGTTGTTGCAGAACGTTCGCCGTGATCTGGGAAGTGAGTTGTTGTAGCAGGTCTGGGGGTAATGAAGCAGTGGAGGTGGCTTCTGTGGTGTTGAAGGCTGAAGTAACTGCTTCATTGATCGGCTGGTGGGCGTGATGATATCTTGACGGTTCGACACTGTGAGTGCTCTGCTGCGAGACAGTAGAGCCTTCGGTCGACCTGGGGGGATACCGCCCATTTTCTGATCCGACATTGCTCCAAGCTTGATGAAGTTGCCGAGGGTCTCCGTCATCGCTGCCAGTAAAACTGGAAACGCTTGGCTGAGGCGGCAGGCGCTCATTCGAGGCCATTGTATGAAGGAAGCACAGTCCTGTTCCAGGACGAAATTCGTCCTCAACGCATCCAGATGACACTTCCAGGCAGGTCCGTGAGACGCTTCGGTTTCCAAATAGATTGTGAGCACAACCAAGATATCTCTGATGCGGCTCTCACACGCCCACCCACGATACAGCAAGGGATTCGCGTCCAGGCCAGCCTTATCCCACTTATTATTCCTGGCCGGGTCTTATCGGACAGCCAACTCAGATCCTGATCATGGGACGCGCCGTAAGTGAGGCCGTGATACGTAGCAGACCGTCTGTTGGGAGAGGTATTTCGACGTTGTACAGCGGTCAGTTGCGATAGAGGTGGGAAGTGGAACTGCCGAAGGCATGCAGCTTTGAGGTCGGCGAATGACTCGGTCTTAGGAGGCTGTTGTGATGGATTTCTGTGCCGTCCTTTTGAGGGCGACCGTGCGAAAAGCTGTTCGTATTGTTTGCGGCTGGGATGGCTGAAGGGTTCAGGGACGTGTCAAAGCTGAAAAGGGAGTGCAATATCGCAAATATGAGATATCGATGATCCTGTGCACTTGAAACAATCCACTGGAAGCGAGCCGGACGAACGCCTCACAGGTGAGCAGTTCTGGGTAAGTATCAGCGGCATACGAGGATGTCCTGTTGATACGAGCAACAAGATGGTCGAGTTGTGGCTGCGGGATGAAGGGTGTGTTGCATCATGGGTTGCTTCACCAGGGCTCCGCAGCCCACTAATGGGTCTAACGCGGCGTAACCGGTGAAAGGATTGGTGGAGTGCTCGATCTTCACGGGCTATGACAGGCGCAGGGAGAGCTGCCTGGGCTCCTTGGGGCCCTCGGGACAGGACCCTAGTGCCTGTTCTCTGGGCGATGGTAGGCTGGAGAATTCCCCAAATCTTGCTGCCACCCACCTCCCACTTCCACTGCGTACGCCATCATGCTCTCAATGTCGCATGCAAGCTTGTGCTCTTCCCGCTCCCTATCTTCCGAGGTTCGTCTCGCCAAGGTGCATACTTTGTGGCAATCTGGTTTTGATCTGCTCGAAATAGAAGCTGACCCTTGGAGACTGAGCCACAGCGAGATCTTGCGATCGATTCCGCCGAGTAAAGGGCTACAACTTCCAAGCTCACACAAGGGTCACGTCAAAACTTGAAAGATAGAGGCGCCTCGAGAGGGACGAAGAAAGATGGCAACGTCATGGAAACACCCTAGCCAATGCTCGCCTTACCTGTCCAATGGTTCAACCACACCACCCGCTTGTTAACCACCATCAACCTGGAAAGTCAACAACTACCGGTCCGCTTACCTGGGCCAGGTTGAAGAATCCGTGTTACAGCATCCTCTGTTGCGCCCGGCTTCTGTGGTTCCAGGCGGTAGAAGCAGCTAGTAATCAATGCGTTACGCCCTGCCACAGGCACGGTATGGGCAGTCGTGCCGCCTCCTCGTCTAACACTGGTTGATACGATGCCTGGAGGCTTGACCGGTCCGCATACCGTCGAGAAACTATTATCGCTCAACTGCTTTCTCCTCCTCCATGAATCCCGTCGCCATCTGGTAGAAGCACTTTTCTGAATTTGCAATCAATCGTGTAAGCAATGTGAAATCACAGCTAGGCCACACGTGGTACGGAGCGAGCACTCCGTAGCAGGGGTGTGAAAGTGCTCCATACCTGACCTATCTGCTCATATGTCATGGTCGGTCCGCCGTAGGAGTCCTCTTGTGAGCTGTCCTCTTGGCGTTCTTTTCCCTCTATTGTCATTATCGCTGCGTGAAGAGTACGAGTTAACAATTTGCCTAATGATCGGTGAGACCAGCGCGGTCCGATAACTTTCATAGTCATGCTGCAAGTGAAGTGCCCCGAACTGCGGGATACCATTGCTACTTCGTATCTTCGCAGCGGCTGTCTCCTTCATGTGCAACCGTCACGACGCCTCGTGATGGAAAGCAATGCCTGCGGTCGTGCCCCACTCCGGCAATCAACTTTCCAGACGTCGAGGAACGCCACACTCGATCTAGTCCCTTTGGACACCAGGACGGGAAACTTTCCCGCAGTGTCATCGAGGCTCCCGCGTAGACAACCGGTGGGAGACCTCCCCATGCTTGCTGAGCAGTACGTACTCGGCTACGAAGAAAGCTTTCATTGGGTTGTTGCCCTCAAGGCAGGACAACTACCGGCGAATTACCATCTCTGTCCGTCTGGGAAGTAGACATTGATGACTTGGAGGGTAACAAACCCGTATTAAGGACGTTGCATACCATCAAAGATCAGATATGCTGAAAGGGACAGTCCACCAGCAGGGCGGCCTAATTCGGTCTGAGATCTTCCGTAATGCTATCGGTCATTCAAATCTCGCCCTTCTCGGTCTGTAATTGTCGCCCTACACCTGGACTCGACCATCGAAAAAGCGTCGGTGACCTAAAGGATGTTCCCGAAAGCCTCCCGGGCACACAAACCAACCACTTCCAAAGAGCTCTACCCCTGCACAGATACCATTGACCACGGTGAAGAAAGGCATGGTGGCCCATTCATATACGTGGAATGCTTTACCCGGTTCTTCACAATGTAAAGAACCCTTTACAAGCCTTCACTGGTTGCTCAATTGACACCCCATTGCGCCGAGACCTATGCTTCTCCCATCCGCTTTACAGGAGCTTCAAAAGTCCAATATATATATGCAAAACGGTGTCTCCCGCCTATGTCGTGAATTCTTGATACCTGACCTAGTGAGCAAGCTCATCGAGGTCGAGGTAGAGACCTTCGTCGGTAGACGAGGCACGGAAAAGTTACCGGGATCCTCCGCAGTGTGGGCGATTTCATTGGCGGAACAGGCTACGCAAACCGCAATTGTTGAGAGTCTGCAATGAGAGTCACCACGAATTACGGAGTACAGTACCTGGTATCCTTGGAATAAACCTCGCCACAGTACTCTGGTCATGCACGAGCAGTACCCGGGTTTTTCTTACGTCCGAGTGGCCTTGGTTACGCCGAGGAAGCATCCTCATCGGATTCTAGACAACGCTTCTTCTCGCAGTCTGTGAGATTTGCTCATGCTCCGAACCCTCTGAACCTAGCGCTTCCGGACAGCCTGGCGGCGTCGCTTCTGGATGCGGACCAGGCGAGGATGGGGATGTGGCTAGATCAAGGTCGGCAAACACGGGCACTGAGTCCGTGATAGGATATCAAGATGTTGGAGTCGAAAGTGGCAGCAAGTGCAAAGTGAGTGCTTCGAAGCCGATCTAATGTCTATGTCTTGAAACAATCGGAAAGCGCTTGCACGCGCCGCTGCCGTGCTGTAACATTTGCTGCAATCCCGTGCAGAGCTTAACGTAAAAAGCAGGCAGTACCAGCAACTTGCACCTCACACGCCCCCAGCCGCCAAGCTGGTAACTGTGCAACCAAATAACCATGTTTCGTGTTTCCTGTGTTTGCTGTGTGCACGTCGATTGCAAGATTTGCAAGATTCCCACTCCACAGCTTGAAGTAACCGTGGGACCACTCTTCAGCAGAAGAGGGACTGATTTCCTCTGCTGCAATCATTGGACTCTCGCCAGGAATGATGTAGAGGCGATGTCGGTTCAACCTAGCCCATTACAGTTCCCAGTCATCGTCGTCATCGGAGCTGTCCTGCTTGCTGGCCATTTGCGCTTCTTGTCTCTGTCTTTCCTCGCGCTCGAGCTGATTTTGCACACGCGCTTGAATCGGTGGGTTGTAGGCGCCTTGCTTCGCAAAGTTATTCCTGGATCCACGTCCGGAATAGCTAGAGGTGCTACGGGAATCAGAGACCTCGGTGTTGGCGGGAGATTGCGAGCGGACATCCATACCGCCCCAGGCAGATTCACGGTCTTCACCCAAGTAGATTCCGTCACCGTTACTGGATTGTGCTCGAGACTGGACACCAGAACCACTGGCAGATCCAGAGACGGTGCTCAGTGTCGAGCTTGGAGCTGTCTGTCGACGGTGTTCTTCTCGTATGCGTTCTTCTTCAAGGGCATCATCAAGATGGGGAAGACGGTCTTCGATCTCTTGTTGGCAGTTCATGCATTTCTGGTCCTTGTCAGCAGGAGAGCTCTCAATGTTTATCTGCCTCATTGTTCGCTTACGGCATCGTCCGGTTTCTTTCGTTGCTGCTTGGAGAAGAAGCTCAAGTCTTTGGTCAGGCGACAACCAGTGCAGTGGAGCTCCGCTACAGGCTTCGGTGTGCAGCTTGCGCAACGCGGAAGTTCCGCTGGTGGCCCACCTCGACGTTCTCTCGCAAGCGCTGCCTTGTACTTATCCAGTTGGGAGCGGGAGAAGCGGCCTTGAAAGCATTTGACATGGCAAATGGTGCATTCGATCCTGCAGATGATTTTAGCAAGGTGACGGTCTGGTGAATGGAATCTGGCAAGGCGCCTACAATGGTCCCATGTCGACATTGGCGAATCTGGATCCGAAGTCAGCGGGAGGCAGGCGGACAGTATTCATGTTGATTGTTGAGTCGAGGTGAGAGTGAAACGAAATAGAAGAGACAGAGGACAGTTGGGTCAGATGCTGAAGAAGCGGGAAAGAAGAGAATCAAGAAAGGGCTAAACAGGCTTACGACTCCTGCTTTCGTTCCCAGTATGGTCGCTGCTTCTGAGAATTGGTCTTAGACTTCCATGACTTTTGCGACATGGTTCTAGCAGAGGAAGAGGTCGACTAAGAGCGGAAGGGAATTATAGGCGGCAAATCGAGCGCCAAGGCCTCTATCAAAATGTCAGTGAAGGGCGAGCAGCCAGGAGTGAAGTAGCGAGGAAGCATTCAATCGGTTCTACGGAGTACTTCACCCTGAGTTGGGAGCAGGGGCTCATCCAGCTACGATCCGGTCCAGGCCCAGGGTATCAGTCACTTACATGTCTTGTGCTTTGCAAAGTAACCTCTTTGGCCGCTGGGTAAGACCTTGGAGGATGCAATGAGACCGCTTGTTCTGAACTCTCGATCGTGCAGCTTGACTGGCAAGGGAAGTGATGAGTCCTTGTTTGCTGCAAGGCTCAACTTGTAGTTTGTCAAACAGATTCGCCTTGCTGGTACACACCCAAGGACAATGTTCACACCTTGGTGACTAGAAACAGTCTCTCTGTCCGGCAAGAACTATCCACAGCACTTGTTTGCTAATGAAGCTTGTGATATCAACTTGCCTTCAGCGAAGGGATTCAATGCTCACAACCAAGCATACATAAATCCGCAGTTGGAGTTGTGTTCAAATTGGCTTTCTGCAGTTGTTATGCTTCTTGGCATGCAGCAAGCTTCCAGTTGGCCAGATATATACCGTACTTACCAGGTATGTAATCTTCGACTGTCGACACCGATAGCGGCTACATAACCACCGGCAGACGTGTTGCTTTATGTCAACGGCAAGCTAGCTTAATGACAGTCAATGAGCGAGAACGAAGTCGTCAGGCAATAAGAACGTTGTGTCATTCCAAACGTGTGTGGAGGGTTATGGTTTCCCACGTTGAGATAGATTTGGGCTTGAGCAGTGCAGCCAGTGGAGGTCAAACTTGTCACTTCGATCTAGAATAAGATCCACGATTGTATCACGTTTTCAGCAACCGATGGTTTGCCTTTCCGGCCTGCCGAAGACATAATCTATTGATCATAGAATTGCCTTCGCGACAGCATCCTTCAATTAACCAAAGGGGTGAGATTGTTCTCAAGGGTCCAAAACTATCCGATGTACGGGTGCGTTACTGCAATCCGTGGTACCCAGTAATTTTACTTGAGGTTGGCGAGAGCATCAGCCTTCGGGTCGTGTCTCATGACGGTTTCACTCCTCGTGCTTTTGGGCTTCGAGAAAATCGATGTGATCCGCCAGATTAGCGTGCTTGAGGGCCTGGACAAGGGGCATGCCATGACTTCCATGGCTTTTGGCGAGCAAATATCGGTGCGCGATGTTGACACGGTCAGAGTCGGTCAACACGCTTTTGGTGGTGGTCGACCCCAGTCCGGTTCTATCGAAAAGTCGGCGACGGTTGAGGCCAATCGAAAAAGGCTCTGAGATTGGATCAGCGCTTCTGGCCGGCACCAGAAACGCCCCGGTCCTGATGCAAGGTTGCGGCGAGTTGCGACCAGCCACAAATCCAGTCGAGGTCCGCCTAAACCTGTTTTTGGCACTGTCACCAGGAACCGTGTGCTGCTAGCTCAAGGGGCGGATAGGCCGGGTTTTGCGTCTGCTGTTCGGCCACCAGAAACGTGGCAATTTACTGACGGTGTGCTTTTCAATAATTTGGATTCCCAGTTGGGAGCCCTGGGAAGGCTTCGTAATAATGTAGCTTGGCTCATTGGATTCTTACAAGTTGCGCCAGGCAGCAGGCATGCTCATCTGGCCCCAGCAACAGCGTACACAGTACGAGTTACTGCGGACTCCGTACATACCCAGTAGTGAGGGAGATGAGAGCGACGGGCGAATGAGCCTGCTGTCGTGTACGCACTGCAACTTATTATTTTAAATGCTGCACACCGCGTCTGCGACATGGTCTTTTTTGTACGACGGCGAACGATGCGCGCTCTACTCGTTCATTAGTAGTAGTACTTTGGAATCACGAGGCTCTCTCGTGGACAGATTTCGTACTCGGACTCCGTACGAAGTCCCCAAGGTGCTCGAGACCATGGTGACGACAGGTGATGACAAGATGACGATCGAGGATCGACTCGGCAAATGAGGAGCCTCAGACTCCTTCGTCAGCCGGGTCCGCATTGCTTTCAGAACAAGCAGCACGAGCGTCCGGGTTCCTTGTACTCCGAACTGGTAAATGTTGAGTTGCTCGGGGCTGCTCCTTATACTGTGGTGCTGCCGCCTCCGAGCTTGGAAGACGGCCGCCTCCCCAGCAAGCATCCACGACAGCAGTCTTGCGTCTAGATTGAACGACTGGCAGTGCGCCCAGCGTTCACGTGCTCTCGGCGACTGTGCATCCACCTTGGTTTAACGTTCTTTCTGGCCATCGGTGTGATTTTCAGGGGACACAATGATTAGCAATACTATCTGCTTGATGAGAGTATTCTCACGCTCTGACTGCTGCGTTGCTTGTCCGAAAGCAAAATAGGACACAGCACGATCGCTGTTTGGCTGAAGAGTTCCGCATTCCGCGCCCCGTCCGGATGGGCTCAGTGGTTTCTCAGTGCTGGATCTCTGAGGGCTTGGGGCCGGCGGGGCTTACCGCGGCCGTTCAGTGGCCGGAGTTTGACAAGCTGAGCAGCTACCAGGCCAGCCTAGCCACGGTGGTCAGGCACGGCCCCTGCTTCACCTCTCCAACCACACGAGCCCAAACTTTGGCAGACTGCCCTGTGTTTCCGGGAGACTAAACCAGTGTCCAGGAAGCCCTAAAATCAAGGCTTGACTGTTTTAAGCTGTTGCCCTGGTTTGATGCGCCGCGGGCCCCAGATGCCGGATGGAACTCGCGCCTCATAACCTAAAGCCTCGCATCAAGTGCTGACACCACACCAGTACGATCTCGTTTCGCTTGTCCACCACTGTCCTGTCACCTGTCTCTCCCTTTTCAAAACACCGCCGAACAACTCAACCCACTCTCCTTTTGGTCTGCTCGATGTGCAGAAGGAACGAATTTATTTCAGCCCGGTCAGCGCAATTTTCCAATCCTGTGCGCTTTGGGGCATTCGTGCAAGACCAGACTCCGACTTCTCTCCCATCTCCAGCCCCCCTGGCCTTGCCTGCAGAGTCAAGGCGCGCCTCCCACTTCCCAGCAAATTGTCCGAGCGCAGCATCAACGCAGCCGAATGATGCCTGTCACGTCAAACACGTCCCTGCGATACTAGCCTGTGACGAAAGCCCCTCCATTGCATTCAAGAAAGGGGAAGACTTGTCTATCCACTTTCCCAACGCCCCTTGCGGGTCGACTCCGCCAATCGACCCTCCCGTAGCTAGTTCCCCTAGCTGCCTCGAGCGACTTTGCACTGGGTCCTGCTGAGGACTCTGATCCTGATCCGAGCAAGAGCTTCTTGAAGCTCAACCTGGATCCCCATCCCATCTCCCTCCTCATCACAACGTCTGCGTGTGTAGGCCTACCTCGACAAGTACTGAGTATTGCACGACAAGATCGAAGACGACGTCCAGCCTGTCCCGACTGTCTTCCTGAGACAACGTACTAATTCCACCGAAACAACGAAAAGATGACGTGTTAAGTTTCTCAAGAACACCCATCCATGGGCGCAGGGAAGCCACAATAAATACGCCCACACCGTATATCCCACAACCACCGAGGAGGACGGAAAAGGTGCCCTGAGCCAGCCGGAAAACCTGTCGGACAAGATGGCCGTCACGGAGTATAGCCAGAGGCCTGCCTCGTACGCCTTGGTTGCACTGGAGGACCGGTTTGAAGTGATCAAGGACATTGGAGATGGCAGTTTCGGAAGTGTTGCTTTGGCCAGAGTACGGGCGAACGGTGCGAGTGTCGCACGGCGGAACACGATGGTTTGTCCACTTGCACTATTGACTGCGGAAGCTGCTGACACTAATGATTCCAGGTCGCAATCAAAACGATGAAAAAGACCTTTGAATCCTTTGGACCATGCCTCGAGCTTCGCGAAGTCATATTCTTACGGACACTCCCCAATCATGCGCATCTGGTTCCCGCGTTGGATATCTTCTTGGATCCATTCAGCAAGAAACTGCATATTTGCATGGAATACATGGACGGTAACCTTTATCAGTTGATGAAAGCGCGGGAACACAAATGTATGGACGCAAGAAGTGTCAAAAGCATCCTTTACCAGATCCTGTCCGGTCTCGATCACATCCACAACCACAACTTCTTCCACCGCGACATCAAGCCAGAAAACATCCTCGTCTCTACTTCAGCACCTCAGGATTCCCAGTCAACTTTCAGCAGATATTCCTCACTAGTCACTCCGCCTTCTACACCGCCAACTTATTCAATCAAGATCGCCGATTTCGGGTTGGCTCGAGAGACCCACTCCAAATTACCATACACCACCTATGTCTCTACTCGATGGTACCGAGCGCCAGAGGTACTTCTCAGGGCTGGGGAGTACTCTGCTCCTGTGGACATTTGGGCCATTGGAGCGATGGCGGTCGAAATTGCCACTCTGAAGCCTTTGTTTCCGGGGAGCAACGAAGTGGACCAGGTGTGGCGGATCTGTGAAGTTATGGGCAGCCCAGGGAGCTGGTACACGAAAACCGGAAACCGGGTGGGAGGCGGTGAATGGAGAGAAGGGACTAAGCTGGCTCAAAAGCTGTGTTTCTCGTTCCCCAAGGTAATTTGATCTATTCGAATGCTTGTCGCCATGCTAACTAGTTACAGATGGCTCCTCACGCCATGGAAACTATTCTACAGCCTCCACAGTGGCCCTTGGCCTTCAGCAACTTCGTCACGTGGTGTTTGATGTGGGATCCCAAGAATCGTCCAACATCGAAGCAAGCAATGGACCACGAGTTCTTTGTCGACGCTGTTGATCCTCTCAGGCCCAAGTCATCATCACGGCTGCTCGGCCGGAAGCACTCGGATTTGATTTTCAGATCAAAGGACGTGGCCGACACCCCAACCATCACTTCGAAGCCCTCCTGGTTCCGGAGATCCCTCATTGCTCGTGAAAGCGCCCCCGCCGTGCCTCAACACACTCCCGAGCCGAAGGCGGTGCAGCAAGAACCAGAAGGACTTGTCAGCAGACTTCGACCTCAAGCGAGTAAGCGTGCGACGTGGACCAATGGCACCAACTCTAACGGCGCTGCACCAATGCCAATACTGCCTTCAATCCGCCCTATCTCACCACTGCCCAACGCCGTCACCGCACAGGCAAGCTCTACATATGTGTCTTCCAGCGAGTCGAAGCACGAATCCAAACCGGCCGAAGAGAAATCGAAGAAGATTGGTCGGCAGTTGTCCATCAACTCACACGGTAATCATTACGCCGATCTCCACCGCCAGGAGGCCGAGCGGGCACTCAACGCCAACAGCGGCCTCGTGTCACCACCCAGTGGTCAGAAGGAGAGCTTCTTCTCACATCTGCGCAAGCGGGCGAGGCGCTTCTCTGGACGGCACGGACTGGCGTCACCCAGCGGTGACGATGTCGAGGCAAATGCGGCCAACGTCCCATGGTCTAACAGATCGTCGCTCATGGTCGACAGCGCCATTCCCGAAGTCAACCACGATTTCTCCGACCTTGACAAGATCTTACAAAATGTGAGATACAGTCTTGATCGTGCCGAACCAGAGATGGGACACAGGAAGTCGTCGACAGAGGTGACCTCCAACCAAGGGTCTCTGAAGAGGACGCATTCAGTCCCGAGATCACAAGGGAGCCGGTCCAGCGAGAATCTGGCACAAGTCCCGGCTCCCACGAATAACCGCATCTCGCGTCGTCCTATCGCAATCAATCAGTACGAGACGCCTGAAGAAGCGGATGAGTTGCTTGATGAAGCCTTGCGCTCAGCTCAGCGGGCGGTGCGGCGACTTGACCAGAAGGGCTATCCCAAAGACCAGGCACAGCGACACGCATTGGCACAGAAAGACTACAACAGGCAGTCATTACCACAGATCCCGAGCAACCCGGCTTTGCACGGTGCCTACCTCACGCCATCGCCTTCGGCGAAGAGGGACGGTGTGCACTTCAACTCAAACACCACTTCCACAGTTCAGCCGCTGAACATCACCAAGAAGCGCAGTGAACATGACCATGTACCTTCCCACTGGCCTACGCCGCCATACGAGGAGAACGATTGGGCATCTGCAGCTGCCAACAGCATTTTGGCAACAGGCCAGATGTATCGATAAACGATGATTGCTATCCACCAGCCAACTCACCACACTCCTTGAGACCCCAAAAGTACCTGTTCTGACCATCTTAGCACGATATACTCTGCCTGATATCCTGTACGAAAAGAGGAGGAGTGTATCCTATGACAGCAAATTTATGAGCGATATATGTTTGGCGGCGTTGTGAACAGAATGTGGGAACAAGCTGCACCAAGCGCTGCCAAGCGCTGCCTGCTTCCCCGGATCAGTCCGCGACAGGTGCGGCTTTCGATTCTTACACCCCGGAAATGGGCTCACTTGCATTGGGAACGCATTGTTTTGGGTCAGTGGTGTTTCGGGAGAGTTGGTTTCGGACGACGAATTATTTGCTTTGTATGAGGTTGCATTTTGGGATTGCCAAGGTGCTGGCATTGTCAGCTAAGACAGCGACAGACTTTTTCCTTTGTTAACCGCCCTTGGAGGTGAGAGGCTGTACAGCTAGATACCATATGTATGGACAGGACGTGGTCTATGGATTATTGTGGTGTTGGAATTGGTATTTGGTGGTCGGTGTCCAAGACCATGACTGGATTCGCGGTTTCCAGATTGACAGAGATAGCTTGTGAGCAATCAATGCGATATTGGATCACACTGATATTTGTCTCTAAGTGGTCTGGATCTTTCGAGGCCGTGTGTCTTGCTTTACCCGTGTCAGCAGCGTGGCCGCTTCACAAGTGGTGCGAGTCAGATGGCTATGGCGCTATTTCACGAGCAGGTGTCAAGTACCCTGGATGAAGCTGGCAGGTTGCTATGATGGCGACTTGGAGCTGAAGAATGCCACAGACGTGTCACGGCGTGCTGGAATACAGTTGTGCATAGTCTAATCTGACGGAGGTTGACGTGAGAACGGACTCTGTCATTCTGCTCTGATCGGTGATAGATGTCCGGGTGGCAATTCAAGCATGAGTCGAGCAATGGCCATCATGCCAGGTAATCGTTGAGATCCAGGCTGGCCAAAAGATCCATGCTGCGAGTCCTCATCATCAGGCTGTCTTTAATGTGTACCCAATAGTCTGAGGCTGGACGAGATGAACGAGGTAATTACTTCGAGTGTTTTTTGTAGCTGACTAATTCCGGAGTAGTTAGCGTGCCTTTCCAGTAGTGGAAACGAGCCCGGGTATTTCCGTCTTGGCGAGATTTCAATTGGTTCATCCTCATTGCGCATATTGCGACCTTGGAGGATCAGAGGACCAGGACGAGAACGAGAAACGAGAACGAGTACCAACAACCCTTCCTTGGTCGAGACAGCTCGCCACGATGAGCGCTCTACCAGGGGCACACCCATCGAGGGCATTTCTGAGCGGAACGATGTCTCCCTTGTCGATGTGTCGACAATGTCTCCGCAACACCGTCATCCGCAGCCAGCATCAATATCAGCATGCTCGGCCTCGAATCAGCATAACCACCGCCCGTCGCGCCGCCTCCACAAACAGCGGCAAACCCATCGTTCTGGAACAACCAGATAAATTCCGCCCGCCGTCACATCCCGCGCGATTGAACCGTCCGCGAAGGCCAACGGCCGCGTATAACCAGGGGACGACCTCGGAAGAGAAGGCGAGGCAGCAGCACAGGTCGTACCCGCACATGTTCCCCAACCAAGGCACATTCATGCATTGGTTTCTGACGGATCGGAAGATTCATCTATGGATTACAATGGTGAGTCCAGTAGTCCCACAGCGAATGAGTCGTGTTGGGGGAGAAGGAGAGGCCGTAAGACGGGGACGCAAAAGAAAAGCACCCAAAATGGCACAATCTCCTCGTTCACGCAGATCCACGACCTGGCTAGATAGCTAGCTCGCCCTGCAGATAGCTTTACTTGCTTCACGACGACTGATATTTATCCCCCCTGCGTGGGGGGCATGTAGGGCACCCTCACCATCCTGGCGTGCATCACCATGACGCAGTCGTTCGTGCGCACGTCGCCCTACGCGCATCTCCTGCCCTCGCTCTCGTCCTTCCCGCTGCACCCGATCGAATACATCTCGGAGACGCTGTCGGTGCTGCGCCTGCACATCGAGTACGAGACGCAGCGGACGAACGAGTCACGACAGCAGAAGATCCTGGACGCGCAGAAACGCCGACTGTACCGTCGTGCGCACGGCCTCGAGGATCTCAACGCCGACGAAGACCAGGGCATCGACGTGCGCGGCCTGGTGCCCTGGGACGACGGGCTCACGAACAAGGAGCGCACTCAAGGCGGGAGGGAGATCGTCTTGACCGGTGCGGACATGATCAAGCTGGGCATGCAGCCCGGCGAGCACCAGATCGAGTTCATGAAGAGACTGGAGTCGCAGGGCGACAGGTTGAGGAGGGTCAAGGAAAGGGGCGTGGATGCCGTGCTGAGGGAGGAGCAGGAGGCCGCGACGAGGGGGAGAGCTGCGACCGGCCTGGCTGCTGCCGCCGAGGGCGAGTCATTACCTGGTCAAGATCCCGGACAGGAATCCCAGCCTCAGGCCCAACCGGAGAAGAGGCGGAGGAAATTGTGGTTGGGCATCTGGTGATGGGTACTACAATTTGACAGGTACTTTGCTGGGCGCGTCGAGTCGAGCTGGCTGCCACGCTGCCTGCAATGGACATACTCGTACTGTATTCCATATGCTTGCTCTTATGTGCATGTGATCTGAGACACAAACACACATGGATACAGTTTGATACGGGTAGCAGAACCAGTACCAGTATCTTGACAGAGAGCGTCAGTACTGCGCGCGAGGCGTGACTGTGTCAGTCAAATGCAAGTCGACTTCCCTTTTTGCCATTCACAAGGTTTGCAATTGCAAGCCGCAGTTTGTGAGGCTCATCTTTACGACTGTATATACGTGCACTACATATCTCTATGTTGAGTGCATATATGTTTATATGTGTGTATATGCGTGACCTGTATTCCTCGCACCGTAGGTACTGCCCCCTGCGCACGAGCGGTTGAGGTATGCACCGAGTGTGCTCGGTCTTTTTAAGTCCAAATTCGGAGCTCTTTCCTGTGGCGACGGAGGAGATGGTTCGGTTCCGGTGAGGAGGTTTCGTCTTTCTTTCTCTTTTCTTTCTCTTTTCTTTCGTTCTGCTTGGTATCAACTAATTACACCAAGCAACGGACTGACAGATTAGGTATCGAACCTGCCGGCCCACCAGGACTGCGAAGGTAGATTGCACAATCGTGATGCTGTGGCGGTTTGGTAGACCGGTCGCGTCTGGCAATTGTTTTGCTGCTCACTGAGTATTGTGGAAGTCGTTGTCGGACTGAGCTGCCTGGGCCTCTAGTGGATGAGGTCGCGTGAGAGGCAGTACAACCCTATGGCAGTTCGAAAGCGGCCATCCATGTCGTTAGGATGGTATTCGTGGCTTGTGGCACTGGATTCCGCGGGTTCATTCGGCAAGTTTGTCTGCTAGACACGTACTCTCACCACTGTTCAGTGAGGCTTGTAAGACCCGATCCCCTTGCAAGGCTGAGCGGTGCTGAGCGGTGGACTGAGTGGGAAACTCTCTGCGTTCAGCTTGCAAGCACGGTTTGGCGACAAAGCCACTGTCGGCCCAATCTGTAGGACGCACAAGCCCTAGGACTCCTCATGAATCATATGTCCCATTCGCCCAATCTTAGTCTCGAGGTATTTCTCGATCTCGGCCCCTCTGACCCCTTTGATTCCGCCCGTTCGCCAGGCAATGGGTATCATGGGCACCCTTTCTCTGACCCGGACTTCTTTACCGGGTCCTTCAACTGCTCTCACTTTGTCGGGATTGTTGGTTAGAAGCCTGATCCCCCGTTCGCTCTCTGGCTTTTCCGCATCGCTATCCGTTCCCAGCCCAAGATCTTGCAGAATAGCAGTCGCAAGACCATAGGTTCTTGCGTCGGCGGGATGTCTGAGTAACAGATTTGCTTCTACTGTATCGTTTCCCAGATCTTGAAGGTTGTACGCTTTTAATTTAGAAGCCAGGCCGATGCCACGGCCTTCTTGGCGAAGATAAACTATGACGCCGCCGGTGGAATTTCGAAGAGACATGAGTCGAGCTGCTTCGTCCAGCTGTTCGCCGCAATCGCAGCGGGCTGACCAGGCAGTTTCGCCCGTGTAGCATTCGGAGTGGATGCGGACGAGGGGTGCCTTGCCGGCCGAGGACGTTGTTATAAGTGTATTTTCGAGGAGAGTGTTCAGACTGGCAGGAGACTGATGATTTGCCGGTTGTTCGGCGTTTTGTTCGTCCTTGGCTGGCGGAGGCTGAACGGCAGCACTCAAGGCCTCAGAAGGGACCTCAAGGACCCCGTCTTCAGGGAGGGTGGTCACATTCTTCAGCGCCGAACCGCTTCGTAGCCGCTTGGTATGTGGTCGTTTATTCTGCTCGGAAGGGTCGATCCTCGAACTCGTACGTCCCGGTCGTAGTCGTCCCACGTAGGCTCCCCGAATCATACGATCCATCTCTGTCTCCCCGGGCTTCTCGGCATCGAGACTCCGACTCCGAATGCCGTTGCCAAACACAATTGCCAAATGCTCCTTGTTGTCGGAGTCATTTTGGTACAGATGCAGGAACATCTCGGCGCCGGAGGTTGTGGGTATCCTCGCACGTACTAGACACTCCACGTGTGGTAGCTTCTCGACCAGGCGAGGTTGCTTGACGGACGGGTCGTCGAGCGAGGTGTCAACAGGAATGGATTTGGGCTCAACATGGAGATGGCGAGAGGGTGTGCCTGCGCCCGGTGTTGCTGGTGGAGTAAAGGCCGGGGAGACGAGATTATTCGGAAGGCCGGGGGTGGGAGCGCCGCCATCGTCGAGGTCAGACCAGTTGGCCAAGTATGCTGTCGACGGTCGGGCGACGGGAGATATGACGGGGGAGGCGTGGGAGGGGTAGTCGGCGGTGGTGCGAGCCATGGTGGCCCGGAGTCGTATAGGCGAAGAGGACCAGGTCTATATCCCAAGGGGTGTCATGGCGACTGTAGCCAGGAGTACGAGCACACAATCCAGGCACAAGCGGACTGAAATCGTCGAGGACGGAAGAGGGGAGAAATGGGTGGATGGTAAGTGGTAGATGTTAATATGGTAAATGGTAAATGGCTGATGAAATGTCCCGGTGCCGCAGCCGCCGCTTCCACCACGTCGACCACCTCGGCCCTGCCTCCGCACTTTGCCAATTCTTCTCTGCTGCTGCTTGGTCAGTCGGCGCGGAGCATTGGGTAAGCACCAACACCAGACGATAGCATCTCGGTCGAAAGAATGCCTGCCTCG
Organism: Cladophialophora carrionii CBS 160.54; assembly: GCF_000365165.1. Classification (NCBI taxonomy): domain Eukaryota; kingdom Fungi; phylum Ascomycota; class Eurotiomycetes; order Chaetothyriales; family Herpotrichiellaceae; genus Cladophialophora; species Cladophialophora carrionii. The sequence continues at coordinate 1,080,340 of NW_008481834.1, forward strand.
AAACGAGACGCCCTCCTCGCCGCGTCTCAAGCATTCTGCAGCTCGTTCGCCAACAAGGAGGCGCCAGCGAACGTCCTCAGCCATTTCTCATCTTCCGATGACGTGCTGGCCGTGGAACATGGTCTGCCTCAATTGGCACCGTTCCTGGGCCGTGACTTTCGAGGACAAGCAGGCTTGGAGGCCTACTTTCAACTTCTGTCTTCGCACTTGAAGTATGAGGACATGAAGTTCAGCAACTTCGTCGTCGACGCCGAGGTGTCCAAGGTATCGGTGCGAGGCGAAGCAATCTTCACCTGGATCAGCACAGGGCAATCGTGGGACGAAGTCTTCACCTATGTGCTCGAGTTCGACCAGGAGAACCGGGTCTTGGTCTACGAGGTTTGGGCCGGTGAGTGCAGACAGTACGCTCAGAACTCCTACGCTAACCACAGATCAGATAGTGGTGCCGCCTATCTAGCCAGCGAGGCCCAACTTAATCAATAGACGATTCAGTCCTCCGACCCATCGTCCCTATCGTGATTCTGACTCGCAGAAGACGCAACTGCCTAGCTTGCAGGGGTCTTCCTCCTGGAATCCCCTCGCGCTGGATCTGGTGCGCTCCCCTGGCCGCTCATTCAGTTCTTCGGCTTGCTGTCTTTCGGCTTGTTGTCCTTGTTGTCCTTGTTCTCGAAGACGAAACGGCCTTCCACAGTCTGCAGCCCCTGGTCGTCGTCGTCAAAGCTCAGGCTGTAGTTAGGTTTCTTGAAACTCTGCACTGTGGCTTTGTAGAATGTGTCAGTATAGGGATACTTGGCGTACACACTCGTGCCGTCCTTGAAATATTGGAAGGTCGGGTTGTCTTTCGGGATGGGCAGAAGATTCTTAGCAAGGACCCGCCGCGAGGTTGGCTTGCCCGACGAGGCATCGACCTCTGGGTCCCTCACGTCGTATTGAACGCTGCAGCTTCATCAGAATCGTTACCCGACGGTACTGGATTGTCTTAACTCACGGCTTTCTGTCCTGTAGCACCTTCTTGATGATGACGTGGATGCCCACGCCTTCGAGTTCATCTTGCGCCTTTTGGTCCTTGGTGTCTTTGGGAATCTTGAGGTCCGGGTATTTGTAAAAGACTTCCACTTCAGGCTTCAGCTGCCCCGTCCTTTCGGCCTGAAGTCCCACGTTTGTCTCAACGCTGTCGTCCCTGATGGCTGATGGTGCTCGATTCTGGCTCGCTGTACTTGAGCTACGTTGGGATGTCCCCTTGACTCGTTTCATCAACTCCGAGCGCCCGTCTCCTGGGCTAGGCCCCGGTGAATCCACCGCATCAGGGTCGATATTGGATCTCTGCTGCTTCCGCACCTTGGACTGGCCATTCCGCGGTGCGGGTTCGTCGCTCGTCTTGAGAGTCTTCAGGATAGCGAGATTGCTGATAAAGTCTTCTTCCTCCTGCACCTTTCGCTCCAGCTCCGCGTAACGAAGCATCTCCCTATAAAGTTGATCCAGGCGCTGCAGTTGGTCGGAGGTACCTGTATCCAGTTGATCAGGCGAATCAAAAACAGTGTTGCAGTAGTGCCACTCACGTCCGTTGGCCTTCATCTCGCCTTCGAGAGCCATAATATCATCCCCAAGGTCCTTTTGCTTGTCATTATATTCTTTGACCTTTCGGAGACTCTCAAGGGTCCGGTTGAGCAGATCGTTTTCAAGGACTTCTGTGCCATCGCGGCCAGTCGTGCCCCGGCCCGCTCTGGGGCGAGATGACATGTTTAGATGCGACAAATGGCTAGTTTTAACAATAGTATACGTGGTCATACGAAATGTTTAAGAGACACCCCCGCTGTAAAGTCTCGGTCCATACATGCAGCAAGAGGGCGACCAAGACTCATAGTTGTGTCCTCAACCAAGTGGACTAGAAGCAGCCATGGCCGTTACGGTGCCAGAGCCACTCACAGCCACTCAAAGGATGATGGAACTGCGCTCGAGGCAGAACCAGCCACCGGAATGTCTACAGCGGGCGGTTTCAGCACAGGCGCAAGTTCGTATGACGGCGAGCGGACCGCTTTCCCGCTCCTCTTGGTCACTGATGCCTCAGTCGATATTTCTCGGTCCCTGACCAACCACGTTTCCACGAATCTACACCTGCCACTGCTGCGAAAGCCTCCATTTCCACTGGATCTCAAGCCACTTTCATCCTCTTCACCGCCATCTTGATCTTTTCTTCTTCCTCTCGAGATTGGTTTCTTAGTTAAAACGTCCTCGTCCCAAAGTCCGACTGAGTGTGCGCACACCCTTCACCTTGACAGGTTCTCAGTATTACAGCCAGAATCCAGACATCATGCAAGTACCCCTGCTTCGCCTGCAATGCGGTAAGTGTCGTATTATGGCGTGGTAATCTATGAATGTTGACCTTGTCAAGGCTGTAACAGCTACGACTGGGGCAAGAAGGGAAAGGACTCTGCAGCCGCCAGATACGCTGCTGCAACGCCCTCAGACAGCTTCACCGTGCAGGATGATAAGCCTTACGCTGAGCTATGGATGGGCACCCACCCGTCATTGCCTTCCAAGGATCTCACCACCGGCCGGTCACTACTTGACCTCGTTTCAGACAACCAGGCATTGATGGGAAGCGACATCACCGAGAAGTACAACAAGAAACTGCCGTTTCTCTTCAAGGTCCTGTCCATCAACAAAGCCTTGTCGATCCAGGCTCATCCCAATAAGAAACTCGCCGAGAAGCTCCATGCAAAGGACCCGAAGAACTACCCAGATGATAACCACAAACCTGAGATGACCCTGGCCATCACTCCCTTCGAAGGTCTCTGCGGCTTCCGGCCTCTCAAGGAAATCGCTCATTTCCTCTCCACCATCCCGCCTCTCCGCGAATTGGTCGGCGAAAATGAAGCCAAAGGTCTTGAAGAGATCGCCAACGATCCATCGCCATCTGAAGCCGAGGCCAAATCCCGCCTGAGATCGGCATTCAGCTCGCTCATGAAATCTTCCAAAGAGGAAGTCGCTGAGAAGTCGCACGCTCTCCTAGACCTGGCGAAGCAAGGTTCCATCTCCCCGGGACCCAGCGTGAACACCTCCGAGGAACTCTGCGAACTCGTCCAGCGCTGTAACAGCCAGTTTCCCGAAGACATCGGCCTCTTCGTGCTCTTTTTCTTGAACTTCGTCAGGTTGCAGCCAGGACAAGCCATGTACCTGAAAGCAGACGACATTCATGCATACATCTCCGGCGATATCATTGAATGTATGGCCAGCAGCGACAATGTCATCCGCGCGGGCTTCACCCCGAAATTCCAGGACGTGAACACACTGACGGATATTCTGACATATGACCATAACCCACCCGAGCAACAACTCCTCCAGCCGGTTGATTACCCATACGTCACTCTGAATGACAAGGCGTACAGCTCGAACAGTGAATCTCTACTCTATGACCCACCCATTGAAGAATTCAGCGTGGTGCGCACAGTGCTCAAGAAAGAAGGCGCTAAGGCCACGTTCGAAGGTCTCGCCGGACCGAGCATCATCATCTGCACGAGTGGCGAAGGCACCATCAGCGTGGGACCCAAAAAGGAAGACTTCAAGGAAGGTTGGGTGTATTTTGTGGGTGCGACAGCCGAATTGGTGGTGGAGAGCAGTGCCAAGGAGATGGTTACATTCAGAGCCTTCTGCGAGATTGGGGACGCGGCGAAGCACAATGGGACGCATTGACTAGTCGAACCGAAAGGTATGAATAGTCGATTGTGAGGATAGCTCGATGCCAGCGACCGAGGTAATGACACTTTATGCAAGCGACGATGTCAGAAAATGAGCGGCTTCAGTGGCAGTACCAGAGAGCCAGGCTTTGGAGACAGCCAATGCTTGAACAGATCGATGCCAGGTAGATAGAGTGAGTGAGAACGCCTGGGATGGGTGAGATTCCACCCTCGCAACATAGATACTGTAGATGGCCTTGGTTTGATTCTCAGGCAACCTCATCCCGTGAAACGAGGCCCCAGCAACGGCACTGTATCGTCACTTCTATGTGAGCTAATTCGCGAAATCGGATAGTGTCACACCAACCTCTGGCGGAGCTAGGCAAAAGAGACGTCGTAGTGCGCTAATAGGATCATCAAGTGGCAGTCAAGTCAGTCGCCCGATTTGTAAGCCTGTCGTCCTGTCCAGTTCGAAGTAAGCGACTTTTTCTCACCTTTGCTATTCACCAACCAGACCGACGGGCTTGGTAGACACAGAGACATATAAAAGGTGGTCAGCGTAATTAATGCCGGCATTGGGCCAGAGAGTCGTCCATCGATTCAAGAGGTGACAATAAAATTCTGGTGGCGCTGATTTCCGCCCACATATTGCTCCCCTCCCCCATACAGTAATTAATTACTACCGTACTCAGTGGGAGCCTCCTCAACACAACCACCACAATGGCTCCAGTCCGTGTGGGCATCGTAGGCCTGTCGGCAAAACAAGGCGCCTGGGCGACGTTGGCTCATCTGCCTCGACTCGCCAAATCTCCCAACTACGAAATCGTGGCCTTGTGCAACTCGTCGATAGAATCGACCAAGGCGGCGATCAAGGCACATAATCTGCCCGAGACGACCAAGGCGTACGACACGTACGAGGCTTTGGCAGCGGACCCGGACGTCGATCTCTACGTGGTCTCGACCCGAGCGGACACGCACTATGATGTCGCCATGCCAGCCCTCAAGGCCGGCAGGAATGTCTTTGTCGAGTGGCCGCTCGCCGCGACCACGGCACAAGCAAAGGAGATGGCGGCCGTTGCCAAGGAGAACAAGGTCAAAACCATGATCGGGCTTCAGGGCCGCATGTCACCGAGTGTGAACAAGGTCAAAGAACTGGTTGACTCGGGCGCTCTGGGTGAAATCCACAGTGTGAACTACCAGGGTGCCATTCACGTGTGGCAGAACAACGCGGCGAGCGACCGATATCACTACTTCATGGAACGCAGGGTCGGCGGCAATTTGCTGACCATCTACGGAGGCCACGTTCTCGACTCGATACTGTACGCGCTGGGAGAGTTGAAGGCCGGCAGCTACACGCCGCTGGCAGTCAACCTCCGGCGGAAAATGCATCTCATGAAGCCCGACGGGTCGCTGTCGGAGGAGCTCTACGACAAGAACACGCCCGACCAGATCCTGCTGCAGGGGCGGCTTGACCGGCATCCGTCTGCGGTGTTCAGCTTCCACCTCCGAGCTGGAGACAGGTTTATTGGCTCCCCTGGCTCGACCTGGCGGATATATGGCACCAAGGGAGAATTGGCCGTCGAGTTTGCGAGCGCTGGACCGCAAATGGCCAAGGCTTTAAGCATTCGGTTCTCCAACGCTGAGAAGGGCGAGATCGAGGAATTTGTCACGGACGAGGGTGGTGAAGAATGGACCGCGCTGCCAACCCAGGGACAGAATATCGGCCGGCTGTATGAAGCTTATGCAACTGGGCAGCCTTACGCAGACTTTGACCTTGCCGTGAAGAGACATGAGCTCATTGACGAATTCTGGGCCACGATGGAGTAGTGTGCTAAGTCCGGGGGATGATGCGGGATGGCAGAGCATGGGCTCGTACGAGGTACAAGTGTTCGTAGATCCTCGTGTGGCATCTGTGGCGCAAACTAGATCTCGACTGGCTTCTCCAACGGTTCTGGTGCGACGCTGTGCTGTGCTGCGTTGCGCTGTGTTACTGCTCTGGGTTAAGCAAACGATACCAGACCATGGAGTGATGCAGGCTGCACGGTCATGGTCATGGTACGCATACCCGGGCTCGACCTCTGACGTCTACTGTGTAGAGGCTGCCGCTGCTCCGAATGTGTCGACGACGTCATCGCCACCTGCTCGGCTAGATAGAGCTTGTATTCTTTGCCTGCCATCTGTGTTGGAGCCTGTGGGAGTCGCAGCAAGGACGTCACAGACAAAGCCGGCCATGTCTGCATCGCATTTCAGGTCAGGTACCCACAGATACAAGAATGACAGGCAGATAGATCTATTTCAAGACCGGAAGAAAGAACGCAGAGATTAAATTCTGAAATTGGCGCAGCTGGATGAGACCATGCTGTTCCGATTGCTCCTCGTGCGCTGAGTGATTGCGGCCCCGAAAACTGCCGATGACAACAGGGCCCATGTGATTCGTCGGGTCGCCTGGGCAGAACCAGAAAGAGCCCCAAGAGCCGGGCGGAAGACGAGCGAGCGAGTGCTGAAAGTGGATTCGATCCTGGTCATTCATCGGCGTCACAGACCTTTTTCTGGTCTTTGTTCCCCTTCAACTTTTTTGCTTCAGTCTCTTTTGCCATCTACGCCTGCAACAACTGCTTAAGCTATCTCATACACGAGAGCTCCCTCATTCGTATCCATACTACCACCTTTATTACCCCAGCTTCTTTCATCACATCAGAATGGGCAAGGACGACGGTTTCAAGGAAGGTGAGTGTCTCCTGCTCCACTGGCCTTCGCAGCTTCGCAACAGCTTCACTTGATGCTTTCATCACTCGAAAACGGGAGGGGAGAAGGACGGTGTGTCACTGTCACGATCACGCCACTCGCGCACGACAGCGTGTATCTGTTTCATGGCCGCGTCGACTTGGGCGACGCGCTCAACCAGCCGTCACGCCACCCTCCCTGCTCTACCGTAACCATCGATGAGATATTCCGCTGCCGTATATCTAAGCTCGAAACCATGGTTTGGGGCTACTTCGCATATCTCCCTCAAGAGCTTGACGAGCTCGAATCGATGTCAGGAAAGCAAGCAAAGGAAGCTGTTGCGGAACAGGCTGCAAAGCAAGAGCGGCGAGAAGAGACATGGGACACAAGCTCACATTCATTTACTGCAGGTGACGCAAAGAAGGGTGCCAACTTGTTCAAGACAAGATGCGCACAATGCCACACCGTCGTTGAATCAGAGGGCAACAAGATCGGCCCCAACCTGCACGGTCTCTTCGGTCGCAAGACCGGCTCCGTCGAGGGTTTCTCATATACAGATGCAAACAAGTCAAAAGGCATCACGTGGAAGGAAGACACTTTGGTGAGTTTCCTACTTGTCTCAGATCGCTCTTGCCTGTTGTCTAACCTGTGATTAGTTCGAGTACCTCGAGAACCCCAAGAAGTACATCCCGGGCACCAAGATGGCTTTCGGTGGTCTGAAGAAAGGCAAGGACAGGAACGATCTGATCACCTGGTTGCGTGAAGAGACCAAGTAGACATCATCTGGATCTACTCGCGCCTCAGCTTCTTCGCTCCGCGCACATTTCGACGTTCCTCGGGATCATCGGCTGCTTGTATCATCAAGAACGGCGAGGCGCACATTTACCTAATTTGACGGTTGGACTTGCATAGCAATTACGCTACGACTGGATGGGAAGCCGGAGAAGCCGGTAGACGAAGCTCCTTGTACATAAAAATCCTCCTGTTACCTGGTCCTTTGAAGCCGTACCTGCATTTTTCTCACGCGAGGACTGGCAGAGCTAAGCTGTGGAGGCTCCATATCAATCATCTCTTCTCCGCTGCGTTATCCGTCGATCAGAGAACCGTGAAAACACGACGCTGCTCGTGACCAGTTGTCTTTCCTCCCATGACTCTTTTCACAGTTTACGGAGTACTCGCTGATAAGCAATTCGCCCTCCGGAAGCGTCTCACAGCCTCCAATAAGGGTGACCCGTTGCAGCACTGGCAGACAGCGGTACATGCAGCAAGGAACGCAGCCCCTTGCATCAAGCATCCTGGTCTTGACCCTTTTCTGCCGTTTGATTGGTCGCGAACTTCCCCTCTCAACCACGACACCACGGTTGCCAGCTGTCCCAGCCTCCAGACTTTCCCTTCCGTTTCCTCTCTGTTGCAAACTTAGCTGGTGCCCGCTAGCCGTGCGAGGCGAGAAGCACGCTGCTCGTCCGTGTGCCTCGATGATCGCGTTCTGAGAAGAGGCTGGGCTTGCAGCACATCCCGCATTCTGCCAGAGATGGACTTTCCTCTTTGGCTGTCTCAAACGGTGCGCCCTCTATGCTTCGGATTGCCTTCTGTCTATCGAAGCAGTAGTTGAGGCTTTGATAGTGGTTTCATTCATACCATTGTTGCCTGGTGACAGGTATTCTGGCCCAACGGCGAGTCAGATTGCTTCCCTGTGAAAGCCGGCCTCTTTATCGGCCTGCTGCCCCGCCTTGACCTTCCACGCAGCCTCGCATTCATGTGTTCTTCTCCTTTCCTTCGCACACCTCGATGTTCGCCATGATGCAAGCGAGGCCCATGGAAGGCGCCTACTCCGAGACCCTGCACGAAGACGCGCAATCGCTGGAGGCTTCAATAGAGGACTTCGAGGAGCAAGAGCGCCGCTCCCCTCTATTTCCGGGCTTCAGGCCAGAACGAGCGGAAAGTGAAGCTGACGATACATCGAGCGCTGGGTTGCCGTGGTCGCCGCCGGGCTTCAAGAGTCGCAACTCGAATGCGAGCAACTGGTTTCGGCAAGATCCATACGGGAAATTTGACCTGCGACCTTCGGTCAGTCCTTCCCGGTCACGGCAGACGAGTCCAGAGGCATATCAAGATGCGGTCGAGGGCGATCCAGACATCACAATTGCGGTTAATACACCTTTGCCTGCTGGCACGGATTCGCCGGTGAGGGAGCGCTCGCCAGAGGTGGAGCCACAGTATGGCGCAAAGACCTCAGACTTCAGTCGGGAAGAACCCATATCTGCAGAGAGTCCGAACAATTGTAATACCTTCCCCACGGCATGATGCGTGCAGACTCACTGACAGTGGAGTGCAGATATTCGCCTACAGCTTCGCGCCGAAGTACAACACAGGGAGCCTTTTGTCCCGTTTCTCAATTTCGTGCAACGGAAATTCGACGTGATAACCAAGACGAAGTCTGCCACATTTATGTCCGTTCTCACAACGATACTACTCGCTTCGCTTCTACGCATCATTCTCGTTCCACCGATACCACCCCCGGTGCCAGACCTGGTCAAGGTTTCGACCTTGGCGAAGTCGTTCGAACCTCTAATCTTCTATTCGGAGAACGGATATACGCAAATCACAGCGCTGCAGGAGACGAGTGTGGCGGTATGGGATCTTGGAGAGTCGGTCCGAAGCGCCAACATGACTTCGGCGCCATTGATTGTTCGTTCGCTGGATGAACTATCCGAGAGCTTGAAGAATCTTGGTCTTGAGCTAACGCGCTTCTTTGCCGACGTTGACTCAGATGTGGACAGCATCCTACTTGTCATGGACTGGGCGAAACGGGAGCTGGAGGGGGTCACGACAGGACAAGGAATATCACTCAGCGGAGTCGTCTTTGATCACCTGCACGGCGTCTTCAACCGAGGCGGCCTCCTTGAGACGTCAAAGGGGCCGACAAGTCTGGGAGCGTTCCTGACCAAAGTATTTGGAGCAAGTTCGCCGCAGAGGACAAGAGCAACATTGACGAGGACGTTCCATGAATTCGTCAACGTGCTCGAAGAGTCGATCAACAGCGAGTTGACTCACTCGGCGGCGTTGTTCGCTTTGTTCGAGTCGATCGATCGACAGTTTCTGAACCTGCAGCGAACGGTCGTCCGAGAAACAGACACGCAAGAACGACTGGAGAGCGATCTCCTCTCGTCGCTGTGGACGAGGGTGATCGGCCCAAACGCCGCAATGCTGCGCAAGTTCGAGAAGAACAAGCAGCTCTTGTCGAGCGTCAGGTCGAGGACGGTCAACAACAAACATCTCCTCATGGAGCACCACACCAGATTGCAGACGCTGAAGATCAACCTCGAGACGTTGCGGAGGAAACTGGTGAGCCCGCTAGTCAGGCGGAACGACTCCGTCACGATCGACAACGGGAGCGTCGTCGACCAGCAAATCCGAGGGCTGGAGGGAACATACGAATACTTGCGAGGTGTCCGGGACAAGCAGAAGAGTAAGCTCATGGAAATGGTGTATGGGGCAAAGGCCGGCAGACCACGGCTCGTCGGAGTGAGCGAGGAGGCGGGAGGGATAGGAATCGACGCATGAGCGGGAGAAAAGACTGCGACGATGGCTGGGCAGGACGTGGTAGAGAAACACTGCGTCTTCCTCTGTGCTTCGGTGAATGTACTGTGTATGACTTGTCAGTCGCGGTGATGGAGATTTAGTTATATTCCATACGTACTTTGTCACCTGTATTCGGATTGCCAGTGCAGGAGTGGACAAGCAGTTATATTCCATACATACGTCGTCCCCAGTATTCGAGTTGCCAGTCGCAGTAATGGAGAAGCAGCTTGTATTCCATACTGACTTCGTCCTCCGAATTCGTGTAGCATTCAATTCTCGGCCTTAAGTTGATCAAGGGCGCAATGCACGATTCGTTAACTCCGGCGCAATTGAATCTCGTTGACTCTCGAAACTTTTCGTGACAACCAAAGTTCGTCTCAGAGCACCGTCCTCCTGCTTCCAGATCTTCGATTCTGGTCCTCGATTTCCAGGACGGACAAGTCAAAAAGTCATTCGCTTGAAGGCCTGGCGCCCTCGCACGAGTCGCTCACTACGGTACTTCATGTGTACTCTGTACCCACAGTAATTACTGAATTGTTCGCCCGCCGCATACAACCCCGCGACCGACAGCATTGAGCATTCCTGGAATCTTTCATTCCTGACCTTCCTTTTTGTGAGGAGTTAATTACATTCTACTTGTGCTGCAGTGCGCTGCACATCTCTGCATCATTTAATTCAGAGTCACCCACCAACCCACCCCGAAAGAACTGACCAGACCATGCCCTCGCTCACGACGTCCCTCCCCTTCTCCCCCGCCGAGCTCGCCTACCTGCATACATCGCTCTCGTCGATCCCGCCCATCCGCCCAGATGCGCGACCCCTGCCGACCGATTTCCGCGCGCTGAGGGCCGAGACGGGCGTGCTCCCTTCCGTCAACGGCAGCGCGCACGTCGGGTTCAGTGATGGCCGAGAAGCAATCGTGGGGGTCAAACTGGAGGTTGAGAGGACATTAGCAGAAGAAGTGCGGGCGAGTGTGGGAGCAAGGGCGAAAGCGAAGGCGAAAGGAGAAACAGTCAACGATGGAGGAGCTATGGATGTCGACGTCGAGGTGGATTCCGCCAACAGCCCACGCCAGAGAGGCAGACACGAATGGGTGACGCTCAGCCTGACGCTGCCTGGTCTACGGGACGATGACGCCGGGTTGGTGTTTCTGGAGGAGATGATCCGGGAGCCGCTACTAACAGGACGCTCGTCTTCTTCAGATCTAAATCTGAACCGCCCTTCTCTACATCTACAGGACAACTTGGTCATCAACTCGCGCTGGCACTGGCACGTGTACATCGACGTGCTGCTCATCTCGGCGACCGGCCTGGCGAGCTATCCGCTGCCTTTGCTCAGCATGGCGACGCATCTGGCGCTTCGGGACACTAGGGTGCCGCGCCTGAAGAGCGAGGGCGAGGAAGATCCCGTCGCGGATGACGACTGGATGGCGAGCACCTATCTCTACGCGAGGAGGATGGGCGGTCCGATGGCGTCAAGACCCCCGGTCACGCTGCTGGTCGTGGTGGTCGGCGAGAACGTCATCTTCGATCCGAGTCGCGAGGAGCTTGCTGTTGCGGACGCTGTCATCGCCGTCAGTGTCGGCGATGTGAATGGCCAGGGTGGCGCCGATGAATTTGAAGTCCTTGCCACGAGAATGATTGACACACCTGCACGCGATACCATGAAGGGTGTGCCGATGTTTGGCGAGGTGGGCGAAGGGGTCGAAGTGCCGGGTGTTTGGAAACCGCGAGTCGGAGGGATCAAGAGGTCGATACTCAAAAAGGCGATCAATACCGCGCTGACCGGCGGTGTCGCTAGGGACGTGATGGACGGGCTGGACGGGTTTTTAAATCTCGAAACGAAGACTGCAGGCGATGCAGGTGCTGGGTGAGAAGGGGAGAAGTGGCTGGAGAGTGCCGTCTCCGTCTCCGACTCCAATGTGGTTTACTTACGACGAAATGCGAAACGCAAACGTATCGAGAAGCCAGCCTGCCGTCTTACCACGTCGTGATTACGATGTGATCGTCACCGGATTAAGTGGATCAGTCGTGATCGTCCACAGATGAAGTGGACCGAATTCGTTATGTCATGGAGAGAATGCCCATGCCGCGCTCACCAGGACAACGGAGCGATGAGATGTACTCACATCCCTTACCAGCTGGCGTACACACAATGCGACAGGAGATGGAGAGCTCGACTCGTTTCGTGGAGAAGGAAGCCCGCTTTAGGCCTCGTCTCTGCACAAGTGGTGGTGCAACCGAGCACGTCGGATAGAGCGCGATGCCTCCATCGTTGCCTTCCTCGTTGCTGAGACTTTGGTCTTCGCCCTCCGACATACGATACCTTGTATACATGCCCGTGTACGCTCTGAGTTCGGCATCCTACTTGTGGCAGTACAGATGGCCGGTCACGAGCACGGGGAGAGGATGAGTTCAGCATTCTAGAATTGCAGACGGCCGGTCATGAGTCATGAGTCATGAGTGCGAGTTTCTTCTCCATCGACATCGGTATCATATTCGGCGCCCCTGTCCTCAAGAGGTTCATACTCTCTCGCGAGAATGTCGCGACTAGGGTATCCGGAAGAGTCTGTGCATATTCGATACAGACTGCCTACAAGCCAACGGTGCAATCAGTCCGAAGTGGGAAAAAAAAAATTTTACCGCACCGGCGCAGCGAGCACAAGGGAGGAGAGGACTCGAGAGTTGTGCCCGACGAAAGATGGGCACCACTCGTGCAGGAGCTGAAAGTGCTGCATTCGACTCGACCCGACGCTCACGGCTCGGGGCGCAGCTACAGTATTGGAGAGGTCTTGCCCTGTCAACCACCCACCTTGGGTACCTAGACTAAGTGATGGAGGGTTGGACGGCAGGAGACAGACAGACAGACAATAGATGGACAGTAGATAGATAGATAGATAGGTAGCATTGTTAGAACGATGGCATGGTCAGAACGATGGCATGGTCAGAACGATGGCATGGTCAGAACGATCAGTATCGGCAAGCGGGGTTAGGAGAGATCATTGATAGCATATTCAGAACATTAGTAAAGTTAAAACGATAGCATGGGCCAGGCAGCGAGGTCAGGATGGCTTGTCAGCAGACCGGCTGGTGTGGGCGATACTCGGGACAAGTCTAGTCTCCCATCCAGTATGAGTGCCTAAGTATGTATCGTACACTTGCATGTCTCGATCTCGAAAGTACTGTATCAGCCTTGTCTCTCTACTTACCGTACGGAGTATCTGTCCATCAGACCTCCGCGTTTGACACTGTCCTGTCCTCGTGGCGCGTGGTGCTTCTTCTATTGCCCGGCGCTGTCCGTTTCTTCTGCCTCCTGTCGCCGTCTTGTCTCCAAGTATACTCAAACGTCACTCCTCGATCCTCGATTCTTAACCCGCAAAATGAGCGGCTTTTGTGTAATGGTGCCACTGAGCAGCAGTATCCCTTGCAGATTCAATGTCATGGGACGGGAGGAGGATTCGGACCACAAAAGAAGACCACGGACCAGTGAATGAGTGGGGAGTGGGTGGGAGGCCAGATTTAACTGGTTTGTGGCGAGTGGATGAATTGAGTGAGTGAGTGTATGTACCCTCGGTGACACGATCCCAATCTCAACCAGTACGATGAATGCGGTCTTCGTGGATAGCTGAATGTGCTCCGGTACCAGATCTGGCACCCTCCATCTTCTGGTCTGGCATCATGGTTCGCGCTCTCATTCGTGACTATCCTGTGACGATGTACAATGCTTGCATCTAACTCGTCGTCCATTTCTGGAGTTACAGAGAGAGCTGGCGGGAGAGTGATCAGATCCGGCGACTCGTTCGCGTAGACAAAAGGTGGGCTCGATGCAGGTTGATTGCCAGTCTATGAGGGCGGTTATCTGGGTCGGGTTGTTGCGCGAGACTTATATGTTTCTCTTGTTGAGATCAGGATGCATCCATGGTCGGCCACACCTCGTGCAACTGAACACCGCTACGTGAAACGTCCTCCTTGATGATGTAGTCTGCTCCCACCGGAATACGGGCGTCGGGGTCCGATCGAGAATGCCGGGTACGGGGATGCTTGTATATGAGACCTCACTGTATCGTATCAGTCGAACATCAGGGTAGAGTGAAAGTCTTACCGTATGCCATTGTCGCGACCGCGGACTTGGTCACCAGATCTGGCGGGCCAGCCACGCGGAAGGGATGTTTGCTATGACATGTGCTCCATTGTCCATGAAGAAGATGAAGACGCGGTTGAAGCCTCCTTCCCGTTTTTCACACTGCACGACTCTTCTGGCTCCGGGACATGCGTCTACAGCTTTCTGGCATGATAGAGGGAAGTCGAACTTCAAAGATCGAGCTTGCCGTTGTGCCTTGTCCCGTATGAAGCCAGCGGCCACTGGTGTAGGTAAATGGATCAAACGGTGCTGTCATCTGGAAGTCTCCTTTGCCATGGAAGTTCTGGTTCATGCGTAGAACAAAAGATACAGTGCTGGGATAGGTCTTGGATTTATAACCAGGTGCGACCAGGATTAAGACGCACATCTCAGCATAAGAAAGGACACGCATCGCAGCATGAGAGGACACGCATCGCAACATGAGAGGACACGCATCGCAACATGAAAAAGGACAGGCGGTTCGGTGATTGTTTGTGGAGGACCGAGCAGCTACTGTAGTCGCAGTCGTCTGTATCTGTCAACACCGCCCAGATCCCGCCAGAACTGGTGGGTGCAGTAAAAGGGAAAACCCCTAGGTGAGAATGTGCTACCAAGAGCCCACTCATTCTTTCTCATTGTCGCCGAGATCAATTGAGAATAAAATTGAGGGTCACTTCAGTTCTTTTTGACGAGCGGGGTTCAAGGGAGGCGCAACGGAGGGAAGGAGCGCGTCTAGACACGGTGTGGCGCGCCCTCTTTTTTCTTCCCGAGCCTGAGAACGAGAAGAAAGGCATCGCCCGTTGACAGCCTATTGATAGCTACGTAGGCACGTACTAGTAGCTAATGGCAGGTCTCCAGGGTTACGGTCAATACATGGCTCGGGTGATGCGCAGCCGCACTGCCCCCTTCAGCGCCAGGGACGCCCATATGAAATTCAGGTGGCTGTGTCGAGTAGCCTTTCTAGTGATGGTTACATCGTGGCAGCTTCTATTAGCTAAGTCACAGTACCGCAACGACTGTCGATATCGGTGCCACCCAGTTCGTGTCTGCCTCGCGAACCAGATGATTCAGACCTCCGATCTGTGACTTGTCTTCGTGTGAGTGCAAAGTCACGCTCTGGTGGACGCGAGGGACGCACTTGATGAATTTCTAGTCAACATAAGGCGATCAACACTCGAGCACTGGTCACCTAAATACCGGGTACTGCAGATGCACGAGATGTCCATGGCTTCGACGACGTGCAATTTGCCTTTTCCCAGCCTTGCTACTAAATACAGAAGGATGCATAGATAACCATCGTGATTCCATAATCATATAACACCGATGTACTAGGGTAGTGCGGTTCAGGTATAGCGGACATGGCGTTCACTTGGCGCTGACCACGCCAGGCGCCCGGCCGACCCTCGATCCTTCCAGCGACCGGATCATGCAAACGGACGTTCACTCGGGCCCCTCGTCGACCAGGACGCCGTCGATCCTCTGGTCGGCCAGCATGCCCTCCACAAAGGCAAACGACGTGACGAGGTCTCGCAGCCCGGACATGGTGCTGACTTCCAAGAGTCGCATCAACGCCTTGACCCGGCTCCAGAACCAGTCGTATTCGCTCTTCTGGTCGGTCAGGCGGGCGCCAAAGAGCCCGGCAATCAAGATCCAGAGCAGGAGATGGTTGGACTTGCCCGTCCAGATCTGCGGGGCGGTGGGTAGCGCGACGGGGGAGATTTCGTTGGCCGGCAACAGGATCTCATACTGCAGTTGCAGCTTCAAGCGCCGTGTGACCAGGACCGGGTCGACGGGGATGTCGTTGTCGGGGTGGTCGCGCAACAGGAAGCCCGTGGAGATGGATCGGAGGAGGATGATCAGCGCCAAGCGGCAGCACAACTCGTCCCCGTAGCTGGGCTGTTCGAGCAAACGAAGGGCAAGCGACCGACTCTTCCACTGGATCCCGTCTCGCTCGGGCCCGGGAAGTATAGACCGCTGGGAGAGGGTGTTGTAGGAAAGCAGGAGCGATCGCAGTTCTTGCACAATCTCCCTAAGATCCGGACTGTAGCTTGTCTGCTCGAGCGTCCGGGGCAGGGCGGAGCAGTGGCGGACCGAGACTGGGTACTGGGGTTGCCAAGCGAGAGGTTGGGGCATCGTCCCGTGGCCGGCGAGGTGGTCGAACCGATTAGGGCCCATCGAGTCGAGAACCTTCGAGGCGTCGGCCTCGAGGAAGATGGTATTGTAGCTGAGGAGGTCGTAGATGTACTGGTCCAGAGTCGACAGCCCGGGGGTCAGCGACTTCCAGAAATGTTTCAGGACGTTAAAGTGCGTCTTGGATTCTTCATACCGCTCCATGTACCAGCCGCAGACGCTGAGATAATAGATGTCCAGGATGATCTGCCGGTCCTGGATCGCCGACTGGCTGTCATTGTCGAGCAACATCCGAAGGCATTGGAGGGCCTTGTGCAGATAGATTTCCGGTCCGTTGTCCGCACGGAATGACACTCCAGAGACCCTTCGCATGCGGCTGGCCGTGGCCGCTAAGAGGGCGTACAGATGGACGCTCTTGTTCATGCACCCCTGCATGATGGCGCTGATGCTTGAGATGTGCTGGATCGTGGCGGCGTCGGGCGGCTTGTGGCCGTTACTGCTTGCCTGTGGCGAGGACAGAAGCGTAAAGGAGAGAAAATATTGGAGGATCGGCTGCACGTCGCCGTCGTTTGCCAGGGGCGTCGAGTCGAAGGGGTCCAAAACCGCGTACCTTGTTCCACCAGGAGTTAACAGTGGCGCCGCCTGAGATACTCGACGCTCATCCGACATGGCTCGTGGTCGTGGCTCGGCTTCAGGGCTGGTCGAGGATCCTTTCTCGCTCGTCGTACCACCGGTCTTCTCAGATGGCTGGGGCGTCGTTCTCCTTGAGCGCTTCTCCGCCGACCGGCTGACTCTCTTCCCCGAACCGGAGCGCTTTGACTTCGCAGGCTTGCTGGGGTCCTCAAGCAGTCGAGACACACGACATCTCATCATGCATTTCTCGAACGCGAGTGTGTCGGTATCCCGTCGGCCAGCGGCTCCGTTGGCGCCCTGGGATACTGCGACCTCTTGCGCCCATCGTTGAGCATGGCTGTTGATGCTGGCAGCCGCGCTGCGGGTAGTGGAGCGAGATAATGTGTCGGAGGAGGGGGTCTTGACGATGAAAAGAAAGGGAGCCTTGGTCGAGGCTGGCCGCTGGGCATCGATCTTCAGGCTATTGAATGTAGCAAACTCAAATTGAGCAGGGTTTTCGTTCAAGACAGTCATCGGGGTCGTCCGTTGCTGAGACGTTTGTGCAATCAGATTTGTGGCAGCTCGCATTCGGAAGCCTGGTTGTCATCCAGTTTCGGGCCTTTCCCTGCACGCCAATCTGCACTACTTAGTTATTGCGGCTGTCCAGGCTGGTTGTTGTCCCAGCTGGGCTGTCGTGGGCCCTGCGTCTGGGCCGAACAGAAGGCGTGCTTTGAATTAGTCGAAGTTCACAGCGTAGCCGTACTGATGGGGATTAGCGAAAGTGGCACTACCGCATGCGATGGGTAGGAGGCAGGATCGTGATTGTCAATGGCTGTCTTGCTGCAGAGGCCAGAGGTCCGTTAGCTCATCATGCACTGCTTGGTGAAACGCCACCCACTGACCAATGAAGCAATGCTCGTAGCGAACAGGTTGATGCTGGAGCGTCCTCTGCGAGCCGATCTCTTGCAACGCTGTCGAGCTACTTTAGGTAGAGGGAGTGATAAGACCTCCTGAAGGTACGTGATCAAGCCGAGACACGAGAGCAATTTGTATGGAGCGTGTGCTGTAAATGAGATCTTGAAGCTGATACACGCCGGTGCCCGGGTAGTGGGCTGTATACAGCCTTGCATACTGCCACCCGCAATACCTGACCGATACACGCAGCTATACAAGTGGAGGCATCGAAGAACTGGGATGACTTATCGTCTTGCCAACTTGGGCATCGGGGTTCTCGAGGAGTGATTGGCTTTCACGCAGATTCCGAATGTCTCTGGCCATCCAGAACACAGTGATCTTGAACCCCATTGGGATAGCAACTCCGGGCACCCCTCTGGGTGATCCATCAGGGAGCAGGGTTTCAGTCTCCTGGTCGGGATACGGCTCCTTAGAGCCCGTAGCCGTGAGCCGGAGGGGCACCTACCGCGAGTCTGGCAACCCTCTGGAGGCACACACCCGTTGTTGCCGCCTGGACGTGCTTCAGAGGGCAACCACGACCACCCAGAGTCGGTCTAGGCCCCCTTGGCAGCAGTCATCGGGACCCAGCAATCATACGGGCTTCGTCGAGCTTAATGCAAGTTGCCGCCTCCTTGAAGACCGATTGTAGCGTTTTGTCATGCCGATATAAATAAGGCTGTGTGCCACTGGGGTCTATACGCTCGCTTCGTCCCTCTGCCAAGGCGGCCGCTCTCCTGATAGCCAATCGTAATGCCGCTTTGGATGTCTGGGAAGAGTGTCGTGGACAAAAGCCGACGTCCGACGCTTTACCGGGCTTCGTCCCCAGAGGAACGTCGCCCCGGAAACAAGCTTTTGCACTATGATGATCCCAATCGGGCAGTTGGGGCCCTCGGCGTGCAGAGGAGCCAGTCAGCCTAGAGCATGGCAATACGACAGGGCTGCTCGCTATACAGACGCATACCGACACCACCGTTGTTTCCCGTCGCTGACAAACATGAACGAGGATAACAGCCACCGCTTTTAAGGTTCAAGACGGATGATGGCACAAGTTCGAGTGCAAGTCCACCTTCTGGCCCTCTATGGCCCCTGGCCGGGACAATGCAACATGAGATTATGATCGGCTATTGCCTGTAGTATCGTCGTAGGCAACACATCGACACCGCCTGGCTCGTGCATTGTGTACACCATGCTCGAGCGTGGTGCCTCTGTGGGGTCTTCTAGTGATGGAAGAGAATCGGGGATGCGCCAATCGAGCTAAATCCGGCTCTGCTGCCATGTCGCGGATAGCCGTGTTTGTGACAGGAGTACCGGTGGATAGATGCTGGTGGATGCAAGTCATTGCTGACAAAACGGCACCCTGTGCTCGCGTACCTTGTCCACCACCAGACGCTACAACGAAACGACGCCGACGGCTATTCACCGACTAACAGTCGCACCTAATCTTCTGATCGGAAGTTGCCTACGCTGTATTTTTGTGGAGATCAGAGTCAGCAAACAATACGAGGGGATGGTGTTGGGATTCGAGCCTGTCGCCGCTGGGACACACCCTTTGGTTTGGTGTACGGAGTACATTGTAGCAAGATTCTGTACATCGCCGGATCCCAGACCTGGTTTGGGAAACACAGCGTCTTCGACTGGACTGGCTGCTTCACACGGAGCCCCCAATTGTACGAGGACATCAGGGGCAGCCACACTAGTCTTCCGGGCTGGCTCATGCCATCCAGCCGCCCACGATCGGCGAGAGATTATATTTGTCGGGTCAGGGGTGGGCCCGGCAGACTGTCTCGCGCGGGCTTCGACGGCGAGGTTGGCCGACCCCGGGACACTCTCGAGAGACCATGCCACATGCAGAAACATGTGGGCACGGTCTTGACCAAGAAATCCGAGATTTTCAGTCTATTCATCTCGTTTTCACGCAGGGAAGATCCATCAGAAGGAAGATGCATGGGATGAGACGTCCCAGGCCATGGGATTGTCATGATCTGCTCATGACAACGCTCTCCATTCAACTTTCACCTAAGAGTACGAGTATCGCTTTCGTGGGGATGGAAGGATTTGCAGCTCCCTCGCCACGGGCGATCATACTTGCACCAGGCAGGAGATGTGGCGTCGATTTCGCGGTACTCACCTCGAAGTCAGGGTATTGACACTCTCAAATATCCTCACCTGCACTGCTCCCCTGGACCGGCTACTTTCCACAAGTACTTTGGGGTTCACGTGTTGATGACAGCGTCCTTCTACGCACCATATTGCTGCCCCAAGCCTAACAACGGGTCTACCCTGCGTCCTCGGCAAGCCAGCCCGTGTGCCATGGGTCATGGCGTTGGGGTTGCCTGGGAGTAGTCAGGCTCGATGTGTTTCTCGAGTCCTGCCATCTAAACACCGGTTGTTACTGGACGTCATGGATGAAAGACACATCGTATTTCCCGCTGCTAAGTTTTGCCCAGCCCCGAGCTGTAATTTGTTTCCAAAGAGGGACCTTTGGAGAGAAAGTTCCTAGTATTTCTCAGGATCACCTTTTGGCCCAGCCCCAACATAGCTTTTGTTTCTAAAGAGGGATGTTGTAGGGCCGGTTGTAAAGAAGTTCTTGTGGGTTTGATTGGAAAGACGAGCCTTGTGTCGAGCTGATGTGAGACCGGACCCATCATCAATCTCTCACGCGCCATGCAGTTCGTATGCAGCGTGAAAACAGATGGCAGGCAACCTAGAGCAGAGCAGCGTCGCTGCTCCAACGCCCGCTGCAAATCACGCGCCTCTGATCGTGGAGTTTTGGACCTCGTAGGTGTGCGATCTGCCAGTCTGTCCTAAATTACTTGTGTACTTCAGAGACCACGGGTTGGAGACGTGGTTACGGTTATCTACTGTCGCGGGGGAAGCTCCCCAATTAATGTGCCCAAGCATAGGTATCAGCGCTGCTCCTTTCGACTAACCAGTAAGGGTCAGGTCTCCAGTTACAATACTTAAGTAGGGGTATAGGGGATACGATACAGGGGGCGAGGTATAGCAGACGGCTAGGTGTGACGAGATACTTAAAGGTAGGTCTAAGTAGATGATATAAGTTGGCTACGAAGGAGTGTAACTAGACTGTCTAATAATAAGCGTATATATATCCGTGTGTCCTACACTACGCTCTATTCGCTCTACTCGCTTTATTACTGTACCTCTAGGGCTAATAGAGCCTATTACGTAACGGCCTATAGCCACCCCTAGTTCGTCCTGCGTTCTCTATAGGCGTTTAATAAATATAGCGAGTCTCCGCTTAGCGACTTATAACGGGTCTACCGCGAGGCTATATATAACACTATCCCCCTCTTAGCTAGGCTCTTATCTCGAGAGCTAGTCTTAGCTATAATATAAAGTTAGGGCTACGCCTAACTTCTAACCAGTTATAGCTAAAGATACCCTCTTCCTTAATTTCTATCTACCGTCTTCCTCGTTATAATCGTGCTACCGAATACCGCGCTCTTACAAACTCGATCGACCTTCTCGGTACTTATAACAATATATCTCCCTACTCGAATTGTACCCGAAAAGGATAACTCTATATACTGTTGAAGGGAAACGCCCGCTGTAGTAACTACACTTATAAGAATATAAAGTGCGACGGGCAGTTTTCGGAGGAGGAGTTTGGAGTCTTGGAGGCGAAGAAATAACGCCTTCGGCAGAAGGTAGAGGAATACTGTTATCGTCTCGCTGAGCTCGCTTGTAAGATCCTATCGACCTAAATAACACTATCCTCGGCCGAGCGGGAGATCGAGGGGATAACCTGTACTTAGAGTGATATAGTAATCCGGTAATTATTTATCTTAGATACCCTAGATCAAGAAGAGGGGTATATTCCTAACGAGCCTAAGTCATTAAGTGGGTCGCAGTCCGACGGCGCACTACTAGCTTTTAACGACGCCTAACTAGACGCGCTATTCGCGATGAGAACTAGTTAGGGTAACTTTCTCGTACCTCCTATAGTAATGTAGGAGAGAGGTTCGTTTCCGGTTCCCAGGAGTTTTCTATAGCGTCGTACCCTAACTACTTAACTAGGTAATGGGGCTTACCTTAGATGAGTTTAGTCTAGAGTACCTCCTCAACATTATACTCCTTATCTTCGAGTTCTTCGCTTACGGGTATAGACTTAACGATTCTAGCGTTCCTAGGCGCTAGTTCTAGTAATAATATATAAAATACGGAGTAGATTCTTATATCCTCTAGCAGCTTTAATTAATATATCACTAGTCTAAGCTTTTCTTTTATTCTAAATAGTCCTAGTTTAGTGTAATCTAGTTTCGTACTTAGTTATTTTATCTTAACGTTTTTTCGTACTAAGTAGACGGGGTCCCCCCTAGAAAAGGTCGGTCCCTCGATCCTTTTCTTATTCGTATATTTAGCTATCCTGTCTAATAAGAATTCAATATCCGTTTTAAGCTTATTATAGAGTTCGTGTATTTAGGTGGCAACTACCGTAGCTTTTTAGTTAGGTTACTACTCTATAGATTCTTCTAGCCGCGAATGGAATCCGTAGTTTATATAGAAAGGTGTCGTTCTTATTACTGCTTTATAGTTATTAAAGTAGAACTATACTACTAGTAAGAGTTATACTTAGTTCGTCTATTTATAGTTAATATACATCTAGAGATACTATTTAAGGGTTTAATTTATTTATTCTATCTAACTATCTATTTACAGGTAAAATAAAGTTAAGAGTTTATATTTTATAGCGAGTAACTTCATTAAGGCCCTCTAGAACTTAGATATAAATAGTTTATCTCTATCCGAGATAATCTCTCTAGACATATTATAATTAGCGAACACCGTTCGTAAGAACTTATAAGCTAAATCTTCCGCTATTAAAGATTCTAGGTATAGCCTAAAGTAGCTATACTTCGTTAGTCTATTATATACTACTAGAACGCTATCGTAAATAACGCCCGTAAGGGGCTCCTTAGACTTTAATAGCTTAGTAATAAAATCCAATATAACTAATTTCCAGGCTCCTTCTAGGGCTCCTAATAGTTATAGTAGCCCGTAGGGTTTATATCGTAAATACTTAGCCTTAGTATAGGTTTCGTATTCCGTAACGAACTATTAGACATCTATCCTTATTCCTTTCTATAGTTTATAGACCCTTATAATAAGCTTAATAGTCTTATTAGCTTCTAGGTGCCCTATAAGTAGGTCGTCGTTATTATAGGACGGCCTTATACACGACCCTCTACAAGCCGAGGACGGAAGGTAGGGCGAAGGAGCAGGAAGAGCAGCCTCGCGCGCAAGGCTAGGCACACTAGTCATGTAACGTGCTCTAGTGCTCTAGGGTGCTCTACTAATAGAGCAATAGAGCACCACAGAGTAGGGTGCAGGATATACGGGTATATATACGCTCATTATTAGATAGTCTAGTTACACTCCTTTATAGCCAACTTATGTTATCTACTTAGACCTACCTTTAAGTATCTTGTTACACTAAGCCGTCTACTATACCTCGCTCTTATATTGTATCCTCTACACCCTTACTTAAGTATTGTGACTAAAGACCTAACCCTTACCGGTTAATTGAAAGGAGTAGCGCTAATACTTTAGCTACTACCCCCTAATATAATACCGGCGTATATATAAGCAGGTATACTAGACCTTCTTTACTCACCAATAAAAGCCTCGCTCACTAGGCCTTACGCCTATCCTTAAACGAGACTACGTTAACAAGACCCAGCACTCTACGACTAACACCTCCTACCCCGACATTATCCGTTATAACTACCGAGGTAAAAGGATATTTAGGCAACGCCCTAAAACCCTATAAGGGAGAGCGGAAGGGACTAACCCCCTTCCTTTAATATATAGATATATTCTTCCTAATAAACCCTAGTAAATTCCTAGACGAGCTTACTAAGGTCCTATTTACTAGCTCCTATCTAGAGGAAGACGCCGAAACCTAGTTTAGGCCCTACCTTAGGGACTATACTACTAATAAACCGGCTAATCGAAGTACCGATACGAGAGCCATCTTTAGTACTTATAAGGGGTTAAGGAACGACTTAAGACTGCCTTCGGCGTATAGAACGAAGAACGAGAAGCCGAAGAATAGGTTATAAACCTCTAACAGACTAGGTCTATATAGGAGTATATAACTAAGTTTAGAGGACTCGTCGCTATCCTTAAGTAGGACGATAGCGTAACGGTCCCCATCTTCCGAGAAGGCCTAAAGCCCGTAATTCGTTAGGAGCTACGAAATAATACAACCCGACGATTAGCTAACTTAATAGCGGAGGCTATTAAGATCGACAGTAACCTCTAGGACTTCTATAAAGGTCGGTAGAGGGGTAGTAAAGCCGTATATATAGTAAAAGGGACCTATAAGCTAAACACCCCTAAGTAGCGAGAACCGTACTACAGACCTATACCGATAGACCTAGATACGGCCTAGAAGAAAAAAGGTAACACTAAGGGTAAGTCCTAAAGGGGTAATAAAGGCGCTAAGATTCCTAAAGAGGAAAGGGAACGACGCTTTAAAGAAAAGCTATACCTCTACTATAGAAAACCCGGACATATCGTAAGGAACTACCAGTCTAAGGCCTAAATACACAATAGGGAGAAGCACCAGCGGACTAAGGAAATAAATATAGTAAAAGGGGAGGCAGTATAAGGAAAAGGAACCGTGCTTAATAGAGGGCTTATAGAAGTCGTATAGCTTATAACGACCTACCTCTATATCTAGACAAGGTACTAGAGAATCGCTACTTACGCCGACCCCTAGTACCTATAGGAGCTAAGACGATACTACCACTATATCTACGACCCGAAGGAGAGGGCTAAGTCTTTAATAATAGTAGTTAAACTTCGGTTCTACGATAACCCCGACTACTCGTAGCGAGATACGGCCCCCTATAAGAAATATATCCACTAAGGGGGAAACCCCGAGACACAGTACATACACCAGTGCGAGGTACGGAACCTATTAGAGCCCGAAAGAGAATCGTCACTAAAGTGTTCTATAGCGGAACCCGAAAATAACTAAGACAGGGTTTTCGACGGAGGAAAAGCAATATACGTATCGGAAATAGAGGACACCTTAACGTTAAGTACACGGTACTAGGCTACTATAGGGTACACTAACCTAGAGACATACTATATCTAGGGGGAACACGTCTATATAGGATATTTCCTAGAGGGGAACCTATAAAGCTACGAAAGGCTAGTTACATTACGGTTTTATAATCAACTAAACTACCCGTATAAATAAGAAGGATTTAGGCACCTACATTAAGGAATATTAAATAGTAGGATACCTATAATCACTAGGGAACTATTAACTAGGGGAGGATCTAGCTTAGACCCTTAAGAAGACGAATACTGGCGGATAAGGCACGAATAAAACTAGTATATAGAATAAGCTAATAGAAAGGTCGAGGAGGTCTATCGGGTATATAGATAGTAAGGCGTCCCAATACTACAGATCAATGAAACCCTTATAGGGGTATTAATAACTTTACACTACCCCTACAACTCAGTTTACGACTGCCTAATAAGGAGGATCCCTTATATATATAGCCAACATTTCGACTATCTCTAGCCTTAGAGACTCGGAATGAATAGGCAAGAGGTAGAAGAAGCTTACGAATAAGTAGAGAATTGGTGTATCGCCTAGGACTGCGAGACACTAAGGTTTAGTAGAGAAAACCAGGTGGGTGTCAGCGCTGCTCCTTTCGACTAACCGGTAAGGGTCAGGTCTCCAGTCACAATGCTCGAGTAGGGGTATGGGGGATACGACACAGGGGCGAGGTATAGCAGACGGCTAGGTGTGACAAGATACTCAAAGGTGGGTCTGAGTAGATGACATGAGTTGGCTACGAAAGAGTGTAACTAGACTGTCTGACAATGAGCGTATAT